>NC_092378.1:47701369-48010634 GCF_030028105.1 Mobula birostris | reverse complement strand
TATCTCATTAACATCATTTTGTGATTCTGATTGATATAATTCAGAATAAAAACTTTTAAAGGTTTCATTTATTTCAAGAGGTTTATAAGATATTTTATTTGCGCTTGTTCTAATTGCATTTATTGTTTTGGAAGCTTATTCTGTTTTCAACTGCCAGGCAAGAATTTTATGTGCTCTCTCACCTAACTC
This sequence comes from Mobula birostris, assembly GCF_030028105.1. NCBI lineage: Eukaryota > Metazoa > Chordata > Chondrichthyes > Myliobatiformes > Myliobatidae > Mobula > Mobula birostris. The sequence continues at coordinate 48,010,445 of NC_092378.1, read as the reverse complement.
ATAATACCTTTGCTTAGTTCTTATAATTGCTTTTTCCATTCTATATGTCTGAAGCGTATTATATTGTAACTTCTTATTCAAGTTGCCTTCGTTTTTCTTCCGACATATAATTTTGAGATTCCTTTTCTAATTTTGTAATCTCTTTTTCCAATTGATCTAATTCTGCCATATATTCTTTCTTAATTTTAGACATATAACTTATTATCTGGCCCCTCAAATATGCTTTCATCGCATCCCATAATATAAATTTATCATTCACTGAATGAAAATTTGTATCCAAGAAAAATTGGATCTGCTTTTTCATAAAATCACAAAAATCTTGACATTTTAATAATGTTGAATTAAATCTCCATCTATAAGCCACTTCTTCCTTATCAGTCATTATTATTGTCATTAATAAAGGAGAATGATCTGACAATATTCTTGCTTTATATTCCATATTTTTCACTCTGTGTTGAATATGCATTGATAATAGGAAAAAATCTATCCTTGAGTAAGTTTTAAGTCTATGAGAATAGAACAAATAGTCTCTTTCTTTAGGATTGATTCTTCTCCATATATCAATCAAATTTAAATCTTTCATCAATGATAAAGTTAGATTTACTACCTTCGATTTTATAACAGCCTTAGTTGATCTATCTAAGATTGGGTCTAAGCAAAAATTAAAGTCTCCTCCAATTAATATTTTTTCATGTGCATCCGCCAAATTCAAAAAAGCTTCTTGTATGAATTTTGCATCATTTTCATTTGGTGCATAAATATTCATAAATGTCCATAATTCAGAGAAAAGTTGACAATGTATAATCACATATCTCCCCGCAGAATCGGTTATTACATTTTGTATTCTAATTGGTAACATTTTATTGATCAAAATTGCTACTCCCCTCGCTTTTGAATTAAATGAAGCCGCAACAACACTACCCACCCAATCTCTCTTTAGTTTCTGATGTTCTGTTTCTGTTAAATGCGTTTCCTGTAAAAAGGCCAAATCTATCTTCATTTTCTTAATATGTGTTAAGATTCTTTTTCTCTTCACTGGTCCATTAAGCCCATTAACATTAAAACTCAAAAAATTCAATAAATTAGCCATTATTCTTAACAAAGTTACTCCAATCTAAAACATTACTTATCTTCTCAACTCTCATAGTTCCTTGGGGAATCTCTTTGAACTTCACCATGTTGCTATGTGTCTCCCTCCCAACCCTCCAGGCAAAAAGAAAAAAGATAGAAAAGATACAAAAAAAGAAAAAACAAAATACCCCCCCACTAACGTTGTGAATGAAAAGATACACAACACTACCCCCCTCCATTTTGCGGGTCGTGGCTAAAGTCACGCTTGCACACATAATTAGCGTAGCAATTGGTCAGTGCTTCTTCCAGCTCCCCGCAACAAAAAAAACTATATATATATATATATATAAACAAAATTAATATTACTATTCCCAACTAATATTCTTCAAATTTTAATCTTTCTTCCCCCCCTCGTATAATTAATAATATATTTATATATTCATCCGCCCAAAAATCCAACAAGTTCATTCTTTGACCCAGTCTTCATCTTCAATCTATCTCGCTCCCCTGGATTTGTTCTTGTATCTGATGAATATTCAGAGAATCTCGCACAAACTGCTCCGCTTTCTGGTAGTCATCAAAAAATCTTTTTTCTCCACCAGCCAAAAAAATCTTCAAGGTTGCAGGATAACGCAATATAAGTTGATAACCATGATCCCATAGGATTTTTTTCACTGAATTAAATTTCTTCCTTCTCTTCAAAAGTTCATAACTTATGTCAGGGTAGAAAAAAACCTTATTCCTTTGAATCATCAATGGCCCTTTTCTATTCTTGGCAGCTTGGGTAGCTGCCTGTAGAATCCTTTCCTTGTCTTGAGATCTTAAGAATTTTATTAAAATCGATCGTGGATATTGGTCATCTTGTGGTTTTGGTCTTAGAGCTCTATGTGCCCGCTCAATTTCAATTGACTGAACCTCCTCTTTCATTTGCAAAACTTCCGGGATCCATTTACCCCATTGCTCTTCCCATCTTCTGAAGCTTCTTATCCATTTTATCCTGTCTTTTCATAGCTTTATTATAGCACATCCTCATATCTCTAATCTCTGCTCTTACTTTTCTTAGTTCAGCCGCTAACTGCAATAAAGCCTCTTTTATGTCTCCATCATCTCCTTTACTTCCAATCTCTTCCAGTTCTTCCTCCTCCTCCTCTTCATCTGTGTTCTCTACAGAATCCAATTCTGACTCTGAGTCACTTTCAGTTGCAGTGGCTGTCGGTTCTTGAAGTTTGAGTTGTGTCGATTTGCGCATGCGCATTTCCGGCATCTTCTTCCGAGAGACCGCTACCGCCGCCATTGCTCCCTGTTCTATGCCGGAGATAGAATGCATCTCCTCCGAAGGAGATCCAACCTGAGTTCGAGGCTCCATCGTTGCAGTAGGCCCTTTTTTTTCTTCCCATCTCGCGGCGGCTTCACAACAACAGACTTCTTCTGATGCGGTTTACAAGGCAAATCGTAAAGTAGTCTTGCAAAGTTTATAAATAATTTTCGGAAAGTATTTATTAACTTTGTTTTTAACCGGTACTTTGCTGATTTTTTACGGGAGAGCTGGATTTACACGTCTCAATCCCACGTCATCACGTGACCCCCCCCCCCGGGGCATGTTGAGGGTCAGAGGTGAGGGAGCCCACTCTTACCACCTGCCTGTGATCTGACCGGAAGAAGTCCAGGATCCAGCTACACACGACGGGGTGAAGGTCGAGGTCTCTGAGCTTCTTGTCGAGCCTGGAGGGAATTATGGTGTTGAATGCTGAACTGTAGTCCAAGAACAGCATTCTGACGTAAGCATCCTTCTTCTCCAGATGTGTAGGGACAGTGTATCCAGCATATCCCCTAGGCAGAGCCCACAGCTCAATGGTGACTCTTAATATTGTTCTATTTTATTTTGTAGGAAGCTCACAGACTGAGAATGGTGGACCCTCTATGTCAGAGACTGAGGAGAAAGGACAGAAATTAGGAGACCGACTAATCCCATTGGAAGCTGTCGGGGGCGGGAGAAGATGTACCAGGACCAAGGGAGCGGAACATCAATGAACAGTGGTCCCCAGCTGATGACCCTGTAGTTGACCTGAGGGCACTGTTGGAGACACAGCAGGCAGCAATGGCAAGCAGGAAACAACATCTTCCTCTAAATCTCATTCGGTTTTCTTCTGTAGCAAGCTCACAGACTGAGAGTAATGGACCCTGTACGTCAGAGGCTGAGGTACCATCCGGAATCAAGTTACAGGGGAACATTAAGCAACAGACGCAAGCAATGTGGAGGCGAGAGAGGGAGAAGGGAATAAGTCAATGTGTGCACTGCCTCTGGTCTTGCACACTGAGATATTTCTACTGGCCCAGGCCTGCCTACTTTTTGTCTCGAATTAGATTCCTCCTTCAGATACTGCCAATGCCACTTCTTTTCACAGGAGAGCACAGCAGTAAGCTGCCTGCTGTGCCATTCGATGCAATCATAGAGTCAAGAGTCATACAGCACAGCTGTAGGCATTTCACCCCGCACTGTTCATGCTACACATTTATACTGCTCCCATTTACCAATACAGAGCCTATAGCTCTCTATGGCTTGCTGATTCAAGTTGTTCATTTAGATACTTCTGAGATGTTGTGAGAGTCTCTGCCCCCATCACACTCTCAGGCGCTGCATTGCATATTCCAGCTGTCCTCTGGGTGTCAGGGAGTTTCACAACACAAGAGCAGACACTTCAGTCCACCTCGTCTGATCAGGTTGTTTACCTGAGTTTGTCCCATTTTTCCTCACTTGCTGCATATCCAAATGTCCCTCTGAAAATAATTCTTAAATGTTGTAATTGTACCCACCTCTAAAACTTCCTCTGGCAGCTTGTTCCACGTACTCACTACCTTCTGTATGGTCGTTTTCAAATCTTTTCCCTATCACCTTTAATCTGCGTCCCCTAGTTTTAAACCACCTACTCCCACTGCTTTTCCCTTTAAGCTGTGTGGGTGCACAGCCGCACAGTAACTGAAATGCTCCCACACACATCGCCTTTGTTGCTGCACAGCTGGAATAAAGACAGACGAGAAAAATTTTACAAAGTGTGAAAGCTTTTCTTTGTTGTACTGTATTTCATTATACCCTTCAATTAGTAAATAAAATCAGAAGTATGTGATTTTAAAATTTTCAGTCTAAATATTCATAGTATGCATATTATAAAGAAAACACTTAAAGTGCCGCCACACACAAAATGCTGGAGGAACTCAACAGGCCAGGCATCATCTACGAATGCCTGCATCTATGGAAAGGCGATGTAGGTCCTGATGAAGAGTCTTGGCCTGAAAGGTCGACTGTTTACTCCTTTCCACAGATGCTGCCTGGCCTGCTGAGTTCCTCCAGTATTTTGTGTGCGCAGCTTGGATTTCCAGCATCTACAGATTTTCTCTTGTTTGTGATTTAAAGTGTCGCGCTGTTTTCAGGTCGTGTAAAAATTTCCTGCTCAGAGCAATGGTTGGTCCATGCTGCTGTGAATAAAGGGAATGTTGACTGCCTCCCCCTCCACCCTGTGAGAAACACTGACCATTCCCTTTATCTCAACTTCTCAGGATTTCATCAGTGTTTATAAGTTCACACCTCAGCCTCCTATTCTCCTGGGGAAAAAGGCCCAGGCTATCCCATCTCTCCTTATTGCTCACCTCCTTTCTGCACCCTTTCCAGATCAATGACACCTTTCCTATACCAAGGTGATCCGAGTGCATTCTCAACCGACATCTTGTCAAAGTAAAACTTTGTCCCGAATCTTGTAATCAGAAGGCTAAAGTCCATCCATGTCTCCACTTTCAAGGGAATGTGTACCTGTAGCCAAAGTTGTTCTGTTCTACCGCACCTTTCAGGTCACTACTGTTCACCATGTCCTAGCTTCACTTACCAAAGTGAAACGTCACAATCTTGTCTGAGTTAAATTTCTCTTACCACTCCCTGGTGCACTTCCCAAGTTGCTGCAGATGCTATAGATACTGCCTGACCAATTTGAGTTTCTTCAGATTTTTTAGTGCGTTGTTTATGATTTTCAGTTCCTCATTGGTCTGGCTCCATTACTTAAAGCCTTTGTGATAACTCACCTCTCTTCACTGTACCAGCTTTGGCATCATCTGTGAACATACTACCCATGTTAATAACATTGCTGAACAAGTGGTTAATGGAGCTGACAAATAACATAAGATGTACCAGTTAATAGGCTAATTGGTCATTGTAAATTGTCCTGTGATTTAGCTATGGTTAAATGGGTGAGCTGCTCTGTATGTGACTCATTGGGCCAAAAGGGTCTGTTCCGCACTGTATCTCTAAAAAAAAATTAAATTAATATATTTAAACTCTGGTGTCACCAATGTGAGTGTCACACTACTTATGTTCTATGCCCCAGTTATTAAAAGTTGCTATACCATATGCTTTCTTTCCATGTTCTTTACCAATGTTGTCAATGACTGTGATTTTTGGACTTGGACTATAAGATCCTTCTGTCCCTCAGCACACAAGACCATAAGACATGGAGCAGAATTATGCCATTTGGCCCATTGAGTCTGCTCCACCATTCAGTCATGGCTGATCCCTTTCTCCCCTCCTCAGCCCCACTCCCCAGCCTTCTCCCTATCACATTTGATGCTGTGTCCAATCAAGAACCTGTCAGTCTCTCCCAGTGTCCTGGTCTTTTCAGCTGCCTATGGTAACAAATTCCACAAATTCACATCTACTCTGTCTAGGCCTTTCAACATTTAAAGGGTTCAATGAGATCTCTCCATCCTTCTAAGTTCCAGTGAGTACAGACCCAGAGCCATCAAACGCTCCTCATATGGTAACGCTTTCATTCCCAGAATCATCTTTATGAACCTCCTCTGAACCCTCTCCAATGTCAGCACCTTTTCTTAGATGAGGAGCCCAAAACTGTTCACAATACTCAAGGTGAGGCCTCACCAGTGCTTTATAAAACATCAACATCACATCCCTGCTCTTGTATTCCAGGCCTCTTGAAATGAATACTAACATTGCACATATTAGGGCCCTATCATTTATTGTGTGTGGCCTACCCTTATTTTACACCCTTGCCCCAAAAATACATCATTTAGAGTAATTGAGATTAAATTCCATCTGCCATTGCTCTGCGCAATTTACAAGCTGATCATTCTGTAGCCTGAAACTATACTTCCCATTATCCACAATCCGACCAACTTCTGAGTCATCTGCAAACTTACTAATCATGCTTTGTACGTACATTCACAGCTACATCATTACTGTATATAACAAACAGTATGGCTCCCAATACCGGTTATTTTGGTAGCAGGCTTCCAACAACAAAAATGACTCCACTATTAATCCCTGTCTGTTATTAGCAAGCTAATTTTGGATCCAATTTGCTTCACATCCTCTGTTCATTAATCCTGTGCCAAAGCCAGTTATTTCTTAATTCCAAGTCATTCAAGTCTTGATCTATTTGAAAACCTGTAGTGATCCAATATCAGTAGTCTTCTGGAGTAGAGAATTCCATAGATTCACCTCATTCTGAAATAGGAATCTTGTGAATTTAATTAATCACCATTTTATCTTGAAGCCATATACCCTCATTTAGGGCTCTCCAATTATTTCAAAGAATATATTTTGTCAGTCATTCCAGGACAAGCTTTTTATCCCAAGAATTAGGCAAGTGAATTTTTCATACTTGTCTTCAATGTGAGTATGCTTGCTTTCTTACATAAGGGTACTGAATCTGTCTGTAGTTTTTCAGGTGGATCCTCACAATCACCTTGTACCATGATAACAGCACTTTCTTCCTTTCCAATATGCCATAACTGCTCTTGACCCATCAAGCCGGGTGAGCCCAAGATTATAAATATCCCAGTGTGGATCAGTAGGGCTAAATATTCTACTTCAATGCTCGGGTATTGATTAAACATTCTGTGTAATCTCTTTGCTTATTCCAGTTCCCTAAACATGGTTCAACCCAAGTACTTCCCTAAGCAGTTTATCCTTGTGTAGCACTAACTGGGCAGTATATAATGCCAGTGACTAAAACTAATCCAGGGATAATTGGAAAGAATTTGTCCTATGGATTGTCCCTCTATCACCTTTTCTGTCCATTGTAGTTCCTGTATACACAATCCAGTACTGAGCTCAGCACTGACTCTGCTGATTTGGACAGGAAGAGTGATTGTAGCAGGCACAGATGCGCAAAAAAAAAAAGGCTGTGATTGTGGCCTGGAATGTTTTAAATTCTAAACAAATACTTTCTAACTCCCATTTTCATTGAACAGAAAATAGACTCGCTCCTGTGAGTCCTGCCCATTATGTCATGTTTGTTGGACACAGCTCTATAATGAGAATAATGTATTGCTCATTTCAGATATGAATGCCAGACTAGATGTGTATTTGCTCAAAATAAAATACATGAGAGGAATTATGGGAAGAAATGCTTCTAGAGAGAGGGAAGGAGAGAGAAATAATCCATAGCACTTTGAGGGATTAGACACAATATCTTATAATTGACTATAACTATCTCCCCACGTTCTTCCCAGACCTGAAGAACATTACCTGTCCACTTTCCTCCTTAGATGCTGCCTGTCTGCTGAGTTCGTCCAGATTTTTGTGTATTGTTCATGATTTTCAGTTCCTCCTTGGTCTGTGATGTCTGACCATCCGTAATACTGTCCTTCCAATATCAACAAATTCGCTGGCTTCACAACTGGCATTTGCACCTGCAGCTGCCGAAGCTACCAACAGTTCTGGGCACCGGCACCAATGTGAAAAAATGACAGATTTTTCCTACATAAGGAATGACTCTGTGAATGTTACTTTTCTAGTGCTCCCTGGTCACTATAGTTCCACTGCACAGCTGAATGCACATTGCAAGAGGTTGATAACATGCCTCAACCTTCCAGAAATGACCTATGCCAAACTTCTCTTCATAATTTCATTTTCTGTAGCTGATTGCGTTAGGCTGATGATTTATAATTAAGGGCCAAGTGTGTGTGAAAATGGAATTAATTGTCTTCAATGAGTTAATATAAGTAAACAGACTGGAAAGGCTTGTTATCATTGGCTTAAAATTCATGAGCCATATTTCAACTAGGTAGCAGAATAGTGTCGTCAGGAGAGCTGCTGCCTCATAGCTCCAGAGACATGGATTCAATCATGATATCAGGTGCTGTCTGTGTGGAGTTTGCACGTTTCCTGGTGACCATGTGGGTTTCCTGGGGCTGTTCAGTTTACCCACACATCTCAAAGATGTGCAGATTGGGAGGTTAATTTGTCACTGTAAGTTGTCTCTAGTGTGTAGTTGACTGGTAGAATTTGGGGAGAGGATGAAAAAGTGGGTAGAATCAGAAAAATGGGATGATTGTAGGATTAGTGTAATTGGGTGGTTGATGGTCAGCATGCACTCAATGGGCTGAAGGTCCTATTTCCATGCTCTATCTAACTATGGCTCCATGACTCTATAACTAAGTAGTAGATGGTGATGTTCACTCAGTGACCACTTTATTAATTACACTTGTACACCTGTTCACTAATGCAAATATCTAATCAGCTAATCACGTGGCAGCAACTTAATCCATAAACACATGCAGACATGGTCATGAGGTTCTGTTGTTGTTTGGACCAAACATCAGAATGGGTAAGAAATGTGATCTAACTGACTTTGACTACGGAATGATTGTCAGTGCCGTATGGGGAGGTTTAAGTATCTCAGAAACTGCTGATCTGGGATCTTTGTGCACAATAGTCCCTAGATTTTATAGAGAATGGTACAAAAAACAAAAAAATACAGTGAATGATGGTTCTGTGGGCAAAAACACCTTGTTAATTGGAAAGGTCAAAGGAGAATGGCTAGACTAGTTCAAGCTGACAGGAAGGTGACAGTAATTCAAATAACCATGTTTTACAACTGTGATCTGTGGAAGAGCATCTCTGAATGCACAGCATGCTGACTGTTGAAGTGATGGGCTCAAGCAGCAGCAGGCCACAGAAATACACTCAGTGGCCACTTTATTAGGTACCTCCTGCCACCGAGTAGAAGTATGTGTGTTTTAATTGTCTGGTCTCATTATACAACTGAGCTCCTAAGGTCATCCAACATTGCTCAATGTCCCTTTTATAATTCACTTATGGAACGTGTATAACGCTGGCAAGGGCAGTACCTGTATCCTGGCTACTGTTCGGAGGTCTGTATATAATTCCCATCGGGGCCTTTTTACCCTTGCAGTTTAACTCTACCCACCAGGATTCTACATCTTCCAATTCTGTGTCACCACTTTCCAAGGATTTGATTTCATTTTTTACCAACAGAGCCACCCCACCCCCCTCTGCCTACCTATCTGTCCATTTGATACGATGTCTATCCTTGGATGTTAAGCTCCCGACTATGATATTCTTTCAGCCACAATTCAGTGATGCTCACAAACCCTCAGCTGCCAATCTCTAATGCAGTACAAGATCTACTGCCTTATTCCATATACAGCTTGCATTGAAGTATAACATCTTCAGTCCTGTATTCGTCTCGTTTTCAATTCTGACCCCATGCTACATTTCTCATCATCCCACAGACAGCAATTTTGCCCTAACATCTGCCTGTCCTTTCTCACCTTCTCATTACGCACTGCACTGACCTGTAAACCAGCTGCCCCATCCTCAGCCCTATCACTCCCTTTCCTATCCCCTTGCCAAATTATTTTAAATCCTCCCCAACAGATCCAGCAAACCTGCCTGTAAGGTTATTGGCCCCCGCTTGGATCCAGGTGTAACCTGTCCTTTTTCTACATGTCATATCTTCCCCAGAAGATATCCCAATGATCCAGAAATCTGAAACGCAGAAACCCATGGAAAGAGGTGATAGGGAGGGTTAAGACAGGCGCTGGCTCATGATACATGGAACCACAAGAGGTGGGTGCTGAAGCACAGATAGAGCCAGGAGTGGAGGGTGTGGGGTGGTGGTGTTGGGAAACAATGACTGGTGGTGATGGTTTTTAAAAAGCATTTGTACAGGTACATTAAGGGATGCAGGCCAAATGCAGCAAAATTGGATTAATGTCAGCATGAATGAAATGGGCTGAAGGGTTTGTTTCCATGCTGTATAACTCTGACTTAAGACCGTAAGACATTGAGATATAGGAGCAGAAATACGCCATATTGCCTATCAAGTCTGCTCTGCCATTCAGTGATGGGCTGATCCAATTCTTCCGGTCATCCCCCCTCCCCTGCCTTCACACCATACCCTTTGATGCCCTGGCTTATCAAGAACTTGCTGTATGAGTTAAAAAACACCTGCCAATGGTGTTTTCAGGAGAGCTCTGGATGAACTGTCCAAGGGTGTAGGACCTGCCTCTACCACAGAGTGGCAGCACCTGCATGTTTGAGCGGCTTCACAAAGCAATTTTGAGAAGGTGCTGTGCACAGGAATTGAAATTTAATCTTTATGGAGGGCACTTTAATGAAATGATACTACCCTATGTCAGTAAGGTAATAATTATCAGTGAGAAAGTCAGATGAACATCCCCCTGATTATCCTCCTCTCTATCTCTGCATGTGTACCAGTTACCTTCAGTGCAAATGTCTTTAGTATAAAATGGCCAACTGATAATTTAGTGGCTCGTTTTAAATTAAAACACCCTTGTAAGATTTTAGGGTAATTTTCTTCCTACACTCTAATGCAATTTCATATATTTTACATTGTAATTTGGAACAAGACAATGTTGGTTATCACATCTATACTGGCACTGAGATCCATACCATCAGTTTTCCCCGATAACGTCTTGCCAATCAATTCTCCCTTGATTCTCCTTTTTCCCAACCCCGCATTCCAGCAGCCAATTAACCTTTAAAGCCAATTGTCTTTGGGAGTGGGAGGAAAATGGAGCACATAGGGAAGCCCTGGGGGGGGGGGTGAGAGGGATATTGTTTAAAGTCCGTATGGGTGGTTCTGGAGGGCAGGATCAAGCTTGGACCACTGGAACTATCAGGAAGCATTTGTATTTGCTGTGCAGTCTTATGGGGATCTGCCAAACTAGCTTTTCCTGGAAAATATTGGCAATCTATTAAAATCCTCTCCCTTGCTTCTACCCTTACTTACAAAACAAGGAGTTCATGGACTACATTTTACTAGGATGTTCTACGTTTCCGATCCCTAGTTCACTGGGCTTAATCTTTACACAATGCTTAGGCCTGATCCTGAGATTTCATTGTCCTCCATTTTCTCTCCTACTGCTCCCTCTGAGATCGTGTTTCCTGGAGACCGACCTCATGTTCGCTCGGCTGAGCTCCCACTACCAACCACACCACTTCCCTTCCTGAGCCTGACATTGTAATTAAAAATCTCCCTACGCAGTCCCCACAACCAACAAATCTCTGGAGCATGTAATGTGCTCAAAGACACATCTGTCATAGCAGCTGATGGATCAGGTAGTAAAGGTCATGTTCTGCAGTGAGACCGTCTTGAATTTTGCAGAGTTAAGCTAACAAAATGAAAAGCCTATGGAGAATCCAAAGGAAAAGTGATGGTACAGTCTTATAGTGGAATAAAAAAGCATCAACTTGAGTTGCAGGGAGAGGAATGTTATAATCCAAGGGACAGGCCATCTCACCATTATCGCTACACGGATCATTTGTTTATGTACCATCTGCTGTGTCTAAACTTCTCTCAATGACCTGCTCAGGGACCTTTTCACTAGGTGCAGCAGGTAAATTACTCTGTTGTGAACACAATGGCTCAAAGAGGTTTGGCCTGTAATTCTGTCCAGTGTTGAGGGAGGTTAGGTTGTGATCCACAACATCATCAAACACAAAGGATAGAGGCTGTCACATATTCATTATGCCTCCTCCAGTGGGGATAATTCACTTTAGTTCTGCAAGGATGTTGAAATTTCTTCATGGACTGAACCTTTAGGGTTAAAGATCTCATCTCTCAGTGTATAGTAAGAGGCGATTCCATGACCTCCCTCTTCATTTGCAGAGATTTCACAGGAACCTTGATAGGCATTGGTACTACAGGCTTGACATTGCTTCTTCTTATCCACTCTGTTCAGGTTGCTCTATAGTAATATTTGTGTGTGTTGAATGTCTTCACCACAGCTGCATTGACAAGCTGCAGAAGATATGACTGTGGGAATACAAGGCTACGACCATGGGAATACAATACAACCATGAACGTCATGGAAGTCACTTGAACACAGGGTATGGGTGCATGAGAAGTGGTGGTAAGTGATGACTGGCTTGATGTTTTGAGCTGGTACTATTATATTGGTCCACTTGCTGGGATGGATTATAAATGGTGCTGTGGATGGGGCAGTATAGGAGGTGTGCTGCCCATGCTCATCTAGATAATGCTTGCTCTATTCTGTCCTAATAAATGAAGTTTTGAAAAAAAGTAAGGGATTCAGCGAGATTCACGAAGCTTTTATTGTACTATAATATTTGGCTTAGTTGGCAGGATCGGTGGTTTGGCAGCATGGCTAATTTTCTGGCAGACCATGGTGCACCGGGGACTGGACAGACAAGCTGGACTCATGAGGGGTAAAGATGAGATACCATCTGGTGTCTATACTGAAGGGGTTAGGGTTCCCAGCCAAGAAGTGGAACCACACAGGGGCTTTTTGGCTGTTGGTGGCCATCATAAGACAACAACATGAGGCAATCTCTCAGCAAGAGGAAGAAATAAGGAATCTTAAACATGAGGTACAGATACCGAATCAGCTCTGCATGACCATGGAGGACACTGCCCAGTTGGCGTAGACATGGTCTAAGGAGATTGAGGAAAAGAATGAAGAGATCACCGGCTGCCTGGCCAAATTCCGGCAGCAGGAAGTGGCCCGAAGGGCAAAATGGCAACTGGACTTAGTAATTTTCCAAGTTTTTATTTTATTTTATGGAGCAATGGTACAGATACCTAGAATGGGGATATTTGGTTTCATGGTGAGGTCTGGGAGAAAAGAGTGGTTGGGAACCCAGTATTTTCACAGGTGAATGATCACATTCCTTCCTATGCACCCCAGTTCCTTGAAAACACAATCAACTAGAGTTACTACATCCACAGAAACATGGTCTGACCAACCTCCCTCTCTGAGCACCCATGTAGGCACTCTGGAACAATCCTGCACCCCGGGATAACGTGTCATACAGCTAGTGGCCTGAGATGACTAAAGATTACTCCTCCAAGGAATTGGTGGAGTTGGGGGATCAATACAGACAGAAGTCAGGGGAACCATTAGCAGCATGGTTGTTGAGGATATGGGACGTGGGGGGAGGTGGAGTGATCTTATCCGACAGGGAAAAGGGCACCCTGGGAGGATTGTCATTGAATCATGGGGTTGGCAATGCACTGCAGGGGATGGTTGGAGAGGATAAGTCTTTGTGTGAGAGAGTAATGGCTATGGTAAAGGTTAAGCACATTTCCAACTCTGTCGTTTCCTTCTCATATTTAAACAATGTCTGCTGGCTACTCTGTCTAACTGAACCACAGTGAATTAGCAGCCGTAGAGCTGGGGTCAGAAACCTGGTGAGAGAGAGATGAATCATCCTCTGATTTGTTTGACTGAAGACTAATATTTGGTGGACACAAAGCTGTGGTAGAACTCAACTGGTGAGATGAACTGAAAACCTAAAACGGAAACGCTGACTGTCCATTTACTTTCACAGATGCTGCCTGATGTGCCGAGTTCCCTCTGTTCCAGATTCCAGCATCTCCTGTGTCTCCTAGCTTTAGTTGGAGTTCACTTTGCTTGCTTTCTTCTCACATCTCCCTGACTGAGAATCCTGATGGATTTTTCTTAGAAACTGCTTACATTTACAACATACTTTTAATGATATAGAGACAAACAAAACACTGGTTCAGTGTGTGTGTTGAATTTTTACATTCTCCCTATAGCCATATAGATATTGGCTGAAGGTTGAACTGCTCCAGTTTCCTCCCGTATTCTATTGTATTAGTAATGATCTTTCAAGAATCACTAGATTCTGGAATTGTTCTGACCTCTGTAGTTGGGGAGATGTTGGAGTTGATTATTAAGGATGAGGTCTCAGGGTACTTTGAGGTACATGATAAAATGAGGCCATAGTCAGCATGGTTTCCTCAAGGGAAAATCTCGCCTGACAAATCTGTTGGAATTCTTTGAAGAAATAACAAGCAGAATAGGCAAAGGAGAATTGGTTAACGTTGTGCAATTGGATTTTCAGAAGATCTTTGACAAGGTGCCACAAATGAAGCTGGTATGAGCCCATGGTATTATAGGAAATATTCTAGCATGGATAAAGCAGTGGCTGATTGGCAGGGGGCAAAGAGTGGGAATAAAGGGAGTCTTTTTGGCTGGCAACTGGTAACTAGAGATGCTCCACAGGGGTCTGTGTAGGGACTGATACTTTTAAAGTTATATATCAATAATTTGGATGATGGAATTGATGGCTTTGTTGCAAAGTTTGCAGATAATATGAATAAGGGTGGAGGGGCGGGTAGTTTTGAGGAAGTAGATAAGCTATAGAAGGACTTAACAGGTTAGGAGAATGGGCAAAGCAATGGCAGATGGAATACAGTGTCGGGTAGTGTATGGTTATGCTCTTTGGTATAAGAAATTAAATGGTTGACCATTTTCTAAATGGAGAGAAAATACAAAAAGCGGATGTGCAAAGGGATTTGGGAGTCCTTGTGCAGGATACCCTAAAGGTTAATTTGCAGGTTGAGTCTGTGGTGAGGAGGGGGAAATGCAATGTTAGCATTAATTTGAAGAGGACTAGAATATAAAAGCAAGGATGCAATGGTTAAGATTTTATAAAGCACTGATGAGGCCTCCCTTGGAGTACTGTGAGCAGTTTTGGGATCTTAGAAAAGATGTGCTGAAGTTGGAGATGGTTCAAAGGAAGTTCACAAAAATTATTTCAGGATTGAATGGCTTCTCAGTTGAAGATCATTTGATGGTTTTTAGCCGGTATTCACTGGAATTCAGAAAACCTATCATGTCCTGATTGAAACCTATCGAATGGTGAAAGGCTTCTGTGGAGAGGATGTTTCCTGTCGTGGACTAGTCTAAGACCAAAGGATACAGCCTCAGAATACAGGTGTGTCATTTTAGAACGGAGATGAGGAAGAATTTCTTTAGCCAGAGCATGGTGAATCTGTGGAAATTTTTTGTCATAGGCAGCTGTTGAGATCAAGTCTTTATTTATACTTAAGGCAGAGGTTGATAGATTCTTGATTGGTCAGCACATGAAGGGATACGAGGAGATGGCAGGAGATTGGGGCAGAGAGGAAAATTGAATCATCCATGACGAAATGGCAGAGCAGACTTGATGGGCCAAATGGCCTAACTCTGCCCCCACGTCTTATGGTCATGTGGTCACCTGGTAGTGTACTACTGTACTGTACTGTGCTCCAGTGTTAAGCAGTGACAAAGCTGTCCCCACCACAGTGCTCTATAGTGACAGACCCACCCCAACATAAGCTGTACTTTCCAGTACTATCATCATTATTATGTGTTGTGTTGTATGACGTGTTCATCGTTATCATTGTTCTTAGCATTTTTTTTTTCAGAAGTGGTTTTCCATTGCCTTCCTCTCTGCAGGGTCTTTACAAGACTGTCGCACAATCAGGACCTGTGCCATGCACCAGTTGCTCATACGGCCATCCGCCACCTAATCCCATGGCTTTACGTGACCCTGATTGGGGGGGGGGGGTGGCTAATCAGGTGCTACACCTTGCCCAAGGGTGACTTATAGGCTAGCTGAGGGAAGGAGCTCCTTGCACCTCCTTTGGTAGAGATGTAACTCCACCCCACCACCCAGTACTGTACCCCACTATAAATACATTGATAGACATATCCTAACCACTGTTATACAGTAACAGAATTGACCCTACCAGTAGTGTACCCTGGTACTTGACCTGGATGATTGGAGTTGTGACTAAAAGTTTTTGTTGTTTGCTGTCAAAAATTCTGTAATGAATTAAATCTCATAATTTACTAAAACGTTCCTATTTCATGGAAAATCAGGTGAGATATTATATAATATTATGTAACTGAATGGAGCATGAAAACTTACTCTTGGCTTGTAAGCTCAGATGGTTAATGAGTACTGCTCATCAAACTCAGCAATGATCGTATTTCCTTTTGGTGCAACTGTTCTGAACAGCAAAGGTTGTCTTTCCCTGACTTGCCAATTCTATGCTTGGTGTTTCTGAAGATCTGCTTTTATCCTGTTTATAACTTGAATCATCTTCCCTCTTGTCTTCATCTTCAGCACCTTCTTCCCACTCCACCCTACCACCTGTCAATCCATACACACTCACGCACAATATTGCCTATTTCATTTTTCCTTGGCTTGTCCTAGGTTTACACCCTTGTAAACGGATCCCCTTGACTCCTTCCCCTAAAAACCTTCTTCTTTCTCACACTCCCTCAGCTCCTTCCCTTCTTCTGTCACTGCCACAGTGGCTCAGCGTGGGACCCATCCCTGAAGTGCCTGGTTAAAGATTCAATACAACTACTCTTTTCTTTTGCTGACTGTAGTGTGTTTATGAAATGCCATTGAAGATTTATGAATGTGGAGATAATCCGATGTAATTTGTGACTAACATAACTGTTTTGTTCTGGCTTCAAAATTGTTTGACCCTTTTTTAAGATCAAGTTGGGCAGAATCATTTGTTCATTAATCAAAGCAAAGATGTTAACAATATCAGATGCCCACAATGTGAGTAATCTGACTGGTTTGCATTGACTGGACATTGACCAATTCCCTGTTTGAAAGGTTGCTGTGCGAACCCACTACCAGTGGGTACCAGCACGACCTTGTAATTGAATTATGTTCCATTCTAGATTTACTGAGTGAGCCCACTTAGTTTTCCAGCTCAGAGAAAAACTTTCACAGTGGGAGAAAGCAGTGGAAACCAGTGGGTTTGGCCGGTTCTACATGTGCTGCTTTGTGTCATGGGCAGCACGAATGTGAGCATTTGAAGGAATAATTGAATAGCTGGAAAACTGATTGCCCCAAGTCTCTGTCACAACTCCAAAGACAAGTGCCAGAAAGTACAACTTCATGTTTGTTCTCAGAAATGTGCCCAGTCATTCCGTTAATTGAAGCGGGAGGACAGCTTTATTTCACATAAAATGAGAAAGTTCGGGAACCTTAAAGTTGAAGCTGCTGAACTTTACATTTACCAGTGGGAGTGGAGGCTTATAAGAAGGCCTCTTTCACCACCCTTCCTTAAAACCAAATCGACACTAAAATGGTTGAATGTTTTCTCAATTATCTTTGTCCTGTGGATGAACTACATCTCAAGTATCAGCGTAGTCCGGTTCTCAGGGTGGTTTAGGAAACTCAGGATTGAGTTACACTGAATCTGAGAGCTCTACAAGTCATTCACACAACCAGTCAGGTGTTTGCCATCACACAAGCTCCTCTCACAAATTTACCTCAGCCTTCAGCAAGTTCAACTGTTGCACACACATACAGTACGGAAGCGGACCCTTCAGACTATCGAGTGCAAACTGGCCATCAAACACCCATTGGCACTAATCCGACGCTACTCTCCCTATATTCCCCTCAGCTCCCCAGTTTCACAGCACATCCTTAGGATGTGGGAGGAAACCAGAGCGCCCAGAGAAAATCCACATGACCACAGGGAGAACAGGCAAACTCCACACAGACGCCACCGGATTGAACCTGGGTCACTGTGCTGTGAGGCAACAACTCAGAAATTCCTACAATTCAATTCCTCCTTTCAGAGAGGTGAAAGTGAGCTGAAACAGGCCAGCACAGTGACAAAGTGTCTGTCACAATCAATTGGAGAGGTTATATCAATAATATTAGTGATATGATTGTACTGTAAGTTACATGTCCTCAGATATATTTTGATTTCTGAGGACACCTCCAGAGTTGCAACACTTTCCCTCAACCACTCTGATTTCCAGTCTAGATTGTGCTCAAAATCTCAGAGGAAGTCATGAACCCACAACTCAGCAATAGCTTTTTCAACATCAGCTAAACCAGAGGCAGTCATGGCCAGCTAGAGAAATTAAGATTATTTGTTCTTTGTGAGTGGGCTTTCTTCTGTCCCATGAGGCAATCATGATTATTCAAACTTAAAGTAGTTTTCTCCTCCACAATGTTTAAGTGTTCCATTATGCTTGGTAAAGAGGGAAATCTCACACTGCCTGGCTGCTCAGCAACCAATATTCAGAGGTGGAACCCTACTCTCCAATCATTAGGCTAATGTGAAGTGGTAGCTCATCCCAACCCTTCTGAGTCTGTGGTCAGTATCCATTGGAATATATTCCGCCAGATATCAGTACAAAGCCTGCACTGAGTATCTCCAGTAATCTGGAACAAATGTTCAATCTTCACCTCCAGGCCTGCTAGGCAGAGTTTTAATACTGAGCATGTAGCTTGGCTGATAAACTGAGTAGAAAAGCCTCTGTTAACTCAGAATGTGGTCTGAAATTTTTTTCTGATTGTTTCTTCAGGTAGCTGAGGCCATGGAGATCTTGTTGTTGGCTGTCCTTTCTCCAGTTGTCCATTGTGAATGACGCCTTGAACAATAGACAATAGACAATAGGTGCAGGAGTAGGCCATTCGGCCCTTCGAGCCAGCACTGCCATTCTCTGTGATCATGGCTGATCATCCACAATCAGTACCTCGTTCCTGCCTTCTCCCCATATCCCCTGGCACACTCAATGGCAGGTTGCCATAGTTACCACTGTAAGTTTATTCCACTTCAATTAGATCACTATATTTATATGATATTGTGTCCCTTGGGAGTCAAGAACAGCTTTGCCCTACAGCAAGCACACAGCAACTAATCAGGAACCAAAACTAAACCAGTGTTCATCTCTGCAGCAGAAATGATGACAGGAAGCTTCTAACTTTCTTACTGTCCTCATAATTTGAAACCAGATGCCTGGATTGGGGAGGAGTAGGTATACAAACTTGGAATATTTTTTGCGGAGTGTTGGCAGCTGAGGGGAGACTTGATAGAAGTGTGAAAAATGATGAGAAGTATAGATAGGGTAGATAACTCAGAGTCTTCTTCCCAAGTGCAAATGCCAAACACTAAAGAGAAAAACTTTAAGCAGAGAGAGGGAATGTTTAAAGGAGATACACAAGGCAAGATTTTTACACAGAGAGATGCTGGTGCCTAGAACGCATTGCCAGGAGAGGCTGTAGAAGTAGATGATAGGAAGGAAATAAAAGGAAGCAGATGATTGTATAGGTGGTAGGAAGGAAATAAAAGTTCACGGACCATGTTTTGATTAACATCATGGTCGGCACAAATGTAGTGGGCTGAAAGGCCCACTGTTGTGCTAAACTGTTCTGTGGCGTTCCCAACAACGTCTTTCTTCTGTCTTGCATTGTGAGTGTTTCACCTTGCTCTTTCTTGATGGGCCATCACTGTGGACATAGAGAGGATGCTTCCTGTAGTGGGGAGGTCTATGACCAAAGGGCACAGCTTCAGCGAGATCCCACTAACACCAATGAAGTAAACGTCCCGATATTTGGGTGGATATTTGCCTAGCTTTACTGTATTGACTTCTGGTTGTATTCTGTCTGCAGATTTATTTTTTGACTGAAGGTCAGTATTCTCAGCTGTTTGTATTCTTCAAACTTTAGCACTAAACAAATTCTCCCCATGGCTGAACGATTGTTATTGATGAAAGCACGGAGTAGAAGGTATTTACTATTATTCCATGCAGTGGCATAACTTCAGCACTGCACGGAAGTGCTGCTGCGGGTTATCAGTTCATCGTTCTACAGTGGCATATACTGTATACTCATGACTCCGTGACTCTGAGGTCACACATCACCGAGGATCTCACATGGTCTGTACAACAGTGCCTCTTTCACCTCAGATGGTTGAAGCAGGTTGGTGTGGGCCCCCAAATTCTAAGAACTTTCTATAGAGGCACAGTTGAGAACATCCTGACTGGCTGCATCACTGCCTGGTATGGGAACTGTACTCCCCTCAATTGCAGGACTCTGCAGAGAGTGGTGTGGACAGCCCAGTGCATCTGTATATATGAACTTCCCACTATTCAGGACATTTACAAAGACAGGTTATAAAAAGGACCCGAAGGATCACTGGGGACCCGAGTCACCCCAACCACAAACTGTTCCAGCTGCTACCATCTGGGAAACGGTACCGCAGCATAAAAGCCAGGACCAACAGGCTCCGGGACAGCTTCTTCCACCAGGCTGTGTGCACAAGTCTCTTGACTTCGTAGACTTCCATTATTCCTTGCCTTTTAGCAATCAAAAAAACACATTTGGATCTTTCTTTTGTTTTGTTCAAAATGTAAGATTCTGTACTTAACTTACTCCAAAAAAGTTGTATTGTAGTTTTACACTTGACTTATCATAATCCTTTTAAGTTTTGAGCTGTATCTACATTATCGGGCATGTCACCAATCTTTGAATTCATTCAAAATTTTGGATTATAATATTCTCTAAGGAATTTACTGAGTCATTTATGAAAGTGGAGAAGAACTGAAACTCCTGTACAGATCTGAGTGGGATATCACTTGTCACTTCCTTCAATTTCACTTTTCTTCATCCTCTATCACCTTATCAGTCTCCCAGCTACAGCTATAATTTGCCTTCAGTTCCAGCAATTTTCTTTTTTTTTTGTCCGTCATGAAACCTTGCAGAGTTCCTCTTGAAAGTTCATAAAAATATTAACCATGGGCCTTTTCCTGTTCATTAAAGAAGCTTTATCAAAAAATATATCAGCTTTGAAAGCACTTCTGTAACCTCACCCTCTTTAATCTTTAGGTTCTCTGTCACTGTATTAAATTATTAGTTACAGTAATTTCCTGACAACAAATGATAGACTAACAGGTCTATAGTTTCATGGTTGTTCTTACTCATCCTTTATTAAAAGGGTTAGATTTCCATTCCTGGTCTATAAGAGTTTGGGATGATCATGGATAAAGCACTTGTAATTTCTTTAGTTATACAACTCCACATTTACATTCTGGAGAAATAAAGAAATACAACTTTGCTATAACCTTATCTTTGGAAAAGAATCATTATTTTAGCATGATTAAACAAAATTGATGTGAGGGGAAACTACCAAGTCCCTTTGAATAAAAATTATTCCAGATGGTGTTCCTTGGCTTCATGGTAATTAGTGAAGTTTGGGTCTCTTTACCGACAGATATGGTTGTTGGAAGGCGAATTCCATAATTTCTTTAAATGCCAAAGATAAATCTTATTCTCCTGAATAAAGTAAAATATATCCACAAGCAAAAAAAACCTTCTTATGCAGAAAATCCAATAGGAAAAATGCTAGAAAGAAGACTCAGCAAGTCACGTAGCATTTTAGAGAGAGAAATAACATTTTCATATCAATGATCTTTCATCGGAATGGAGGCCACTGAACTGAAATATTATTTGCCTCTTTCTCAGTTGACTTTGGCTGACCTGCTGTTTTCTTCTCATACTTTTGTTTTTATTTCTGAAGGTCCACGCAAAGAGTATTTTAAATTTATACCGCTGTCTGTGTGAGTACAGTATTGGGATTGAAATTCATATTTTCTTTGGGTTTGGGATGCTAATTAGCTACTCAATGTAGGTAGACAATGCATTTGATGTTTGAGAAATGCAAGTATGAAGCTAAAGAGATTAAATTGAAAGAAGTTGTCTGCCATCCTCCCTAGTCCTAAATAGTGGTGGCCCAGCTTAGTACAGTACTTGGGTAGACTGATGATGTGTCGGAGGTTATTGCAGAGGGGATGAGTGTAAGGTCAAGAAGGTTTTGTCTGCAGAGCCTGTTCAGTTTAGTTTCCTCACATCAGGAAAGATAGTGTTTTGGAGACAGTTGATATTACTGAATATGCACATGAGTCTACACACATCTAAAACAAGGAAGATATTTGGAATTTTATGATCCAGTTAGATCACCTTGTTGTCGAACTCTTTGAAGAACAGAGGTTCATTATGCTCAGTTTCTGTCTCTTTCCTGAGGTAAGGAAGGTAAACAGTATGAATGTGCCCTTATTAAAACCAATTTCAACATCATTTTTCTGTCAGATCCTGGTATAAGATGGATGTTGCATGGGGGGAAAAAAGCAAACATAATGGAGCTGCATTGTCTGAGGCTTTGGAGAATGAGGTGAAACATGAAATTCCTAGATCATCCGTATTAGGCCCTCTACTGCTACTTCTCCTGAAGTACCCAGTTATTGTCTTAGGAAAATGAGAGAGAAGTTCCTTTTCTCATAGAGTTTGGAATCTCTCAGAAAAGACTGCCCATGGCTAGCAGTGCAATTTATTTAAGGCCAATACATTTTTGGACACAGTAAGTGGGGCTTACCTGGGAAAGTTGAGACACACGAGTCATCAGAATCAAAATCGGATTTATTGTAATTGACTTAGATAATGTAAAACCTGCTGTTTCACTGCAGCAGTACAATGCACAGACCAAACAATAAGAATGAGGAATAACAGGGTAGTGTTCATGAGCTCATGGACCATTCAGAAATCTGATGGTGGAGGGGAAGAAGCTGTTTCTGAATCATTGAGTGCGAGTCCGGGCTTGTGCAGCTCCATTCTGATGGTAGTAATGAGAAGAAGGTGTGTGCTGGAAGGTGAGGGCCCTCAGTAATGGATGCTGCACCACCTCTTGAAGATGACCTCAATAGTGAGGACAGTTATGTTCATGATGGAGCTGGATAAGTCTATAACCTTCAGCAGCCTCTTGTGATTCTGTCTATTGAATGCACCATACCAAGCTTTGTTGTAACCAGTCAAAATGCTCTTATTAACCAGGCTCATGGTCCAACAACTTTTTTTACACATTTTCTGTGGTCGGTTGAAGAGATTTAAAGAGCAAAAACCTGTTAGTATTTAAAAAAAAACTATACTCTGGCTTACATAGAACAGAGCAGTATAGTTTGGACCCTTCGGTCCATGATGTTATGCCAAACATTTAACCTACTTTAAGATCAAACTAACCCTTCCCACCATTTTTTTCTTTTATCCACGGGCCTGCAAAAGAGTCTGTTAAATGTCACTAATGCATCAATCTTTACCTACACCCCTGGCAGCACAATCCACACACCCACCACACTCCACGTAAAAAAAAATCTTATCTCTGACGTCACCTCTTGACTTACCTCAAATCACCTAAAAATTTTGTCATCTCGTGATAGTCATTTCCACCCTGAGAAGAAGTCTCTGGCTATCCATTCGATCTACAGTGGTGCTAGAAAGTTTGTGAACCATGTAGAATTTTCTCTATTTCTACATAAGTATGACCTAAAATATGATCAGATCTTCACGTAAGTCTTAAAACTAGATAAAGAGAACCCAATTAAATAAATAACACAAGAATCGTTATACTAGTTTACTTATTTATTAAGAAAAATTATCCAATAATGATGAAGGGACTCAGCCCAAAACATTGACTGTACTCTTTTCCATAGATGTTGCCTGGCCTGCTGAGTTCCTCCAGCATTTTGTATAACCATATAACCATATAACAATTACAGCACGGAAACAGGCCATCTCGGCCCTTCTAGTCCGTGCCAATCTCTTACTCTCACCTAGTCCCACCGACCTGCACTCAGCCCATAACCCTCCATTTGTCCATATCGCTGTCCAGTTTAACTTTAAATGACAACATCGAACCTACCTCAACCACTTGTGCTGGAAACTTGTTCTGCACAGCCACCACTCTCTGAGTAAAGAAGTTCCCCCTCATGTTACCCCTAAACTTTTGCCCTTTAACTCTCAACTCATGTCCTCTTGTTTGAATCTCCCCTACTCTCAATGGAAAAAGCCTAGCCACGTCAACTCTATCTATCCCTCTCATAATTTTAAATACCCCTATCAAGTCTCCCCTCAACCTTCTACGTTCCAAAGAATAAAGACCCAACTTGTTCAAACTTTCTCTGTAACTTAGGTTATGAAACCCAGGCAACATTTTAGTAAACCTTCTCTGTACTCTCACTATTTTGTTGACATCTTTCCTATAATTCGGTGACCAAAACTGTACACAGTACTCCAAATTTGGCCTCACCAAAGCCTTGTACAATTTCAACATTACATCCCAACTCCTATACTCAATGCTCTGATTTATAAAGGCCAGCATACCAAAAGCTTTCTTCACCACCCTATCCACATGAGATTCCACCTTCAGGGAACTATGCACCATTATTCCTAGATCCCTCTGTTCTACTGCATTCTTCAATGCCCTACCATTTACCATGTATGTCCTATTTTGATTAGTCCTACCAAAGTGTAGCACCTCACATTTATCAGCATTAAACTCCATCTGCCATCTTTCAGCCCACTCTTCTAACTAGCCTAAATCTCTCTGCAAGCTTTGAAAACCTACTTCATTATCGACAACTCCACCTACCTTAGTATCATCTGCATACTTACTAATCTAGTTTACCACCCCATCATCCAGATCATTAATGTATATGCCAAATACATTATCATATGGAGGAGGAGGAGAAGATGGCGGCGCGACGGCAGCGCGCGTGGCCACTTCAGTGGTGATGTCTGTTATCTGTCAAGTAGGGGACCGTGCACAATCCTGATTTGATGGAGACGGACGTGAAAGTACCGAGGAACATTTGGAAAACTTCTGAAATGCCCGCTTCGCTGCCACTGCTACTGTGTGATAACTGGAATCTTCGGAGCAGAAGGCCCCGAAATCCTCAGCTTTGTGTGTTTCAGCAGCCGGGGCGAGATCGAAGGTGCTCGGCAGAGGATGGCGCTCGGGAAGCTGTATTGGAGAGGCTGGTCGGAAGCTCGAAGTTTTCGGACGGATGGACTCAGTGTCGGCTGTGGTCGGCTGCTTCCAAGGCATCGGCAAGTTGATGGTGCTTGGAGGTTTATGGCAGGGAGTTTCACCCTTTTGCCGCCTGCTATCGGGGACTCAGGAGTCAATTGACTCGGGGACTTTTGAGACTTTATTTCCGTCCCCATAGTTTGTTCTTTATCAAATTATGGTATTGCTTTGCACTGCTGTAACTATATGTTATAATTAAGTGGTTCTGTCAGTGTTAGTCTTTGGTTTGCCCTGTTTTCTGTGATATCACTCCAGAGAAACATTGTATAATTTCTTAATGTATGCATGCATTTCTAAATGACAATAAGAGGACTGAATGTTCTCATAATCTAATCTAAATAACATTGGACCTAGTACAGATCCCTAAGGCACACCACTAGTCACCGGCCTCCAATCTGACAAACAGTTTTCCACCACTACTCTCTGGCGTCTCCCATCCAGCCACTGCTGAATCCATTTTACTACTTCAATATTAATACCTAATGATTGAACCTTCCTGACCAACCTTCCATGTGGGACCTTGACAAAGGCCTTACTGAAGTCCATATAGACAACATCCACTGCTTTATCCTCGTCAATATTCCTTGTAACCTCTTCAAAAAATTCAATAAGATTTGTCAAACATGACCTTCCACGCACAAATCCATGTTGACTGTTCCTAATCAGACCGTATCTATCCAGATAATTATATATACCATCTCTAAGAATACTTTCCATCAACTTACCCACCACTGACATCAAACACACAGGCCAATAATTGCTAGGTTTACTCTTAGAACCCTTTTTAAACAATGGAACAACATGAGCAATGCGCCAATCCTCCGGCACCATCCCCGTTTCTAATGACATTTGAAATATTTCTGTCAGAGCCCCTGCTATTTCCACACTAACTTCCCTCAATGTCCTAGGGAATATACTGTCAGGACCTGGAAACTTATCCACTTTTATATTCCTTAAAAGCTCCAGTACAACTTCTGCTTTAATCATCATAGTTTCCATAACTTCCCTACCTGTTTCCCTTATCTTACACGATTCAGTATCCTTCTCCTTAGTGAATACCGAAGAAAAGAAATTGTTAAGAATCTCCCCCATCTCTTTTGGCTCCACACATAGCCGTCCACCCTGATTCTCTAAGGGACCAATTTTATCCCTCACTATCCTTTTGCTATTTATATAACGGTAGAAACCCTTGGGATTTATTCTTACCTTACTTGCCAAAGCAATCTCATATCTTCTTTTAGCTTTTCTAATTTCTTTCTTAAGATTCTTTTTACATCTTTATATTCTTCAAGCACCTCATTTACTCCATGCTGTCTATATTTATTGTAGATCTCTCTTTTTTTCTGAACCAAGTTTCCAATATCCCTTGAAAACCACGGCTCTCTCAAACTTTTAACCTTTCCTTTCAACCTAACAGGAACATAAATACTCTGTTCTCTCAAAATTTCACCTTTAAATGACCTCCATTTCTCTATTACATCCTTCCCATAAAACAAATTATCCCAATCCACTCCTTCTAAATCCTTTCACATCTCCTCAAAGTTAGCCTTTCTCCAATCAAAAATCTCAACCCTGGGTCCAGATCTATCCTTCTCCATAATTATATTGAAACGACAAACGTAATAGCATTGTGATCACTGGGCCCGAAGTGCTCCCCAACACAAACCTCCGTCACCTGACCTATCTCAATCCCTAACAACAGATCCAACACTGCCCCTTCTCTCGTTGGTACCTCTATGTATTGCTGCAAAAAACTATCTTGCACACATTTTACAAACTTCAAACCATCCAGCCCTTTTACAGAATGGGTTTCCCAGTCTATGTGTGGAAAATTAAAATCTCCCACAATCACAACCTTGTGCCTACTACTAATATCTGCTAGCTCCTTACAAATTTGCTTCTCCAATTCTCGCTCCCCATTTGGTGGTCTATAATACACCCCCATAAGAGTTACTGCACCTTTCCCATTCCTCAATTCCACTCAGATAGCCTCTCTAGCTGAGCCCTCTAATCTAAACTGCCAGAGCACCGCTGTAATATTTTCTCTGACAAGCAATGCAACCCCCCCCTCCCCCCGCTCTTGTCCCTCCCATTCTATCACACCTGAAGCAATTAAATCCAGGAATATTTAGTTGCCAATCACACCCCTCCTGTAACCATGTTTCATTAATAGCTACCACATCATACTTCCAGGTATCAATCCATGCTTTAAACTCATCCACCCTTCTTACAATGCTCCTAGCATTAAAATAAGTGCATTTAAGAAATTTTTGTGTGTTTTGCAATGTATTTGTTGGAAAAAGTAAGTGAACCTCTGGGGTAATGCCTTCTACAAAAGTTATTTGGAGTTGGGTGTTCCAATCAATGAGATGAGATTGGAGGTGTGGGTTGTAAGGGTGCTCTCCCCTATAATAAAGACACATGATGTCAGGTTACTGATAGAGCCTGCTCTCCTCAAGAAAGGTCTGTTTATATGCACCATGCCTCAATCAGAACAGCTTTCAGAGGATCTTTGAAGAATTGTAGAGATGCATGAAGCTGGAAAAGATTACATAGGCAATTCTAAAGACTTGAGTGTTCAACAGTCCACAGTAAGAGGAATTGTCTACAAATGGAGGAAATTCACTACTGTTGTTACTCTCCCTAGGAGTAGGCAAAGATCACACCAAAAGCACAATGTGCAATGCTGAAGGTGGTGAAAAGAAACACAAAAGTAACAGCAAAAGACCTGCAGAAATCTCTAGAACTTGCTAAACTCTCTGTTCATGTGTCCACTATAAGAAAAACACTGAACAAGAATGGTGTTCATGGAAGGACACCATAGAGGAAATCACTGCTATTCAAAAAAAAGCATTGCTGCACATCCCAAATTTGCAAAAGATCAACTGGATGTCTACAACACTTCTGGGACAATGTTCTTCTGAGACAAAAGTTGAAATTTTTGGCAGAAATGCACACTGCTATGCTTGGAGGAAAAAGGACACTGCACACCAACACCAAAACTTCATCCCAATTGTGAAGCATCATGGTTTGGGGCTGCTTTGCTGCCTCAGGGCCTGGATAGCTTGCTATTGTTGAAGGAACAATGAATTAAAAATTGTTTCAAGGAGAATGTCAGATAATGATCCATCATCTGAAGATTAATCAAATTTGGGTAAAGCAACAAGACAATGATCTGAAAGACAAGGGTAAATCAACAACAGAATGGTTTAAAAAGAAGAAAATTTGTGTTTTGGAATGGCTGAGACAAAGTCCTGAGCTTAATCCTATACAAATGTTGTGGAAGGACTTGAAGCAAACAGTTCATGCAAGGAAACCCACCAACATCCCAGAGTTGAAGCAGTTTTGTAAGAAGAAATGGCCTATAGTTCCTCCAAGCTGATGTACAGGACTGATCAACAATCACCGGAAACACTCGGTTGAAGTTATTGCTATACAAGGTAGTCACACCAGTTACAGAAAGCAAAGATTCACATATTTTTTTTCCCAACAAATGTGTGTAATATTAGATAATTTTTCTCAATAAATAAATGGATAAGTATAATTTTTTTGTGTTATTTATTTAATGGGTTCTCTTTATCTAGTTTTAGGACTTCCTTGAAGATCTGATCACAGTTTAGGTCATATTTATGCAGAACTATATAAAATTCTACAGGTATCACAAACTTCTAGCGCCTCTGTATGTCTTTTATTATATTGTACACCTCTATAAAGTCATTTCTCATCCTTCTTTGCTCCTAAGGGACAAGCTCTAGCTCACTCAGCCTATCCTGCTAAGTCATGCTCTCTAATTCAGGCAGCATCCTGGTAAACCTCCTCTGCATCCTTTCTAAAGCTTCCACGTCCTTCCTATAATGAGTGACCAGAAATGAAATCAATACTCCAAGTGCAGTCTAACCAGTTTTATAGAGCTGCACCATTATCTTGTGATTCTTGAACTCAATGTTCCAACTAAAGAAGTTTAGCACACCTTATGCCTTCTTGTGTGGCAACTTTGAGGGATCTATGGATGTGAACCCCAAGGTCCCTCTGTTCCTCCACACTGCTGAGAATCCTGCCATTAATATCGTACTGTGCCTTCAGGCTTGTCCTCCCAAAGTGTACCACTCCACATTTTTCTGGGTTGATCTCCATCTGCCACTTCTCAGTCTAGCTTCGGCTTCTGTCAATGTCCCATTGTAATCTATGTCAAGCTTCGAAGAAGAATGAAGAGGAGGCATGTCCTAAAGGCAGCGCAGGATTTCTCTGGGTCCATGGAAGTGCCTTTGGGTGAAAGGACGAAACCCAGGAAGGAAATGACTGGTGTGGAACTGGCATTTTACTAACTTGCAATACAGTTGGTTTTCAAGAAGATACTGAAGGTCTAAATGGATCTGATGGACATCGTCTTCGGGATTCTTGGAAAAGATGAAGATGTTGAGTTAGATGAACTCTCCAAAGATCTCATTAATGAATGGTTGGAAAATGGCTGGACCATTGGAAAGTCCGAAAGGCATCACCAAGTATTCATAGTGGCCAGTGGGTGTTTTGAACACTGTCTTCCTTTCTGGCAGATGTGGATTAGATTGCAAGCACACTGTAGATTCAAATTGGCCCTACAGAGTGTTCTGAATGCACTATCCATCAAGGGGAGAGGGTAGCGGTTCTTAATGGTGATTTTGTTGAGTCCATAGTAGTTAATGCAGGGACGAGGAGCCCTATCTTTCTTTTTGACAAAGAAGAATCCTCTGGCTGGAGAATGGGATGGATGAATAAAGCTGTTCTGTATTGCTTTAGTGATGTAGTCATTCATGGCTAGGGTCTCAGGAGGGCAGAGAGAGAACAGATGGCCTTGGAAAGGAGGTCAATTGTGCAGTGGTGTGGTTTGTGAGATGGCAGAGTGGTACACATTGCCTCCCCTTTTACAGAAGGCAATGTCTACTTTTTGTGAGCAACGTTTTTTTTACAAGAGGTGCTATACATATCTGGTTGGTAGGTGGATATACGTCTCTAGCAAAGGAGGTGTAAAGTGCTCCTTCTCTCTGCTAGCCTGAAGGTCATCCTTGGGCAAGATATAGCACTTGCTTAGCACCCTCCCCCACCCCCCAAATCAGGATCACATGATACCATGGGAACAGATGGTGGATGGTCATATGAGCAGTTGGTGTATATCACAAGTCCTGGTTATGCAACCACAGACGTCAGGCAGACAATCTCTGGTCAGAAGAAGGCAATGACAAACCGCTTCTGTAGAAAAGTTTGCTAGGAACAATAAGGTTCATGGAAAGACCATGATTGCCCATGCCACATGACACAGCACATAACGAGAAAAACAAAAATGATAATAGATCATAGGTTTACCATTGAGAATTACCAAAAGAAAACGCAGAGTCTTAAAAAGTGAACATGTATACCTATTTCATATGAATGGGCCTGTTGAACTATGAATGCATTCTGGCCTTCAAAACACTCTCATCAGCCCAGTTCTCCCATACATTTTTTTCTTACCCTATTCTCTCTTGCATGCCCAAGATTTGCTTTCTGCCATTCACCTTCACAGTGGGTAACTTGCAATGGCTAACTAACCTATCGGCATGCCTTTCTGATATAGGAGTAAACTGGAATACCCAAGGAAAACCCGTAGACTCAGAGAGCATGTGGAAACAGTGCACCCACTTTGGAATTGAACCTGGGTCAGTGGGACTGTGCAGCGAAAGGCAATAATGTTTCCAAAGGAGTCCTTGTAATAAAGAGGGGTTCAGATTTTATAAAACATCTAGATGTTATAGCCAAATTGTATCCACTTCAATCCTTTTCGACTTTTCCTTATTCCCATTCCATCTGGCTCTCTTTTCAGCCTCGAACACCAAGGGTTCTGCTGACTGTTCACCTTCTCCACCTGTTTCTCACTGCTGCCAACACTCCTTTCCAACCTCTTGCGGTCCTGTTGACAGATGCCAGCCTTGGCTTGTTGTCCTCTGAATCAGAAGGTGGTGAACCTGTGCAACACTCAAGAAACCTGAATGTAAAATATGTACACTTAATCCCCCGTACCTTCGTCAGGGGGAAATATTCATCTTCTGAATTAATCTGCCACCTCAGGTTAATGTGAAAGGTATAGAGGAATAACTTGGAAGAGAGTTATCCCACAGCCAACAAGAAAAAAGATGACAGATATGGTCATTAAACATATTTCTGTTTGGGCTAGATCTCTGCATGTATATTGGCTGCTGGGTTTCCTACAACCTCTTGTGGTCCTGTTGACTGATGTCAGACTACTTCACTGATTATGACATGCTTTAGAAAATTCTTGGCTTGTGAATGTGAATCAATAACTGCACTTCATGCTTTCATCAGACCTCATTTCCTTCCCTGACCAAAGGTATTATTTTCTCAGCTCCTACAAGGTGTTTTGCCTGGTTTGCACTTTCTCCCACCCCTAGCTACCACTTCTTGCCTCCCCAGAGAGTTCTCCAGCACTCTGGCATCACTTGATTCACACAATGTTTCCAGAAATCCCTGAACTTATGAGAGTCTGCATGCTTTATATCTGGCAGAACTGAATCAAGCTGTCATGAGCCCTACAGATTGCCATAAAGCCTTGAGCTTCTGGGTTTTTGAGCACCTGCACTTGCTAATCAGTACCTTAACTAGAGTTGATAAGCCCTTGTGGTTTTGGTTTGACCTCATCAAGTTAATTGTGGTTGGCACATGTTTTCTTCAGTCTATGATTACTTGGAGGATTGCCAACAGTTTTGGGCTCCAGATCTCAGAAAGAATATGTTGCCATTGGAGAGAGTCCAGAGGAGGTTCACAAGGATGATCCCAGGAATGAAGGGGTTAACATATGAGGAGTGTTTGGCAGCTGTGGGCCTGCACTCACTGGAGTTTAGAAGAATATGTAAGAGACCTCATTGAAACCTACTGAATGTTGAAAGGACTCAATAGGATGGATGTGGAGAGGATGTTTCCCATGGTGGGTGTATCCAGAACTATGGGGCATAGCCTCAAAACTGAGGGGCAACCTTTGAGAACAGAGGTAAGAAGGAATTTTTTTTTTAGCCACAGAGTACTGAATTGGTGGAATGCTCTGCCACACACTGCATGGAGGCCATGTCTGTGGGTATACTTTAGGCACAAGCTGATCGTTTCTTGATCAGTCAGGGCATCAAAGGATATGGCAAGGAGGCAGGTGTATGGAGTTGAGTGGGATCTAGGATCAGCCGTGATGGAATGGCTGAACAGACTCGATGGGCTGAATGGCCTAATTCTGCTCCTATGTCTTGTGATTACTTAAAGAGGTCTCTCAGTTGGTGCCTGAGTGGGGGTCATTGTGTCAGGGAGGATGAATTCTCTGCGGCTCTGAGGTTCTGATTCCAATGTTTAACCTCTTGTTTCTGTCTCATCCTGGAGATCCTGCACTCTGGCATCACTTGATTCACACAATGTTTCTAGAACACCATGACACAAGCAGTAGTAGGAGTCCTATGATAGCAATTTTATGGGGTTGCATATGAATCTGATCTCTGCTGACATTTGATTAGCTTGTATGGAAGCCGTTAGTTCGCTGGTTTGCCATCCTAAGGAACCTGGGTGCCATTTTACATTCAATACAGAAACAGTAGCTTGCAGGAACAGCATGTAATTAAGAAAGGAAATGGAATATTGGCCTTTATCACAAAAGCAATAGAATACAAAAGTAGGGAAATCTTGCTCCATCTGAACAGACCGTTAGTGGTTCTCTACCTGGAGCACTGTAATGGTCTCCTTGTTTAAGGAGGGTTAATGTTTGTTTAACATTGTCACGTACACCAAGGTATAATGAAAACTTTGTGCCACCCGGGAAGGTCATGGTACTGAAGTACATGGACATAATAAATGCAGACAGAATCAGGATATTGCAACTGCAGGGGAAGTGCAAGTATAGAGAGGTAAACAAATAAAGTGTGAGCATCATCACAAGGTAGAGTGGGAGATCACAGTTCATCTTCAGCAGACGTGAGATCCACTTATGAGGGCATATGAGAGGGATATACTTTATGCAGTTCAGAAAAGATTCACAGGGTTGATTCCTGCAAAGAAGAGATGTCTTATTTGTTGGCGTACTTGTTGGAGGATAAGAGGAAGAGAGGTGATATTATTGAAATGTGGAAGATTTCAGGGATGTTGGCTGGGTGGATGCTAATGGGAATTTAGAGCCAAAGGCATAGTTTCAATGATGATTTTCAGCTACTATTTCTTGTGTCTGTTATTATGTCCTACACAATTTGGGCCAGCGAAGTGGCTCAGCTTGTTGTATAATTCAGCTCTACGTAACAACGTTAACACAATAAATAGAAGCAAGATCAGTTCATTTGGCCTCTCATGCCTGGTCCATCATTCAGTAAAACTATGCCTAATCTTTTACCTCAAGCTATGTTTCCTTGCTCACACCATATCCTTTGATTCCCTTAATAACAAAAGATGCTTCAATTCCCTTGTATATGCTCATTGACTGGACCTCCATCATTCTATTGTATAGTAAATTACAAAGGGGTATCAGGTGAAAAGATGTCTTACTATCTTAGTCATTTATGGCTGACGCTTTATTTTGAGATTTTGGGTCATATTTCCAGGAACTCTCTTCAGAATAGAGATGAGGAGGACTTTGTTCAGTCAGATCGTGGTAAATCTGTGGAATTCATTGCCACAGATGGTTATGGAGACCAAGTAATTGTGCTTAAGTTGATGTTATTGATTGGTAAGGACATCAAAGCTTACAGGGAGAAGGCAGGAGAATTGGGTTGAGAGGGTAAATAAATTAGCCATGATCGAATGGCCGAGTAGATTCAATGGACCAGATGACCTAATTCTCCCTGTATGTCTTATGTTCTGAACCGGACATGTTATTTAATCTCTCACTGTGTAACTATCAGTAGTGTACTACTTGTCCTATCACCAACTTCGTACCATTCTTTTCATTGCTTTAACTCTCCACCAAACTCATCAGAGGTAACGGACTCAACTTGGAGCTTCCAAACAGTGTTCAGCGATTATATTCTGCTTGCAGCAGTTCTGAGGCTGGTCAAACTCTGTATGATGATTACACAATATTAGCTAAGGTATTGACGAAAACATTCATTTGAAACATGTTCCCCGTGTGTGCAAAGATGTGACTAGAAAGTTTAAGCGAGTGAAAAATATCCAGCAAACTATTGAGCACATTTCAGGGCAGGCATGTCTCTCGCATGGTTTGATCATTGTAACCATTTCTAGTCTTCTCTGGTAAACTGGGGATTCACCAAAGAAATCCAAAGTATGCACATTTCAGGGAACAAAGGGCATGTGTTTGCAATCTGGAGGTCAAATTTCCCTGATGATTCTATTGGAAATATTTTAAGATAATCTGCTGTAACAGTAGAAGGGAGAGATGTGAATCAGATCATATGTGCTGCACAATTTTTAGGCTTATTCAGTTACTTATTAACAAAAGCAGCTGCAAGCAAAACCACTTTACCAAACATTCTATCATTTGTCTCATTGGTGATGAAGCAATA
The DNA here is from genome assembly GCF_030028105.1 of Mobula birostris. Classification (NCBI taxonomy): domain Eukaryota; kingdom Metazoa; phylum Chordata; class Chondrichthyes; order Myliobatiformes; family Myliobatidae; genus Mobula; species Mobula birostris. The sequence continues at coordinate 47,976,091 of NC_092378.1, read as the reverse complement.
AATGCTTCTGTGCACTACAGTCACCTAACTTTGAATAGGGATTAATTAGATATACGTTGGTAGTGGAATGGAGGATCACAGTGTGCTGTTTGATATGTACATGTTAAGGGTGACCTCTGTAGATCTGTAGATCCATTGATGGTTGCATCTCTAACTGCTCCATTTTCCTTGACCCTGGGCTGAAATGTAACTCCAGACTGCACTCTATTGAGGCAAGTAGGTTATCAATTGCGACCACTGGAAAATAAAACTGGTGGAAGAATTCAGTAGTCGAGCAACATCTATGGAGGCATAATAAGGGTCAAGGCTTTGGACTGAGATTCTGCACCAGTCCCTACCTGAAATGCTAACCATTCCTTTGCCTCCACATGTGCTGCTCGACCCACTGAGTTCCTCCAGCAGTTTGTTTGTGTTTTGCTGCAGGTTCCAGCATCTACAGTCTCTCTTGGATTGCCAATTTCAATGTGCTTATTAAGAGTGTATAATTTTGTGTTCAAACAGGCTGAAGGGATTACTTAAGAATTTTTGGCACTAAGTTTGTAAACTTTGTGTTCACTTTCTGACTTTGAAGGGGATTAGGTGTAAATGGAAATGTCGGTAATTTGGGATTTAGAGAGGACTGACATACACGAGCTGTGCTAGAAGAAAAGGCAATCTGCTCTACAGATGCCAACAGCTGCACAGCAGCGAAGGGTCAGTGGTGGAGAGGAGCATCTCACAGGGGGTCTGTGAGGCTGTGCCCAGGCGGTGGGTGGACTTTCTTAGCATGTCTGAGTTGTGGTTTTTCTGCAAGTTTGCAACAGGAGTTCTCAATTCACGTCCCTGTGAATCCTTCTGATCACTGGTCTTGCCATCACTATTCACTCAATGGACCGGTACGACACGGCAGCCAAAAGAAGCCCATATCCTGCTGTGTGGACAGAGGAGGAAGAACACAAAATGAAATTCATGAGTCATTTATGCAAGCATGAGAATATGCAGAGAATGAAAAGATGTGGGTCATGTACACGCAGAAGGGATTAGATTAATCTAATGATTGATTTAATTTGATATCGTGCATAGCACAGACATCTTGGCCCATGGTCCGTTCCTGTACTGTTCTCTGTTTTAACACAGCATCTGTATAAGTTCTTTGTTGTACTGCTTCCAGAAGCAAGTAAACAGAAATAAATAGAACATAGGATCATCGTCATCAAATTATACAGCATGGCAATAAGCCTTTTGGCTCAATTCACCCATGTTACCTTAGTCGCCCAGCTGAGCAGGTCTCACTTGCCTGGATTTGGACCATATCCATCTAAGTATATCCAGTACATGTACCTGTGCAAAAGCCTTTTAAGTATCATAATTGTACCCAGCCCTACCAGTTCCTCTGGTAGCTCATTCCTGAGATGTACCACCCTTTGTGTGAAAAAGTTGCCCCTCCAGTTCCTTTTTAATTTCTCCTCTCTCATTTTAAATCTATATCCTCTAGTTTTGGACTCTACTACCATGGAGAAAAGACCGTGACAATTCACCTTAGCTACTATCATGATTTTTTTTTAAACCTCTATTAGGTCAGAGTCAGAATCAGGTTTAATATCACTGGTATACAGTATGCCATGAAATACTGTATATTGCTTTGTGGCAGCAGTGTAATTAAAAAAATAAATTACTGTAAGAAATATACATATAAATTAAATCAAATATGTTGTGCACACAGAGAGCAAAAAATAAATTTTAAAAGAGTGAGGTAGTGTACATGGGTTCATTGTTCAATCTGAAATCTGGTGGTGGAGGGGAAGAAGCTGTTCCTAAAATGTTGAGTGTATGTCTTCCTGTTCCTGTACCTCTTCCTTGATGGTAGCAATGAGAAGACGGTAGCAATGGAGAGTCCTTAATGAGGACTACCACCTTTTTGAGGCATTATCTTTTGAAGATGTCCCCGATGCCAAGGAAGCTCGTGCCCGTGATGGAGCTGACTACGTTTGCAACTTACTGCTGCTTTTTCTGATCCTGTGCAGTGGCCCCACCATACCAAATGGTGATGCAACCAATTCAGATGCTCTACATATATATCTGTAGGAATTTGAGAGAGTCTTTGGTAAGATGCCAAGCCTCCTCAAACTCCTAATGGAATATAACAGCTGTTGTGCCTTGGTTGTAATTGCATCAATATATTGGACCCAGGATGGACCTTCAGCGATGCTGAAACTCGGAAACTTCAAACTGCTCATTGCTGATCCCTCGATGAAGACTGTTGTGTGTTCCCTTGACCTCCCCTTCCTGAAGTCCGCAATCAGTTCCTTGGTCTAACTGATGTTGAGAACAAGGTTGTTTTTGTGACGCCCCTAAACTAGCTGATCTATCTCAGTCCTTTATGCCTCCTCATCACCATCAGAAATTTAGCCAACAATAGTTGTGTCATCGGCAAATTTACAGATGGTGTTTGAGCTGTGCCATTTATTAATAAGTAAGGGAATAATTTATTGAAGGCAGTAACTCTCAAATAAACTGTTGTGCCTGGATGCAAGGGAGTATGAATTATAGCATGTGACATAATATATGCAAACACCCAGCTCTGTATTGGTTGTCCTCTTTTTTTTTTAAAAAAAAGTCCTTGCATTCATTTAAACTAAATATATAAGCATAATATTGCAGAGGTTGGAATTCTGAAACATAAACAGAAATTTTGAAAGGATAAGGCAACATCTGTAGAGAGAGAAGCAAAGTTAATAAGAATTTAAGGAATTCGAAAACTGTGTTAGACCATGTCACAGCCTTGTTTGACAATGGTCTCACTGAGACTGATTCTTTTATGGTCCAATTGGTTAGTATATGAAATACGACCCAATGAATCACTCTACTCATAACAGATTGCTTTCTACTGGCCCCTGGCCCAGAATACCTTTCCCACTGGGACACCCCACCCTGGACTAGAACTCTCGCCAGCTGGTCACTTTGCTTTGTAGGTTTATTTCTGCAAATGACATCATCTTCCCCAGCATCTCAGTGCCCTCACAACACAGTACTTGTTTTACCTGTTGGCTTGTGGTGAAATGGACACTGGCCAAGCAGCCTACAGTCAACATCTGATGAATTTTGGTGGGCAACTGAATCTGAGAAAGATGTTTCACAGTGCCTCCTGAAAGATGGTGTCAAAGGCCGTAACAAAGGCTAGGAAGACTGGAGATGCTCCAAGCATTTTTCCTGGATGGTAAAACATTGATGGAATCTATGGTATGATTCAGAGAGCAGCACTAAACTGCTGCACCATCATGCCTCTGATTCCACTTCATCCTGTTTCCTGATACTGTGACCACTGGATCTTTACTCCCTCTTGCTGTACTCTTGAGGACATAAAGTCATCTCCTCTGGCTCACCTCCAAGACCTTTATCTTTACATGGTTGTCTCCAGTCTGTCCTATTATACCAATATGGGTGGGCATTAGAGAGTTCAAGCCTCTGTAATATTTTCAGAGCTTTGGAACTTCCTCTACACTGCACTCCATTCCACTCTCAAACATCCAACTATTGCTTGATTCAGGCCAGTCTGCAACTCTGTAAAGAGCAAAATCTTTGCAGACGCTTCTCCACAATTTGAGTAGCTTTACCCTCTTTGCCCATGTGAATTTTATACCACCCAGCTGCAATCTCTTCTCTGCAACACATTTTGCTGAGCCTGGTGCTTCTCCTCTTATTTTTGGGTTTTTATAGCGGTAGCTGTAGTCCCGAGCTGGTATGAAATGGCCCTTTCATTCACACAGATTCGCACAGCCTGCCTTGGTGGTTTGTGAATAGCTCCATTATCCTGAAAATGCTAATTCACTTTTAAAGTGATGTCTTTGAATCAGACTGCTCATAGTGGATTGTTTTCTATTGGCCTCTGGCCCAGAATACCTTTCCTTCTGGGACACTCCACCTGGTTTAATACTCTGGCTAGCTCAGCACTTTGCTTTGTAGGTTTATTTCTGTAAGTGATACCATCTGCCCCAATATCTCACTGCTCTCATAACGCAATACCTGTTTTACCTGTTGACCTGTGGTGAAGTGGACACTGGCCAAGCAGCCTACAGTCAGATACCAGATTAATTAGTGCTGAGAATCTATGTCACTTAAAAAATGCCTTCAGTGGTTTCTGTGTCTGAAGGTAGAACCCTTTGTGTGTATTGTCCATTAATTTTGCAAACCCACATCTGAAGATGAAAAGCTCCCTCTCACTATCATGCTGCTTCACCATTGGCCTTGACTCTATCACGTGCAAACTTTCTTATTTTCCACAGTCTGTTGTCTTACCTTTTCCCAAGAATGTCTAATAATCAAGTAGTTGGCTTCCCTGCAGCCAATCATCACATTTATCACTCAATGGACCAGCACCAGATTGCATGTGCGTTGCTGCTGATGTATCACGGCCCGTATCTATTTCACCGTACCCGGCTTCATGGTGCAAGCTGGTTGTACTTTCTGAGCAGCACTGGAGTTCAGAGTTTAATCCTGACGTCTTCTGAACGTCCTCCCCTGATGGAATGTGTGGGTTTTCCTCCGGTGCTCTGGTTTTCTTCCACAGTCCAAAGATATATCAAGTAGGTTGATTGCTCATTGTAAATTGTCTCGTGATTGGGTTACGGCTATGTGGGGTTGCTGGGGTGGGGTGGCTCGAAATTCTGGAAGGGCTTATTTCACACTGTATCACTAAATAAATAAACAAACTCTCACCCAGGTTTATCTTGTTCTACTCACATTGTAGGGGCCATTCAACATCTATATTTTACACTTGCACTACAGACTATAGCCCTGGGCTGCCCTCATCTGAGAGTTGGAGGTGACTTAGCTCTGCCTAGCCAGCCTGGGTAGGGCCAGTACATTGCAGAGTTTGAGGCAGCTTCTGAACCTCTTTGCTGGCCATCCAATGATCCTTCTAAAAATCCAGCCCCTCAATCCTGTCTACTCTACAATCACATGGTCGCTGGCCATAAATATTATAGATAACTGTATCCATCTGCCTTTTGCAGGCAGCCCGTAAAGTACCCATGTGCAGATGCAAATTCTCCAATACATCTAACATGGGGCAACCCATGTGCTTCAGTATGTTAGCACTGAAACAGGGACATATCTTTCTTTTGTTTAAATAACTTTACTCTCAACGTCTCCATTCAATACCTAAGGACCACCACCTTTACATCCCTCAATTCCCCTTCCTCCTCCCGCACGCATGTGTATTACAGCGAGAGTGCGCATGTGTACTAAATATTTACGTAGTCCAAATGAACAAAACTCAACAACCTCCCATCCTTTTTATGTATATCTTAATAAGGTTAAATTTGAAAAAAGGAACTTAAAAGTCCATTCAAATATCCAAGCAATTCAAATGTACATTAGGATATGGGAACTAGTTTTAACCCTTGATGTTAATACAATTCTTAAGGTACCAAATGCCCTCACTAAGTGCCTTTAACAGTGCAAGAGCTGGCACTCCCTTCCTTGTGAGACAGTCAGCTAGCTGTTCCTTTGTAGTTGACCATAACATATGATGAATTTTCTATGTTTGTACAAGCTCTTTGATGCTGCTTATCTCATGGTGAAGCCTCTTCTCTGTATCAAGCAAACAATAGTTTTGTCTGTGACACAAGTTATTTGTAGACTGTCCTTCTTTGGGTCACCATGGAATAGCTCAGAGTAGCCAGTACACTGTCAGGAGAAGGTATCCGAAAGTATCTTTGAAGCATTTTTGTTTGCCAATAGAGAGGTGAAAATCTTCCCTTTTCTCCCATTGGTACAATAAAATGTCCCCCTTGTGTACCATCAGGAAGAGTTCCAAGTGAGGCATCACTGAAGACAATGAGCTTCAATAACCTGTCTTTGCCAAGCTGTTGAAACTTCAGGACTACTATTTCAGATTGAATTTTGTGCACTATCTTGTTTGCCTCATGTGAAGTATTGTACTGTGGCATTTTTTTTTGTGCTGGATGCCAAGTTGCAGGCATCAAACATGATGTCAGGTCTGCTCTACCTTGCCACCCACAGAATCTGACCTGTCTTTGACCTAAGTTGCTCAGCTTCAGCTTCACTGAGGGGTGCATCCCGTTGTGTGGCATGTGACGATTCCATGTGGATCGTCTGAAGATTCCTGGTTTAGCTTTTTTGGTGCAGTTGTATTGTTCCTTCAACAGCAACGTTGCCGATCTCGACATAGCAGAATCTGTCACGTTCCTCCCGTTCAACCTGAAAAGCTGACCTTAGCTGAGGGATGACTGTTGTGGCAAAGTTTTGTGAGCCTCCCCATATAAAGTTATCTACATGAGTCAAGTATTCCAATCACATGATATCCTGAATCTTGCCAAGAAAAAAACAACTGGATCCACATGTGATACCTTTTCACCTGTTTCAACTTTATTTCCTTGACATTTTTATACCAGCAGAGTGATGCATCTGCTAGACCATACACACATGTTTGAGTTTCCCCAGTGTTCCTTTGCTTCTGGCTTCAGACAGGGGTTTAATGTAAATGTCATATGACAGCTCCATTCCCCGTAAGAATGCAAGTTTTATGTCCTTGCAGTGGAGTTGCCAATGCTTTTGACATATCACTGAAAGAAGGAGTTGGAGAGACTCTGATGCCCATGTTGGCAAGTGTTTTCAGAGTTCTTCTATGTTCAGTTCCTCAAAACTTCTAGCTACCAGACATGCTCTTAGCATAATTCCTGTCAGGATTTCTTTCAGGATGCACACCCATCTTGTAGTCCTGCCAAAGGGTCTTGGCCCAAAACGTCGACTGTACTCATTTCCATAAATGCTGCCTGGCCTGCTGAGTTCCTCCAGCATTTTGTGTGTGTTGCTTGGATTTTGGGCATCTACCGATTTTCTCTTGTTTGTGATTTGATTACTACACTGCAAAGTCTCTTCTAGGGATCCGTACCCTGAAGAAGTTTAAATCTTCTCTTCAACGGGAGCTCAGTGAAACCCTCTCTCATTGCTCCCCTTCTGTGATCTCTGTTGCTGAGTCCTGCCGAAGGGTTTCAGCCGGAAACGTTGACTGTACATTTTTCATCAGATGCAACCTGGCCTGCTGAGTTCCTCCAGCATTTTGTTTGTGCATCTTGTAGACATTGTCTTTCAGCCAATGCCTCTGGCTTCGTCAAACACTGCATTATTTCTCCAACTTCTGATTTTCATCCTGTTTTGCGGATTCAAGCGACGCCTCTTTAGTTACTCGGACATCTTCATCGTGACATTTCTCAGATGGTCCAGCCTGATCTATAAATGGTTCAATATAAAGTCTGTCTACACATGACATGTGGACTGACCCTGAAGTGTCAGTGACCATGACTGGTTCTAGGTAATTCAAGTTGTACCAACTTTTGCTTCTCCTAGTAACTTTGCCTGCTTGTGCTAAGACTTCAGCTTTGAATGAAATATTTGTCTTTGCCTACAAATCTCACAGTTCATCCTGTTTTAAGACAAGTTTCCATGTTGTCTTTGCACTTGTGGTAATTTCTGTTCAGGCAAATCTGTCCCCAACTGCACTGTCTTCTGCACTCTCTGTGCCACTGTTGGGTCCTTGGCTGCACTCTCCACATCCCTGTCTGTGCTACATGACCGTGTGCCAGTAAGTGCTTTTCATTTTTTGTGTCATTCTCCACGGAGTTCTGACGGTCTTCAGTCTGTGCATTATGTAGTCATGATGCATTCTCACATATGTACCTTCATGTCTCATAAATACCACAACACCATCCTGACCGATGACATCTCCAGGACCTTTCCATTCTGTACAGTCTGCTCTTTTGTAATCCACTTTGTCCTCTGTGTCATATTTGTCATCTATAGGATGGACCTGTGCCCTCAGTGCTCTTCAAATTCTCTCTGAACACTCTGCTTCAGTGAAAGCCCTCCTTGATGCATGCAGTGCTGAATTACGTTTCCCAACCTGTTCACTCCTTGTACTGCCCACCAGAGCAGGTGCTCTGTCGACCAGTACAGACAGAAGGTTTGGATTCTGGCCCAACATCAATTGATATGGACTTTAGCCATGTACATTTTGCATGGTATTCTTCACCATAAGGGCCCAGTCCAGGGCTGTGTTCTGATCACAGCCATTGCTTTTCTTTTACCTTCAGCATTATTTCAGTAAGCATCTGATTGTGTCACTCCAGAAGTCCATTACTCCAAGGACTATATGCCACTGTGTCTTTGTTTCTGGGTTAAAGTTCTATGCCATATCTCTGAGTTCATCATTATTAAATTCTCCACCATTATCCCTAAGTACTTTCTGAGGTGGGCCACACACACTTATCCAGGAATAGATGAAGTTTTTTACTATCTCTTTGTATTTACAATGCTACCAGTGCTGAACTGTGTGAACTCATCAATTATGTGGAGATACCGCACTCCTTGCTCCAGTTCACGTAGGTCTATGGCTACTGTTTCATTGTATTCAATTCAGATGCTAGTGGCAGACCAGCCATGGGCTTGGGCTTGGGTTTTCCAAACTTTTGGTACTTCTCACAGCTGTCAATTATCTGCTTTAGAACGGAAAAGTAATCAGCAGCCTTGTTTCCTGAACTGCTGAGCAGTTTCTGAACTCTATCAATTAAAGTGTGTCCAAACCACATGTGAAGTTTGAGCAACACTTTGCAATTCTCATCTATGGTCATGTTTTGTGTGACAGTTATTACTAACAATCTATGTGGAAATGAAGTACTGTCTTTATCTAGAATGTTCACACAGTCATGTCCAGGGCTAGTGAGCTCAAGAGACACTGGCTGTTGAAACATTGGTGTTTGGTCATTCTCCATATCCAGTACTGCTCCTGCTTTCATTAGGGAAGATTTAATTGAGTAATGGAATGTTCACCGGTACCATCTGTTTCAATGTAACATTTTGTCTTCCCTATTTTTGTGGGAATTTTCACTCTTTTCCTTCTCCAAATCTGAATGCTTTATTACTAGGTGTGTCTGTGTTCACCAGTTTCTGCACTTCATTCTGGTTTAGTTCACTTACAGAGCTTTCAAGCCATTTTTGTCCACAGACTGTGCATGTGCATGCTGTATCAATAACAGCAGATCCCAGAGGTGGTTGAAACCTCTGCCTCAGATGTCTCTGCACTAGTAAGTGATCTCTTCGCAAACAATGTGATATGGCACTCTTCTACATCTTCAGATTTGTTATTTTCTTCAGTTAGCCTCACTTGTTCGGTTCCGTGTGGACAGTTTCTTGCTCAGTGGTAAATACTGCACCTTTCTATCTCCTACCGGACTTGTTTATTGGATTTGTGCCAGGTAATGCTACCTTTGTTTGATCCCTCTGGGATCTACGCTTGCTATACTGTTGTTTCCTCTCAGTGAAGTATGCCATTTCCTGATGCAATCTAATTCTGACTATAGTCTTAGCCGTCTTTTCTCCAAAAATGCTCTTCAATGTTGATTTCATAGATGTAAATGTGTGTTCTGTGCTTGCGGTTAATGCTAGCTGCCTGTCCTTTATGTTTAGACGCACAATATCCAGCAATTTAAAAGGTAGTATAGCATTAGGAAGTTCCATTTTGTATTTACGCATGCAACTGTACTTTTGTTCAAAATCAATAATATAATCAGCCATATTTGTAGAAGTGTCTCTATAAAATTTGTCAAAGTCTGAATATGCCTCATAAATCCAATCCTTTTCTTCCTTCAAAAAAAAGAGTCAAGTGTACTGAGCAGGTGAGAAGGGCTCTGAGGAAACTTAGACACGACAAAGCATTGGGACAGGATGGTGTGAACACCAAGGTCCTGAATGAGTGTGCTGAGCTGAGTATGTGGAGTTCTCCAGCGCATTTTCAATCTGAGTCTCAGCCTGGAAAGGGTCCCAACTGTGTGGAAAACATCATCTGTGGTCCCAGAACTCAAGAAGGGCTAACCAAAAGGCTTTAGCCCATCCAGTGGCCCTAAGCTCTCACATCGTGGAGACCCTTGAGAGGCTGGTCCTGTCTCCCATCTGACCCCTGGACAGATCAGCCCTCAATCCCCTGCAGTTTGCCTTCCAGGAGCACATTGGGATCAATGATGCTGTCATCTACCTGCTGAACAGAGCCTGCTCCCATTTGGATAAGCAGGGCAGCACTGTGAGGATCTTGTTTTTTTGATTTCCCAAGTGCCTTCTATACCATACAGCACTCACTACTGGGGGAAAAGCTCCATTCAATGCAGATTGGCACTTCTGTTGTATCCTGGATAATGGACTACCTGACTGGCAGATCACAGTATGTTTGGCTTCAGGGCTGTGTGTCAGACATGGCTATAAACAGCACTGAGACCCCACAGGGGATTGTATTGGCTCCCTTCTTGTTTACTCTATATACCTCAGACTTTAGATACAAATCTGAGTCATGTCATCTGCAGAAATTCTCTGATGACTCAACAATAGTTGGGTGCATAAAGGGAGGACAGGAGGATGAATACAGGACCCTGGTGGAGGACTTTGTCAAATGGTGCAAGCTGAATCATCTGCAGCTCAACGTTAGTAAGACAAAGGAGGTAGTGATGGACATTATGAAGACAAAGCCTACATTGCTCCCTGTTACTGTTGATGGTGAGGACATGGATGTGCTGAGGACCTCCAAGTACCTCGGGGTGCACCTGGATGACCGGCTTGAACACCAACACAGAGGCTATGTACAAGAAGGGCCAGAGTCTCCTCTACTTCCCGAGGAATGAGGTCCTTTGGAGTATGACGGCCTCTCCTTGATGTTTTCTACTAGTCTGTTGTTGCTCGTACAATCTTCTATGTGGTGGTGTGCTGGGGCAATGGCATCAACACAGGTGATGTCAACAGGCTCAATAAACTGATTAGAAAGTGTGACTCTGTTATAGGAGTCAATCTGGACACATGGGAGGCTGTCGTAGAACAAAGGACCCTGTGGAAAATCCTGGCAGTTCTAGACAATGTTTCTCACCCTCTGCATGCCACCTTGGCTGAACAAAGGAGCATTCTTAGTAATAGACTAAGACAACACCGCTGCTCCAAAAAGCACCATATGAGGTAATTTTTACCCTGTGCCATTTGGCTCAATAATGGGGAAGTGATGACTCCCTTCTGTTAGACTATTTGTGGTAACTTATTATTTTATTCTTTCTTCTTCTCTTTGAATATTTATATCTGTGCACTTGTAATGCTACTATGACACTGTAATTTCCTTTGGGATCAATAAAGTATCTATCTATTTATTATCATATTCATACCGTCATCTTTGTTCAAGTCTTCCACCGAAACTTCCATCATGGTCTCTTTTGCTCTTCCTGAAAGCAACAACGCAACAGTTAAGACTTGCTTTGTCTTCTCCAGTTCGGTAACATGAGTTCATATTCCAATTTCATTCTTCCAGCTTGTTCTCATCAAAGGCTGGTGGGATCCTATAATCGGAAACCATTCTCTCCTACCAGTGTTAATGCCCAAATAGCAAGGACACTTTTTTCTTTTGTTGAAACAGCTTTAGTTTCAAAGTCTCTGTTCAATATCTGAGGGCCGCCATCTTTACATCCCACAATTCCCCTTCCTCCTCCCGTGCAGACGCACATAACAGGGAGAGCATGCATGCGTACTAAGCATTTACATAGTTCAAATGAACAGAACTGAACAAATAGATGTAGTGGTGGGGTGTTCTAACTATACATTCTGACACAGGAAACCTGCCCACATATGCAAGGATGGATTGATGGGTCAAGACAGCATGTGGGCATTGAGTATACACATTGATAGCAACCTCACTTCCATGTCCCCTCATGATCATCATCATGCCCATTATCGTCTCCGAGCAATGAGCCACTGAACTCTTTGCTTCAGGTCAGTGGGTTTGAGTAGTTGAAACGAGAGCACTGTATATTCCACTGGGCATCTGTGATCCATAGACCTGCACATACTCACTTCATTGCTGCGTTGAGTAGAGTGGGGAGGGAGAGGGATTTTTTCCATAGGTGGAGATATCACTGCAAAGGATCAGGATGTGGTGCCCTCATACTCCTCAAATCTCATTACTGGAGTGTGCAGTGTGGCTGGGTCACCTTCCCTTAGAGTGCTGTATTCCTTTCTACACTCAGTATCTACTTTATTAGGTACAGGAGTGGAACTCAGTGTGGGTTTCTGCTGCTGTAGCCTTTCCACTTCAAGGTTCAACGTGTTGTGCATTCAGAGATGCTCTTCTGCACACCACTGTTGTCATGCATGGTTATTTGTGTTACTGTCACCTTCCTCTCAGCTTGAACCAGACTGGGCATTCTCCTCTGACCTTTTTCAAGGCATTTTTGCCTACAGAGCTGCTGCTCACTGGATGTTTTTTTTTGTTCTTTGCACCATTCCCCGTTAATTGTAGAGGTTGGTATGCATGAAAATCACAGGAGATCAGCAGTTTCTGATACTCAAACAACCCTGTTTGGCATCAACAATCATTCCATGGTCAAAATTTCTTTGATCACATTCTTTCCCCATCCTCATGGGGCAGCCAACAACTGAACTGCTTGACCATGTCTGCATGCTTTTATGCATTGAGTTGCTGCCACGTAATTGGCTGATTAGATATTTGCATTAATGAGAAGGTGTAATAATGTACCTAATGACTCAGAGTCGGCTGCGGTCGGGTGCTTCCAATGCATCGGCAAGTTTGCAGCGCTTGGAAGTTCATGGTAGGGAGAGTTTCTCCCTTCTACTGTCTGCGTGAGATGATGGGGCTATTGGGACTTGAGACTTTTTTTTACCGTGCCCATGGTCTGCTCTTTATCAAATTACGGTATTGCTTTGCACTGTGGTAACTATATGTTATAATTATGAGGTTTTGTCAGTTTTAGTCTTGGTTTGTCTTGTGCTTCTCGTGATATCTCTCTGGAGGAACATTGTATCATTTTTTAATGCATGCATTTCTAAATAATAAACGAGGACTGAGTGTCCTCATAATCTAATCTAATCTAATTACATGGCTACTGAGTGTAGATCCCTCTAGTGGCACTCTCCTCCTGCTGATGGATCATGTCCTTAAACTCAGCAACTACACTTTTGATTCTCTTTTTTCCTGATTTTCTCTGTAGCTGTTACACTTAATTTGGCTTTGCTATTGTTATACCTTGATCTACCCCAATGAACTGCATGCAAGACAGATTTTTCACTGGAGTTCCATTCATGTGACAATAATAAGCATTTATCCATACCTCCTCCATTTACCGAAGCAGTTCAGACCCAAGAGTCTGAACCCAAAACATGGACTCTCCACTTCCCTGTGCAGATGCTGCCTGATTCACTGAGTTCCTCCAGCAAATTATTCTTCATGTCAGGTTCTAGCAGTTGTAGTCTCTCATGTCTCCGTCCACTCCTTTACCAACATTGTGTTGCTCGCAGGTCTGAAAGATCTGCATCTGGCCCTGAGCAGAATTTGGATATTCCTGTTCATAAGCTTTCCATTGCTGTTTCACTTTCTACCATCAATATGCGAGTCTCCATGAAACTAAAAATGATCTGCTTTTCTACACTGCGTGCACCCTGAGAAGGCATAAATTCCTTCCCTGGGTAATGATTTATTGTCACCATCCTGATGCATGTCACACAAGGAAATAACATGTACAGTATGATGAGGAATACACGTAAAATCCTGAAGGAACTCAGCAGGCCACGCAGCATCTGTGGTAAAGAGTAAACAGTCAATGTTTCAGGACAAGACACTTCTCCAGGACTGAAAAAAAAAATTCTGTTGTTTGTGTATAATGTGTGTTCAGTTTAGTATATTTCAGATTATTATTATGCATGAATACCTAGCACAGTGATGACTTTGAGTCCACAACCGCGTGGAGTGCATTATGGCTGGATAAGCAGAACTCTGTACCTAGGTAACCGAGGCCCCTATCTCTCATATCCATGGTTTCAGATGTGCCTCTTATCCCAGGCACCCTGCCTTTGCTAGTGGTAAGATTTGGTTTATGGAAGGCCTCCTCTACTTCCCTAATGTTCTGAAGGTTCTTCTAGTAAGGAGGGAAAGAGATGAGGGAGGTAAATGCCATGTATTGGACGGATAACTGGAGGGCTTCTGTTGTTCGGTCATTCTGTCATTAGCTGAATCAAAGATGGTGACGAATCTTCCTATAGGAGGAAGATTGAAAATGTGACTCAGTGGTAGCACAACAACAACTTCGCACTCAATGTCAGCAAGACCAAGGAGATTACTATTGACTTCAGGAGGAGGAAACTGGAGGTCCATGAGTCAGTCCTCATCGTGGGATTGGAGGTGGAGAGGGTCAGCAACTTTAAATTCCTCGGTATTATCATTTCAGAGGATCTGTCCAGGGTCTAGTGTGTAAATGCCATTATGAAGAAAGCACCCCTACTTTCTGAGAAGCTTGTGAAGATTTGGCATGTCATTTAAAACTTTGACAAACTTCTATCGATGTGTGGTGGGTGGAGGGTATATTGACAAGTCGCATCATGGCTTGGTATGGAAACACCAATGCTCTTGTATGGAAAAGACTACAAAAAGTAAAGGATATGGTCCAGTCCGTCAGATGTTGTAAAAATTTCACAGGTACTGAATGTTGTTTTTATATAGCTTCTGTTAATCATGAGTGTGGGATAGAATCAAACGCTTTTTGGTTGACAATATAACAACTGAAAAATTTCTGCTTTTCTTCCAAAATTGATTTAGAATCTATTATCAGGTCTTCTTTACATCCTTTCATACCCTTACAGCATCCTTTCTGCTCCTCTAAGTTTATTGTGGTAATTATGTGAGTGATAATTAGTTACAAGGTGCATGAATTTACACATTTATATATAGTTTTATAAACAAATAAAAGGACCAATATTTTGTTTGTTATTTGTGATTTCTCCTTTAGGTAAGAGGTATGTTTTAGCTTCTGTCAAAAATTCAGGTACTTTTTCCAGGATTTGAAGAAAATTGTTGATATGCATTTCTATATGGATGAAGACGAGTATTTTTTTAAACCAATAATTATGAATAATATCATTACTGGTATGTTCCCAGTTGTGGGTATTTTTATAACCTCTTTTAGCATATCCATTGTAACTTCAGGTGTTTGCATGTCTGGTTTATGAGCAGTGATGCAGGTGTAAGTTTAAAGAGGGAAGATTGAGGGGGTTTCAATAGTTCTCAAATTATGGATGTAGTTAATGTGTCAATGCTTCCTAACTTTAGTAAACAGGTTAATCCCTTGGAATCCTGGAGACTGATCCTGTGGCTACCCCCTCAGCTGGCTGTGCCCAGACATTCTTTTTTTAGCTGCACTATTGATTCCTCTGGTCAGTGGGGAAGGGTGAAGTCATCCCCTCACAGGTCACCATGACAACCCATGAGGAATCAGTGAATGTAGAGAGAGACATGATTGGTCTGCTCTCCATTTACTTTGCTCCACAGCCAGCCACAGAGCCCCTCAGATGTTACTTTTGCTTTTGTTAATAGAGTTGAATTTGAGTCATGGATATCATCATCTAAGGCACTTAGCTGTTGGTGTGAATAAATAATATGTTAATGATTTCAAAACCCACTGAACTGTGTACTGTTTAATCTTTCAAGCTTTCCTTGTGCAGTCAGTCTCCCCCCACCCACACTGCTCCTAGTGTTTCAGAACATTAAGGCTCAGCCCTTGATTTGTTCAGACCAAATTATACCACAACATCCATAACCATGAGTCTGTCTGTGAGTTCCAGATAAGCACATTCCATTTCCCTCTTCATTATAGGCAGAGATCAGTTAGTCCCTCGGGTTACTCCTGTACGTCCTGCACCACTAGAATTATTAAAAGTACTTGTTGCACTTGTGTTAATCATGGGAAGTTATTTGACCAGGTCTGCATTTCAACCTCCCTTGTTTATTAATCCAGTCACTCAGAACTGTTTCAGGGGTATATCAGCAAAGTAATTATGCACTCCAGAGGTTTGAGATATGTTTAAATCTCAACAAGGCTCTGAGGTGATTAAATTCAATTATAAAGTCATAAAAAAAATACAGACTGGGCACAGACCCTTCAGCCCATCAAGTCCATGCCAATTGTTAACCACCCATTTCCACTAATTCTAGAGCAACACACAAACAGCTGGAGGAACCCAATGAGTCAAGCATTATAAGTGGGGATAAAGGAACTGTCAATCCTGCATCAGGACCCGAAATGTTGACAATTCCTTCCCCCTCCACAGATGCTGCCTGTCTCAATGAGTTCCTCCAGCAGTTTCTTTGTTGCCTCAGATTCCAGCTTCTGCTGTCTCTTGTGTCCACACTAATCCTACGTCAATCTGATATTATCTGCATACTCTCGTCAATTTCTCCACTCAACTACACGTTAAAAGTAGGTTGAAGTGGCCACTTACCTAACCAAATTGCCCATCTGATAGATGTGGGAGGGAGTTCAGTGGCAATTGAAGCAGCCACAGTGAGATTGTGCAGACCACACAGACACCACCTGAGGCTAGGATAGAATCTAGATCTCTAATGTAATAACTAATAGCAACAATGAAGTTAATAGGCTGTCATTAAAACCCAACTAATTCACTATTTTCATTGGGGAAAACACCATAAAAAGATAATAAAATAGGAGCTGGAGTAGGCCACTCTGCCCTTCAAACCTGTCCTGCCATTCAATATAGTCATGACTGATCTGTTCCAGCTTTCAAATTCTCTTATGGGCCAGTTCCCCATAGCCCTCTATTCTCTGATGAATATTTTTTTCAGAGATTTATTTGCTTTCTTTTTAGGTAGCCCAATGATCCAGCCTCCACAACCCTCTGGAGTAGGGGATGCCAGAGATTTCTCACCCTCTATGAGAAGTTCTCAGAAAACTTGGTTTTAATTGCTATTTAAACTATGCTCCCTTGCTTGAGATTTTCCCATTAACATTCTGATATTTAACCTGTGATGCCCCATAAGCATCTTAAATATTTCATTCCTCTAAACGCCAAAGAACATAGAACTATGTCTTCCTTACTGTACGTGACTTAATTTCCAAAGCGATATAAATCCTGGTTCGAGTTGCTGCACTCGGAGGGACTGATGGTTCGAGTCAGTGCCCTTGGAGGGCTTCTGGTACGAGTGACTTCCCTCGGAGAGGCTGCTGGGTTCAAGTCGCTGCCCTCGGTGAGGCCACTGATTTGAGTCGCTGTCTTTGGAGGGGTCTCTGGTTTGAGTCTCTGCCCTCGAAGTGGCTGCTGGGTCCCGATGCTCTTGGAGATGTTATCAAAATTCTGAGATTTATGGACTGGACTGCAGTTCAAACAAGCTGTAGTTCATATTGTCTCTTTCAGTTCTGTGTTTTGTGTTCTTGCCCATTCTTTCTTGTTGCCAATTAGTGGGTTGGGGGTTTGGGGTTTGATGTTCTTTTTCTTGTTTCTCCATGTGGGCAATCTGTTAGTCTTTGTGCAAGGAAGGGATTGGGGGGGGGGTGGTTTGGGGTTTGCGAGTTTTTGTTTCTTGTTCTTTTCAACTACTTCTAAGGTTTTCTGTATTTTATGGCTATCTGGAGAAGACACACCTCAGAGTTGTGTTTGCATACACTGATGATCAACTTAACCTTTGAACCTTTGACTTTTGGCTTTGCAAGCTATTGATTTCAAGGTCAGATAGGGGTCATCATTAAATGTCATCCTTGGTTCCAGACACCTCATCTGGTCAATCAATCAAATATTTATCTAGTCCATCCTTCAGTTCCTTCCTATTAACCAGTTGATCTTGTTCTACTTTTACCTCTTTTTCAGTGCATCCCAGAATCAGCTCGGTATAACGTTTCTGTTGGAAGTCAAACAGACCCTGAATTACATTGCAAAGAATAAACACTCCCGCCTTCCTCAGGGTTCTTTCATAGAAACACAAATGGTAAGCCCAAAAATGGTCTTGTTTTATCATAGGTAAATTCTCAATGGAAGGAAAACACATTCCATTACAATGATAAAGGTAAGACATTAAGGGCCTATTCCATGCTGTATCTCAATAAATAGTCTTCCTAGTGTGTAGACTTTTCTATCACGGCTAGGTCACGGCACTTCTTTAAATCAGATTCAGATTTATTATCACTGACATATATCAAGAAATTTTCTGTTTAGTAGGAAATAAAATAAGTAAATGCCAAAGAGGAACAATGTAATAGTGTTCATGGGTTCATGGACCATTCATGAATCTGATGGTAGAGGAGAAGAAGCTCTTCCTAAAGCTTTGAGTACATGTATTCAAGCTCCTGTACCTTCTCCTTGATTGTAGTAATGAAAATAGAGCATGTTCTGGATGGTGGATGTCTCCTTCTTGAGGCACCATCTTTTGAAGATGTCCTCAATGGTGTGGCCATGATGGTGTACAACATTCTGCAGCCTCTTTCAAACTTGTGCATTGGAAACTCCATACCAGGTGGTGATGCAACTAGTCAGAATGTTCTCCACTGTAGAAATTTGCCAGAGTCGTTGGTGACATTCCAAATTTCCTCAAACTCCTAATGAAGAATAGCCTTCGTGCCTTCATAATTGCTTCAATGTGTTGGGCCCAGGATAGATCCTCTGAGATGTTGACATTCGGGAACTTGAAGCTGCTCCTCTTTTCCACTGAGAGCAGGTGTGTGTTGTCCTGGTTTGCCCTTCCTGAAGTCCACAATCAACTCCTTGGTCTTGCTGACATTGAGTGCAAAGTTGTTGTTGTTGCAAATCCATTCAACCAGCTGATCCACCTCACTCCTGTACCCCTCCTCGTCACTATCTGAGGTTCTGCCAATTACAGTAGTGTCATTGGTGAATTTATAGACTCACCATCTGAGCTGTACCTAGCCACATGAGCATGAGTGTAGAGTGAGTGGGACGTAGGCTAAGGATGCATCCTTGAACTGAGCCTGTGTTGAATGTCAGCAGGGAGGAGATGTTATTGTTGTTCTGCAGTGACTGTGGTCTCTTCACGAAGAAGTCAAAGATCCAGTGGCCTTGGGACGTTCAGGGGGTTTTGAAGTCTGTTGATTAGTATTGAGGCCTTGATGATACTGAACGGTAAGCCTGTACCTCGCCATAATTGTGCACATGGCACTAAAGTCAATTACACTTGAACAGAACATAGAACATAGAAATAGAGCAATACAGCACAAGAACAGGCCCCTCGGCCCACAAGTCTGTGCCAAACTAATGAAATTAGTAATCAAATGCCCAATAAGCTAATCCCATCTGCCTGCATAATATCCATATCCTTCCATTTCCTCTGCATTCACATACCTATCTAAGAGTTCCTTGAATAGCCCAATTATGTTTCAACCCACCACCACCCTAGTCAGCACATTCCAGGAACTCTGTGTAAAATACTTGCCCTGCACATCTCCTTTGAACTTACTCCCCCAGTCATGTCATCAGGTATTAGATATTTCAGCTCTGGAAAAATATACTGTCTGTCTACGGTTTCTATGCCTGCCATAATCTTATAAACCTCTATCAGATCTCCCCTCGGCCTCTGACACTTCAGAAAAAATAATTCAAGTTTATCCAACATCTCTTTATAGCACATGCTCTCTCATCCGAGCAGCATCCTGGTAAACTCTTCTGTACCTTCTCCAAAGCCGCCTCATCCTCCCTCTAATGGGATGATCAACTAACTTCTGAATGCAATCCTCAAAATGCAGTCTAACTAGAGCTTTATAAAGCTGCAACTGGAGTTTTATAAAGATGCTGTCTAACCAGAGTTATATAAAGCTGCAGCATAACACTTGAACCTAATTCCTTGACTAACACATGTACCTCAAGCATGCCATATGACTTCTTTACTATCCTATCAACCTGTGTAGCCTCTCGCAGGGAGCTACAAATTTGGACCCCAAGATCCCTTTGTTCATCAACACTATTAACTGCCTTGTTATTAACAGTATTATCTCTTTACATTTGATCTCCTAAAATGAAACACTTCACATTTGGCCAGGTTAATTAAAATGCATCCACATTTTCTCCACCCAGATCTGCAAGTGCTGTATATCCTGCTGTATCCTTTGCCAGCTTCTATGCTATCCACAACGCCACCAACCTTTCTACATTTCAATCCAGGTCATTTATGGAGCAGAATTCTCACCCTGAACAACATTCATCCTTTAGCAGATCTTCTGATGTTTATCTCATTGCTTTTTGTGGCTGCTACTGAAAGTTGCTTGAATCTCTTCAAACTACTTTGAAGTAACTAGAGGTTATGAATAGTTGCCAGAGAAACTCATCACTGGTTAATTGGAACTATTAAAATAACAACAACTAGTATGGGTTAAAGGAACAGATTTGAGACAAGATGAAAGAGGTTGGAAGGCAGAGTGAAAGTTCGGTGGAAACGAAGGATATTCCAAAGATTATTAAAGACGGAAACTGAGATGTTACTTCCACATTGTGCAATAGCCGTGTCTCAAAGCAAAGAGTACCCAAAACCTGGAGTCATCTCTCAGCCTATACTAAAGCCAGGAATGCAAGAGACCTGGGATAGGTCAAACCTAGTAAATGTGATTGGATAATATTGATATTGCCTTATTGCTAGAATCAATAAGTTTTCCCAACTAATCTCTTGGATTTCTTTTTGTCTAGAGGTAAGAAAAGGAAGTATTTGCAGGAAGAATTGGAGGTTTCCTGAGGATGCCTTGATGCTGCAGTGGGATCTACATCTCAGGTACTCGAGTGTTTGTGGTAATACCAGGTTCCCACACAGATGCAAGTCATTGAACACCAAAAGAGTCTGTCTCCCAGTGAGGGCAGAGGATTAAACTGATTCATTCCTGACATTGAATGCTGTCTGTGTGGAATCTGCACAATTTTCCTGTGACTGTATAGATTTCTCATGGGTTTCTGGTTTCCTCCTATATCCAAAAGGGTTGTTTGTAGTTTAATTGGCTGCTGGCAGTTACCTCACAGAGGAAGTTAAATGAAAAAAATGTTCCCAGAAGAAAAGGCAGGCGTAGGGATATAAGGAAAGGGAGAATGGAACTGATGAAAAAGCTCTGCTGAGATCCGGCATGGATCCAAAAGACTGATTGGCCTCATTTGTTTCCCTGTATGTTTAAAATAAAATAATTGATGCCAGGAATGAGATGTGGGATATCTGGAGTGATTTGAGTTCAATGCCAAGTCATGTGGAGAAAGTAATTTTTAGAGAGAGAGATTGAAATAGGTCAGGAAAAATTAGGGGAAAGTAAATTAAAGAAAAAAAACCTGACATATTTAAGACTGCACAGCAATTCACATTGTAGAAATGAGCCAATGATAAGCTCAGTTTCCTTGAAAGGAAGTTTGACGGGCAATTACTAACATTTATCATATATGCTATTGATTGTTTGACTTAGCTTTCAATAGTGAATTTAGTGGACCATCAGTGAAAAATTGTAAAAAAAAACTAACAAATGAGTTTGAAGAAAGGTTGTTCCTGTAAATTTGTTCCTTCCTGTCTATGTTACTAGCTGAAATGAAATGAGCCATATGTTAATCAGATTCCTTTTTCAACACAAAACCTGAGTTGACAATTCACTCATTGTATTCTTGACCTCTCAGTCTGAAGAAAGCCTAAAGTATTTGGACAATAATGCAGTAGACTATATTGAAACTCTCATCATGCTTGACAAGACTCACATGTATCAGACCAATGTTGACCTGACAACTTTTCAAAAAGATTTTCTGGAATAAAATGTAGATTGTTCTCTTGAAGATAACCTGACCTGAAGATGGTGCTTGATATAATTGGCCTATATTTTTTCTTCTAGATCAGCAACAGTATTTGCTTATTATGGTCTTGTTCTAACTGAAGCCCTCTGTTGATCGGGATCGACTATGGATGTTGCATCCCAGTCCTCTACATGATATACAAGCCAGGGCACCACAATATGGAGAGCAAGCTGTTGCCTCTGTAGCAGGCTCCCTCTCTCCATGCAGCTGATGAATCCATAGGGAACGGTAGAGACTGATATAGTTTGGCACCAGTGGCGTCACAGGAATTGCCAGTTAGCTTTGAACTCAATGCAGGACTGCCTTAGAGACTCCAGCTCCAGATTTTTCCTTGGGGTTTACTCCCAAAGCCCACCCCATTTGTGATCAGAGTTTCCCTTTGCCTTGATGAGCTGCCAATCATGGCTGACGAGCTCCATCTGCTCGAAGCAACTGGTTTTAAGGCGCTAGTAGCCTGCCTTTGCCCATTCTCCTGTCAGTTGGAATGGTTCCACTGGGCTTAGTAGCTCAGGACCTGGACATGGTTGGCAGAGGCTATTTGAGACGCATGCCACTCGGAGCATTTAATAGGTTGTGGGAGCTTATCCCCACTAACACCCCCGGCTATACCAACCTTAAGGAATTAGGGGTTAAGGGCTCATCCAAACCAGCTCTGAATTCTTAGAAAGCAATCCTAAATATAGTGTTATTGAAGGATGAAATACGTATAATTCATTGAAGACATGTCACTGTAAAATGTTCAAAGCTGCAGATTACCAGACCATGGTTATCAGCGCTTTTGGAGAATACGTGTGTAAGAAGGCGATCTCTGTTTATCAAATGACATTCAATATTTATTTCTCTGTGGCATGTAAGTGCTGATTTTCATGATGTTAATTACATGCTTTTGAACTTGATGTTAAGTAACACGCATGTTCAAAGCTACGGTACTGGCTGATAAACCCAGTCTTTCCAATTTATAAGGAGGACCCCCATCACCAGTGATATGCCCTCTTTGTGGAGGGAGGCCAACCCTAAGGACAGACAGCACCTGGTCCAGCAGGAGATAAGGAAGAAACAGGAGGAGGCTGGATATGTGCGAGCAGTGGAGATGGGGAGTCAAGGGACTTGGACAAAGTGGGAAAGAGAACAGAGAGTGTTGACATGGGATGACTTATGGAAATATACATCTTTCCAACTCCAGTTCTTACTGAGAGCTGTGTACGATGTACTACCAACTCCAACAAACCTGCAGAACTGGGGAATAACAGATTTACCCAACGTGCCATCTGTGCCAGAAACCAGCCAATCTAGAGTGTATCCTTTCTTCATGCCAGGTTGCCCTTTTCCAGGGATGGTACAGATGGAGACACAACCAGGTTTTGAGAGCACTCGCCTACACTTTGGAGACAGAGAGAAAAAAAGACCACAAAAAGATCAACCAACCAGACTTCATCAGGACCGGGGAACATGCTGCAGCAACAAACAAACGCAGAGACGGTATCCTGAGCATGGCAAAGGACTGGGAGATGAAGGTCGATCTTGAAAAGAAGCTGGTGCTCCCACCAATAGTAGAGACCACACTTTGACCAGACGTTCTACTATTGTCAGAGGGTGCAAAGAAGCTCATGGTGATAGAGCTAACAGTAAGATGGGAGACCCGATGCCAAGAGGCTCATGACAGGAAGCATGCGAGGTACGAAGACCTGGTGGCTGACTGAAGACGGCAAAGGCTGGCAGACATGGAACTTCCCTGTCGAAGTGGGGCCAAGAGGATTTCCCGCCATGCCATGCTGGAAGATGATGGCAGCTTTAGGGATACAAGGGAGAACCAGGAAGAGGGCCGTTAACACCATGGGCCAAACAGCAGAGAGAGCATCCAGTTGGCTTTGGCTGCGAAGGGACGATAGTAGCTGGATGTTTGACCGTCGGGGGTAGAAGACTGATCACCCTCTGCTGTCCCACCATCCCGAGGATGTTCTGGGTTAGGGGATGACACGTCTGAAGACAGATGGACCCGGCTGATGACTCGACAGTCCAGCAGTAGAAAATTCATGGCTGTTTAAGGTAATGCCTCGCTATCATCAAGGAGGAAGTATTGGAGCCTGAAGACACACACTCAACATTTCAGAAACAGCGTCTTCCCCTCCGCCATACGTATATAATTTTACGTATATACTTAATGTAATTTATTGTTTTTATTATTATGCATTGCAATATACTGCTGCCATAAAACAACAAATTTCATGACATATGCCAATGATATTAAATCTGATTCTGAAATAATCAGGCAGAAATCCATGGAGTGCAAACACTTAATCTAACCCCCTATTGTCAAGTAAAACTTCAGAGTCCTTAAGAACACTTAATCCTTGCAATACAGTTCATATTCTATACCTTCACAATATGATCCCGGTCAATTTTGACCCGGCCCAAGAATCCCCTCATAACAAGTGTCTATACCAAATTTTGAACCACAGATCTATTTAGAATGTATGAATAGCCTATCTGACATTAATAAATGGGTGATCAATCCTGAATTAATGTTTCAGAGATTTAATATCCATTTCAATAGATACAGGTCAAATTTGACCCAGAACAGCCTCAATGTACAAAACTTTGCAGCGCCAGTACAAAAGTATAGAATTTTAAAATATTTTCATTTTTGCGCATTTTGGGTCACTTTAGGAAAAGTCGTCAAATTTCGGCTAAGAAAATGACACTTAGGTTGTTTTTACTGATGTCAAATGTCAAAATGGGTCAAATTTGACCCGAACAGTATGTAAGGGTTAAGTCCTAAAGTCTGTCCTTTGAAAATTCAAAGCCTAGAATCCACTAGGCGATCTGACCTCAGTTAGTTCACCTTTAGAGTGGCCTTAGATGGAATGAGAAACAAAATCTGCCAGAGTTTCTGCTCCAAGACAAATTTCCAGTGATTCTCATTTCTAGTTTATAGATGAGAGCAGGCAGTAAGAGAAATAAAAACTGGAACTGTGAGATACTGAACAGAGCAGTTTCAAAAAATCCAAAACTAAAGGGGATATCAGAGATATCCAACAGATCAGGCAGCAGATGTCTGGTGAGAAAACCTGCACCTTCTCTTTCAGCATTCCAAAGAGACCACTCCCTTTGAGACTTCTCGATCTACTTTCTGATCCCACCCATCGACTTCCTTTCCTCAGCTTTTTCTCATGTAGCTACAGAAGATGTCGCAATTTGCCTCTTTCCACCTTCCAGGGACCCAAACACTCCTTCCAGGTGCAGTAGCAAATCATGTTCACTTCTCCCAGTCTGGTGCAGTGCATTCAGAGTCCGTGATGCTGTCAGATATGCCGAGTGTTTCCAACATTCTCTTTGTCTCTTATTTCCACTGACTGCTTTGTGTTCTGTACCTCAGTTCCAGTATATCCTTTTTGTTTTTCCTCCACTTTCTCTTACTGCTTCAATCATCTTTTGGTCATATACTTCTGAAGGTATTTTGCCACTTGGATAACCTTGTTCTGTCACAGATTGTGCTTGAGTTGTATCCTCCTCGTCCAGTCCCCAAATCTACATTATCATGATCTTGCACCTTATTGTCTACCTGCACTGCACTTCCTCTGTAACCTTGCTTTTCACTTGCACTACCATGATGTACTGATGTGTTGAAATGATCAAATGGTAACGCGTGCAAAACAAAGTTTATCTCTGGACATGTGACATTAATAAACCAATTACTCCATCCACACCCTGCAGCTTTGAACATACTTGTTTTCTCTTTTCCAGTTAGATGATCTGAAATGCCGAACTCTGCTCTTATCTCCATAGTTCCTGCCTAAGCTGTAGAGTATTTTACACTTCATGTTTTTATATCAGATTTCAATTATGTCTGCATTTATTTTCAGTTTGGACTGACTTGGTGGCCCAGTTTAGATTAATCGAGCAATAGTAAACTCTTCAGTGATGAAATTGCTTACCTTTAGCAAATTATAAATGATCTGTTTAGGTTTGCTTTACTCTGAGCACAATGAATTTCTTCTTCATATGGTAAGGACTGGTTTGTGGAAATAATGTACCAGGATCTTACCTAAGTGTTTCTGAACAAAATATTGACCATCAGAGTGACATTCATAGAGGAGGATTGAGCAAACAGCAGCACAGAGCTGCAGCCTCATATTTCTAGAGGCTCGGGTGGGTTTTGCACATCACATCCTCCCTCACCCCTACCCCCGCCCCCCTTGCCCCCCCCCCCCCAAGACTGCAGGAGCTCTAACTTCCTCCCACATCTCAAAGACATACTGGTTTGTCAGTTAACTAGTCACTGTAAATTGCTGCAACACACACAAAAAATGCTGGTGAACACAGCAGGCCAGGCAGTATCTATAGGAAGAGGCACAGTCGACGTTTCGGGCCGGGACCCTTTGTCAGGACTAACTGAAAGAAGAGATAGTAAGGGATTTGAAAGTGGGAGGGGGAGAGGGAGATCCAAAATGATAGGAGAAGACAGGAGGGGGAAGGATGGAGCTAAGAGCTGGACAGTTGATTGGCAAAAGGGATATGAGAGGATCATGGGACAGGAGGCCTAGGGAGAAAGAAAGGGGAAGGGGAGCCCAGAGGATGGGCAAGGAGTTATAGTGAGAGGGACAGAGGGAGAGAAAAGAGAGAGAGGAAAAAAATAAATAAGGGAGGGGGACTGTAAATTGCTGCTAGTGTGTAGGTGAGCAGTGGAATCTGGGGATGGGGGCTGATGGGAATATGCAATAATGGAAATAAAAACAAGATTAGTATGTGGTTGTTGGGCAGTAAGAACTTGATTGGCCTAAGTTTCAATTTCCACATGCTACGACTTTCAGTGTTTGCGCAGTGCGCTCCCATTGGCATTCAGATAGCAATGTCCCATCAACCAAACTAAAGATAACCTAAAATTGTTGTGATTTTCTTTATCCTTCTATCACGCAGGCTTATCAGTGTAATTAATTCAACAATGCAAGCTTCTAAATGAATTTACATATTCATATATCAATGTCAAAGCTAATGCTACAGCAGAGGATAAGATCTTGTTGCCCACCTTTACTGTGCAGATTGCTTAACCTTTATGTTAATTATCTTTCTTGCTTCATCCTGTCCCCTTTTTCCTTTTAAATCCTCTAAAGAATGTGTAACACTCGTCATTTATAAAATATTGGGGTGTAGATTTTCAGCTCACCTCTCAAGTGTAAGCTTAGAATCTGGTGTTGTGAATTGGCAGCTTGATGAAGAACCCACCCAAAGTTCATTGCCATGGAGATAATGGGCGGATAAGCTGCAATGCTGGTTTCAGGTTCAGCTGGTTGAAAACTTTGGACTCTACTTTTACCATTGTTTCTGGCTGGGTGGTCTCCAGCCTGATAAATATCTGTAACAATTTACGTTCTCTGCTTACTGGCTCATTGAGCAAAATAAATATGGATTTCTCAAACTGCCGCAAGGAAAACCCTCATAGTTTTGAACATTTTGAAATGTATGGTGTGGCTTCATACCACACAGATGCAAGAGATTATTCAGATACCTAGCGGAAGTTATACTATGAAGCTGAGTCAAACAGCCTTAGGTTCTGGGTTCAGTGACTTATCTAACCTCAGAAGGCTGTGTCTAGAACAGCCTTCACCAATGCTCCCTATTCACCACTGAAACCTATTTCTCTACATGTAAAACTATACCATTATAGCATTGGCTTGCCTCCAGAACTCTTTGATCACCATCACTGAGGAAGGAATAATCCAATAGCTATTTAAAATATTTCTTTCAAGTCGAATATATTTTAAAAGAAGTGAACTTCATTCACTTAAAAGACCATGACCATAAGAAGTAGATTTTTCAGTCTTTCAAGTTAGTCACACCATTCAATAGGATCAAGGCTGATCTAACTTTCTTTTTCCAGTTCCTGCTCTTTTCTCTGGTAGGAATGAGCCTATGGGCAAGAAATTAGAAAGCTATTTTAGAGCTAAAATCAGACTGTATGCAGCGATTTCCGTATTTGATGGATGCACATGTGGGATCTATAACTTTAGTTATCTAGCAGCATCTTAATTCATTTGGATTTTTCCCAAGTGATCTTGTTCCCACTGACGATATCCTAGGTGAACTGAATTGCGTTCTTCCTATCTTAATCTCAAGACTGATTTTTTTTTTCTCACAGTTATTCCATCTATACCTTTTGTCCTTGAAACTTTGGGAAGTCAGCATAGTTTTGCATCAGCAATGGGAGCCTCTGGTATTTCCTTTTTCCCCTTCAGCATCTCCATAATTCACCATAATTCTTGCCATTCCTGTGCCTGTACTTTTGTTGTTCCTGGTACAATCTATTCTGAGAACCCAATCCATGCAATGCATTATGCCCACCTAATGCAGACCAACAGTTGTGAAGTTTTCATTCTTTTCCTATTTCGGTTGTGGCTACGATGGAAATTTTCAGAATAATCAGTGGTTTGCAACATGATAATGTGAACAGATTCTTGGCCTCTCTTTGATTGTAAACTTGAGTAGAACATCCGTGGCAATGCTTCGGAATAATTACCGATCTGAACACATTGCTGTTCAACTTCTCAAGCATTACTAGGCACTCTTGAGTAAAAATGCTATTATTTCTGAAGCCCAGAGCTACTGTTGTTCAGGAGGAATTTTGGGAGAAGAATAACAACATGGCAATTTGAGTTGTGGGTTAGTATTAGAGACTGAAGCTGTATCAGTAGGAGGGTGCACAACTTTGACATAACATTCTAAATCCTGTAATCAATTCCCTGATTAATGACGGCCAATGTGCCAAAAGTTCTTCCTATGGCCCTATCTACTCGTGGTGCTGCTTTCAAGGAATAATACATCTGTGTTCTCAGGTCCATCTGTTCTACTGTTCATTTTAGAGTTTCTTTAATTTTGCAAATGCAAGTTTTTCATTTTAAGTGCTGTTGGAAGTTTGAAGTAGGTGCATTCATGGACCTATGGAAACCAGAGTGACTCAGTGGCATCCAGCATACTGCTTGAGATTGCTCAAACACCACTTTAGATTGTGGGATCAAACACCACTTCAGATTGTGTCTGGACTGCCATATGGAAGAACTGCACTTCTCAAGGTGTGAGGTTAATCAGAGTCAGGCAACACTTTAAAATCTAGAGTTTGTTCACATCCCTTTAGTATCCACAACACATTTTCTGTTCATTCTAAGCCTTCAATTAATGATGTGCTTAAAACAGCAATCTAACCCAAGCATGCTGACTCCTGATTTTGTACATCATGCAAGAAACATAAGAATACAATAAATAAGAGCATGCTTAGGCTGTTTTCCCTCTCATGCTTCTTATACCATCCACTAAAATCTTAAACACAGCCCTGTGTAGCCATGCCATGAGCATGTAATTGAAATGTTGAAATTTGGTGGAGAATCTTAAGAGGTTAACACAAAATAATCTGCAGAATTCCTCCCCCTCCCTTCCTCTATCCCTATTTCACTCTACCCCCTCCTCCAGCTCCCTCATGGTTCCGCTGCCTCCTTCTACCACCCATTGTTTTCAGGGCTATGACGTCAATGCTTCCCCTCCCCCACCCCTTTGTCTTTCAAATTACTGATCTTTCAACTGACACTACAAGCATTCTTCAACTCCTTCCCCATCTTTCATTCTTCAGTCCTGACGAAGGGTTCCAGCCCGAAACGTCGACTCATCGTTTCTGACTGATGCTGCCTGACCTGCTGAGTTCATCCGGCGTACTGAAAGTGTTGCTTTAATCTTAAGAGGTTATAAAGCTGAGGGGCTGCTTGCTCCCTCAGTTGAATATAAAAGATTCATTGCACTTTTTGAAGTGAAGCTGGTGAATTCTCTGTATTCCATCTTTTCTATTTAACCACCAACTAACATTAGTAAAAAAAAAAAATTGCTCATCAGATTGCTGCTCTTGAAACTTGAAAATTGGCTGTTGTCTTTCCAACATCACAAAGAAGCCATTAGGTCAAAAGCATATAAAAGGAACGAAATGGCTTGGGGATTTCCTGAATCCTAGAATGAAACTATCACCTACCTTATTAACACTGGGGATCTCCCATTCACTGCCAACAACCTCATAGTTGCTTTACCCCACACCTCCTGTTTCTACCTCCTACCCATAATCCACAAACCTGCCGGTCCAGAGAGACCCATTGTTTCTGCTTCTTCCTGCCTCCTCCGAACTTGTATCTGGATACCTCAACTCAGTTTTATCTGCCCTAGTTCAGTCCCTTCCTACCTACCTCTGTGTCACTTCATATGCTGTTGATCTTTTCAATGCTTTCAAGTTCCCTGGCCCCGATCATCTTATTTTCACTATGGATGTCCAGTCCCTACACACCTCCAAGGCCTCAAAGCTCTCTGTTTCTTTCTGGACACCAGACCCAACCAGTTCCTGTTCATCATCATTTTCCTCTATTTGGCGGCTGGTCCTCACTCTCAATAATTTATCCTTCAGCTCCTCCCACTTCCTTCACACAAAAGGTGTATCCTTGGACACTTGCATGGGTCCCAGCCATGCCTGACTTTTTATCAGCTACGTGGAACAGTCTATGTTCCAAGCCTACACTGGTATCACTGTGCTACTTTTCCTATACTACATCGATGACTGCATTGGTGCTGTTTCCTGCACCCATGTAGAGCTCATTGAATTCATAAATTTTGCTTCAATCTTCCACCCTGCACTCAAATTCACCTGATCCAGTTCCAACACCACCTACCCCCTTTCTTGATCTCCCTGTCTCTATCTCTGGAGACAGCTTATCTACTGATATCTTTTATCACCCACTGGTTTTCACAGTTACCAGGACCATACCTCTTCCCACCATGTTACTTGTAAAAATGCCACTCCCTTCTCTCGATTCCACCGTCTCCACAGCATCTGCTCTCAGGATGAGCCTTTTCATTCCAGAATTAAGGAGATGTCCTCCTCCTTCAAAGAAAGGGGCCTCCATTTCATTAATGCTGTCCTCACCCACATCTCTTCCATTTTGAAAACATCTGCCCTCACCCCATTCTCCTGCCAAACCACCAGGGAGTTCCTCTTGTCCTCATCTACCACACCACCAGCCTCCATGTCCAGCACATAATTCTCCATAACATCCGCCATCCCCAGTGGGATCCCACCACTAAGCACATCTTTCCCTCCTGCTCACCTGTAAATGTGTAGGGGTCATCTCTTGTATCCAGTGCTCCCAGTGTAGTCTCTTGTATATTAGTGAAACCCTATGTAGATTGGGAGACTATTTCTCCAAGCACCTACACTCTGTCCGCCAGAAAAAGTGGGATCTCACAGTGGCAACCCATTTTAATTCTACTTCTCATTCCCATTCTGACATGTCAATCCGTGGCTTCTGTACTGTTGCAATGAGGCCACACTCAGTTTGGAGAAGCAACACCGTATATTCCATCTGAGAAGTGTCCAACATGATGTCATGAACACCGATTTCTCAAACTTCTGGTAATGTCCACCCCCCCCCCCCAATTCACCATTCTCCATTCTCATTTACTTCTCTGTCACCTTATCTCCTTACCTGCCCATTGCCTCCATCTAGTGATCCTCCCCTTTCTCTTTCCTCCAAGGCCTTCTGTCCTCTCCTATCAGATTCCCCCTTCTCCAGCCCTTTATCTCTTTCATCATTCAAATTCCCAGCTCTTTACTTCACCTCTGCCCCTCTCCCTGTTTCACCTATCATCTACTGTCTTGTATTTCTCCCTCCTGTCCCCTCACTTTCTTACTCTGACGTCTGATCTTTTTTTTTCTCCCAGTCCTGATGAAAGTTCTTGGCCTGAACCATTGACTGTTTACTCTTTTCCATAGATGCTGCCTGGCCTGCTGTGTCCTCCAGGATTTTGTGTGCGTTGCTTGGATTTCCAGCATCTGCAGATCTTTTCTTGTTTGTATTTAAATGCAGACTTTTTTCCCATTCTTAGAACATTGTTGACCTCTTTGCTTTTAATTCTTGGGACCCTTGTGTTTGCTAACTTCTTCATCATCTACATCTACACTGCAGATGTAGGGAGTATCCACTGTTACTAAAATAGCACACAGCACTTTATCTTCATTTCTGATGAAGGAAGGAAGAATATCCTCCTTGTCCTTTCCAGTTACTTATTTGAAAAAATACATATGCCTCTAAAAGAACCCTATCAATGTATTTTATTCTAACTATTGGGCTTACTCTCTAGCTCTTCAGGACATTCTGATGATAAAGTGACACTGGAGGGGCTACACTGGAACCAGACAGTGCCACAACCTTGAAGCAGGTTGTAAACAGATTGTCATTGTGGCCTTGCAGGCTGGAAGCACTCACACCTGAACATGAAAGTGAGTTTTATGCTCCATGAAACTGGAACCTCCTGCCGACTCGCGGACCTACAAATGACTTGGGTTCTACCAATGAGGTTCAAGTTTAATGTCAGTGCTTTCCATACAGAAGATTCTGCTATCGTGTGACAGTTCCTAAGAAACCTTTGTTATAGAAGGTTATATAATAGCAGAAAAGGCTGCAATTGCCTGCCAACTCAGACTTAAACAGGTTTTTTTCCATCATGTCTGTGCTATGATCAATGTTCGTGATGCAAATATGGTCCCTAATCCATCAATCGCATTATAACCACTTTGCATTATGAAAACACATGTCATAACAGAACTGCTTTCCAGGGGAAATGCTTTCAAGGCTTTGAGGATAGTTCTAGAAATGGTAACCTGGTGAACCAACATCTGTGTCACCCACTATTACACACAGTACTCTAACTGCTTTACTTAGAGTTATATAACTGCCATGCTTTCTTATGGACTTTTCTGATAATAAAACTCAGAATATTTATTTTGTTTATTTAGGAATACAGTGCAGAGTAGATCCCTACCACCTCAACAATCCTGCAACCCCGAGTAATCCTAACCTAATCATGGACCAATTTACAATGACAAATTAACCTGCCCGATACGTCTTTGGACTGTGGGAGGAAACTGGCATGCCCAGGGAAGACTCATGCATTCCAAGTGGTGGACGTACAGAGACTCCTTAATCTGAGCTCTGGACTGCCCTAGGCTGTAATAGCATCGCGAACTGCTATGCTACCATTAGTTCATGACCCTTACCGTTCCATGTGTAATCAGAGCTCTTGTCAAATTAAAAAAATGCAGCAGCTTTCATTTC
This sequence comes from Mobula birostris, assembly GCF_030028105.1. Classification (NCBI taxonomy): domain Eukaryota; kingdom Metazoa; phylum Chordata; class Chondrichthyes; order Myliobatiformes; family Myliobatidae; genus Mobula; species Mobula birostris. The sequence goes on along the minus strand of NC_092378.1, from coordinate 47,943,320 downwards.
ATATGATTGTATGATTAATAACACTTCCCATTAGTTTTCCTTGGCTTTATTCATGTTATCTCTATTTTTCCTTCATCCCTATTCAAAATGTGCCTTGCTGAAGCCCAAGTTTCACTGGTCCAGCCCTCCTTGGTGGAGATAATTTGAGCAATTCCACACAGGTGCTTAGAGCCAATCTGGTCCTGAGAAATGCTGAACACTTCAGCAGCAAGTAGATGGAAGCAGCTGAAATTAACCCTCATGATTCCAGCGTCATTTGTACGAGAGAGAGAGAGAGGGAGAAGCTGGAGGACCTGGAGAAAACCCATGCGTTCCACAGGGAGAATGTACAGAGACCATTTACAGAGGACGCTGGGATTGAATTCCGAACTCTGTCACCCTGAGCTTTAATAATGTTCGCTAACAACTATGCTCACGTGGCTCCTATTTATCTTTTGTCTTTCCCTATGTAGTTTCAATGGGTCTGCATCAGAATGTCCCACACCCAGTGAGTGGCTTCAGCAGCACAAGGTATCAGTTGGAAGTTAAATTATGTACAGGTTTTATTTCCTGAAGGCAAGTTCTCATTTTAGTTAATCCATAATTATACTATCCATTATTTCATAGCCCCAGAATGATTTCAACCTTTTCATAGTAAAATTAATGCTTGCTATTCTATCTTGAGGTCACTGGGAAAAATCAGTGCAAATTCATGTCATCCCAAAGCAACGTTCAAAAGGAGTGCCAACCATTGTAATTCCTATCCCATCCCCAGCGTGTCATGTTGGTCCATGCCCACCTCTTCTGCCACGATGAGGCCACTTGCAGGCTGGAAGAGCACTTCATATTCCAACCTGATGGCATAAAGATCAACTTCTCTAACTTCCAATAATTTTCCCCTCCTCCTTCCCTCTTTTCAATTCCCCACTTTGCCCCCTCTACCTCTGGGGTCACCCATCTCGTAAAACACTGCCCAGAAGAAGGCAATGGCAAACCTCTTTTGTATAAAAAAGTTGCCAAGAACAATCATGGTCATAAAGACCATTACCACCTACGAAATATGATATGGCCCATAATGACAGTGATGACCTGCAAATGTCAACACTATAATAACTGATGAAAAGCAAGATATGGTTCAGCCTGATCAAGGTCAGTAGAACTTAAGTGCTATATGTTTTGCTGTTCTATCCAGTTAATGCAATGAACCTCTTTCACTCTTTTTATCTGTCTGTAACTCCATCTGTCTGTCTGTTGTTGCATCTCTGTGTCTGTCTACTTCTCTATCTCCCCCCCCCTTTATATACACACTCTTTCTCTATCTTTCTCTTTCTCTCTGACTCTGCCTTTCTGTCTTGCTCTATATCTCTTGTATATCTATCTCTCTATCTTTGTATCTCTATGCCTCTCTGTCTCTCTGCTATTTTTCTCTCAGAAGATATTTAAGCACATTTGACCTTTGTTTAAATTCCAGAAGTCCACAAGGTGTAAGGGAACCTTTGGATCTGAACCCGACCCTTGGGCAAAATTTAAACAGTTGCGTATTTATCTTAATTAAGTTCTGGTTGACTCTCCCTTTTGCTGTGGGTCTAACAGGAGATTGTATGGTTGGGATGGGTGCTACTACACCTTGTTCTTGGATTAGATAACAAGCAAACCTTTGTGCTAAGGATATGAGTCAACTCACTGTTTCATGCCGATGTAAGGACTGAATTAAAAATTGAGAGAAGCTAGATGGAGATGGATGTTGATAAGATAAAGTCTCCATTTGCTCCACCACATTGCCACACCAATGCAACCACTATCCTCAAATACTGGTAATGCAATCTGGCAGAGATTCTGGAGTCTAAAAAAATCTGAAAATCCAGTCCAGATGAAGGAACTCAACTCAAAATGTTGACTGTTCATTCTCCCATATTGATGCTGACTGAGTTCCACCATCATTTTGTATGCTGTGCCAGATTCCAGCAGTTGCAGTCTCTTGTGTCTCTCTGAAAGAGAACTGACGTTGTGTTCACAGCTGAGCTTGTTTGGCCAGTGTCAGGTCTGCACAGGCAAGAACCTCCAGTCACTACCCAGCTACCAGGAGTCACCTACCACCAATGTGCCCTCTAATTTTTAGTAGTCAGTGTGTGCAAAAATCTTATGTTGTGCAAATTCTTTTCCTGTGACAAAAGTATGTGCGCACTGAATGCACACATGGCACAGTTTATGTAGGTTTACAAAATATTTGACATAAAACTGCACAGAATAACAACAAAGTAACATACATATTTAAGTCACTCAGTTATTTTTTCTCTCTCCTGTCTTTGGCATTTACCCATTCTTTGTAAACTCTATCTAGACTAATAGAACTTCCATCCAATTGATAGCTTTTGATTCTCATTAACATATCCAAATGACATTCACCTGAACGGTTTCTCAGCTTGTTTTTGAGTTGATTCATTAGGTTAAAACCTCGCTCACAGTCTGCACTAGACGCAAGAAAGGTTCCCCCAATGTCTATCAACTATGCAAGGTTGCAAAACTGTTCATTTTGAAGTACAAATGCCACCATTTGAGCAAAGTTTGAAATCAGTTTGGATTTAATTTTTTCTTGCACGGAAAATTTGAAATCATTAAACTATCTAACTATTACAGTATTTTCAGCTTGAAAATCATGATATTTTAGACATAAGGCATTAACTTGTTCATCGCTAAATGTGAAGTCACAATCTGCAATTGCAGAGAAATCAAAAGCTGACCATTCTTGTACCTCATCTTCAGGAAACCTTTCTTCTAAATGAACACAAGGGCTATTTATAAAAGTCAACAGTGAATTTTTGGCTTAGCAAAACTTTAATTTTGTCACTCAACAAAACATTGTCTCCCAGATACTGCTTTCTTACCTTGTTAATTTTGCCTGGAGCAAAATGAAGTGAATCAATTGGTGTCAGGCCACTCATTTGCAGAATCTTGCACAGTGCAGCCAGTTCATCAAAGACATCACTTAAAACCTGTAAAACTACTTTGTATGTGATGTTTATCAATTTCTTGTGGCAGTATTTAGCCACGGGGTCATTTGACTGATCTTTTTCAATAAAAACTTAGTAAGCTATCTACAGGATTTGAAACAGATCTTTGTAAACTTTACGATATGAACACTGTCCGCCAAAGATGGCTGCTGCTGTGATGCAGCTGTACAAACTGGAACAGGAAAGGTGAGGTGACGTAAATTAGTGACGTGCATCGTGGTATTTGAAAAACCAACTAACTAGTTAACAGAAACATTTAGCTAAAAGATTATTTTCAATAAATATAATTATTAATTACTACATTATTTTAGGTAACTATTTGTGCGCACATTAATTTCCTTTGTTCTCTGGTTGAAAAACGTGTGTGCGTGCGCACAGCTTAGAGGGAACATAGCCTACCACCCATTTCTAACTCATAACCTGCAGCCTATTTAAACCTAGCTCTCATCCACGGCCCTTGTTCACTCATGAACCAGCCAGCCTCAATCATTTTCTCCTAGCCTTTAGTTACCTTGTTGCCTTTGGTGAATAGTACGGCTTGTTATTTTACAATCTATTATTAAAATCACCATTCATCGCTGAATTGTCTCCATTGCTCTGTTTTTGGATCAACCCTCCTCCAACAATTGACCCAGCAGAGAACACTCTTCTAAAGGAAGTCGTCTGTTGACAGAAGCACACGAGCTTGAAGCACAGGAAACCATTGATCATCTGCTCGCCAATCTCAACTAACTTTCTGTCTCAATGCAGCAATCCTACGACAGTCAACCTCCTTTCTCGGATCCCCGCATTCTAGTGCCCAAATGCTTTGATAGATCTCAACCCTGAGTTGTAACTTCTTGTCTCTGTGCAGCTTGCACTTGGGACTCCAGCCATCTCTGTTTTCTACAGACTGAGCCAAGATTGTCTCCATCATCTCTCTCCTGACTGGGGGAGCTTTGACCTGGGCAGTCGCTAACTGGGACAATAAAGTTACCATTTACAATAAATATGAAGAATTCACCACTGAGATGCGTCACTTTTGACCATCTGGGCAGTGGAAGTGGGACTGCGTATTAGTTACTTTGCCTGCATCAAGGTTCATGCTTGGTGTTGGATCACAATGTTGAATTCAGGACCCTCATGGAAAAGTGCAGGTGAAATGTGGAAGAGCTGCTGGCCAATTACCATCACAACCTCTCAGATTGCTTGAGAGTCAAGCTACCTACCTGGGAGATGCCCACTGACCTTGAAAGCCTCATCACTCTGGCTCTCCGAGATGGCAAGCAATTTATGGAATGACCAGATTGTCAACCAGAACTTCAGTTTTCATTCCCAGAAACCTCATCAATACCTTCAGAACCCATGCAGGTAGGCCGAGCTCTGTTATTCTCCCTCCACCCCACCCCAAGAGTGTGAGCATCAGAGCAGAAACCATTTGTGTGCTTACTGCAGATCGCCCATGCATCAAATGCCTACTGCGTCCAGAATAATGGCATCACTAAGTAGAAACCAGAAGCCTTCTATTTGGTAAGCTCCCCACTGCCCCTCATTCCTGCTCCATAGCCCCGCTCACTCTCTTTGTCCTCCTCCATGGCCAGATGACTCTACGCACACAGGAAGCTCTTGTGGATGAAAGTTCAGTAGGCAACTTTCTGGACCAGACTCTGTTTGTAGCTTGGACTCCCTACCAAGCCTGTCTCTCACTATTTCTGCAAAATGGCCATTGACAGACATCCCTCGGGGTCAGGGATGGTCAGAGCATGCATACGGTCTGTGCACATGAACATTGGAGAGCACCACGAGTCCATCTTAATTCCTCCTGATTGGCTCAGCAAACACTCCTCTCATCTTGGGTTACCTCTGGCCCACCACTTATCACCCTCACTTCACTGCTGAGTTGGGGACCAACCTGCTGGACCACCTGTGTGCAATCTCAGTTGATTTCACTCTATAAATCCATTGAGAACTCATCAAGTTCCCACAGGCATGCCACAACCTAGCCAACACTTTCAGTGAAAGAGAGACCAGCACCCTACCACCTTACAGACCACATGACTGCACAATCAACTTCCTCCTGGGCACCAGCCCTCCTTGAATTCATCTGCTCTCTGTCTCCCCTCCTGAGACACAACTCATGAATGTCTTCATCGCAGAGGTGCTACAGCATGGTTTCATTTGAGCAATCCAGTGTCCAGCCAGTGCAGGATTCTTCTTTGTCAAGAAGAAAGATGGGGATCTTTGACTACCGTGGACTCAACAAAATCACCATTACAAATCGCTATCCTCTACTCTGATGGGGAGCACATTTGAAACATTCCACAGGGCCGAGATCTTCAACAAACTGGACCTATGGAGCATGTATAATCTGACCTGTGTCTGTAACTGTGTGGAAAATGGGGTTCATGATACACACTGGCTACTTTGTGTACTTGGTGAAGCCTGTCGGACCTTCCAGTAGTCCAGCCATTTTCTAAGCCTTCAATAGCGAGATCCTAAAGATGTGCTAGCCAGGTTTGTGTTCGTCTACCTTGACAACATCCCTATCTTCTGCAAGGACCCCCAAGACCACATCTGTCACAGCCATTTTGTCCTTCAGCATCTCCTCGAAGTTAGAAAAATGCAATTTCCATACCCAAGTCATTTCCTTCCTGGGTTACATCCTTTCACCACAAGGTATAACCACGGACCTAGAGAAAGTGCAAACCGTCGTTGAGTGGCCACAACTGCATGCCCTCAAATGGTAACAATGCTTTCTGGGCTTCTCCAGCTCCTACTGCAACTTCATCAGGAACTACAGCCAAGTTGCCAGTCCTCTCACCTCCTTCAGGACATTGTGTCAGACCAGGGCCCACAATTTGTCTCCTGCTTCTGGCAAGCCTTCTACTTCCTCCTCCGCACCTGCTCTTCTGGTCATCACCTGCAGACAAACGGTCAATCAGAAAGCAAAGAAGTTTCTGCAATACTTCACTGCTGCTAACCCTTTCGCATGGGAGAAATAAGTGCTCTTGGCTGAAATACCCCACAATCTACACACCTCCTCTGCCACAGATATGTCACTCTTAAAGTGCTTCATGATTACTACCCTCTGTTGTTCCCAGAAGAGGAGCCAATAGTAGAGATCTGGGGATTGTGTCTGTCCGTCCACCCACGATCTGCCCCTGTGCACTCACCCCAGCAAGCTCTTGTTCAGGCTCATTGGTCCCTTTACGTTTACCCATCGCATCAACCCAGTTGCTTACTGTCTCCAACTGCCACCATCCTCAGGATCGCATTTAACTTCCATGTGTCCTACCACTCAACCCACCTGAACCTGCACCTCTGGAACCAAGAATGGTGTATGGTTGTCCAGTGTACGCAGTTCACCGGTTGCTAGATTCATCTTGTTGTGGATGGGGTGAGCTGCATTTGGTCAAATGGGAAAGGTACAGCCCAGAGGGGAGGACTGTGGTGCCATCTGGTTTCATCTTAGATCCATTGCTAATCAGGAAGTTCCACCGGACCTACCTGGATTGTCCCAGGCCATCGTGTGCCAGCCATAGGAGGGGGCGTTCTGTCAGACTTGCAAAGGCAGGCACCTCCGAGGCTCCACCCAGCCACAGGAGTCACCTGCCACTTGTTTCCAACTCATCACCTCCAGCCTTTTAAAACCCAGCTCCAATCCACAGCCCTTTTCGCTCATACGAATCAGTCAGCTCCTCCTAGCCTTCACAAAAAAGAGAAAATCTGCAGATGCTAGCAATCCATGCACCACACACAAAATGCTGGAGGAATACAGCAGGCCAGGCAGCATCTATGGAAAAGAGTACAGTTGATGTTTCAAGCTGAGACCCTTCAGCAGGACTGGAGAGAAAAAGATGAGTAGAGTTAATAGATGGGGGCAGTGGAAGGAGAAGCACAAGGTGACAGGTGAAACTGGGAAGGGGAGTGATGAAGTAAAGAGCTGGGAAGTTTATTGGTGAAAGAGATACAAGGCTTGAGAAGGGGGAGCCCGATAGGAGAGGACTGAAGGCCATGGAAGAAGGAAAAGGGAGGAGGAGGACCAGAGGAAGGTGATGATTAGGCAAGGAGATAAGGTGAGAATGGGAAAAGGGGATAGGGAATGGTAAAGAGGGAGGGCCATTACAGGAAGTTCGAGAAATTGATGTTCATGCCATCAGGTTGGAGGCTACCCAGATGGAATATAAGGTGTTGTTCCTCCAGCCTAAACGCGGCCTCATCACAACAGTGGAGGAGGCCGTGGATAGACATATGGGAAGTGGAAGTAAAATGGGTGGGCACTGGGAGATCCTCCTAGCCTTCAGATACTTCCTTGGCTGAAGTATCTTTTTTCCTATTGTTTTGTGGCCCCTTATGTCTTGTTCTTTTGCTGTTTATTATTGAAGTTACAGTTTGTTATTGAATCGTCTGCACTGCCCTGCTTTTGGGTCAAGCCTCCTCTACGTTTCCTGTCAGCCAGCTCATCCAATTTCTCTTTGCCCCTTGAATTTGTGAATGTAATGGGTTCAAATTCCATTACCTTGACTAGGATGAGAGTCTGTGTACATTATATGTGGGCAGCAGACCCTGTGATGTGGAGAGGCAGATAGATGAAGCTGAGCTTACGGACTGATCAGCCATGATCTTATTGAATGGCGGGGCAGGCTCGATGGGCTGGACTCTTGCTCCTATTTCTTATGTTCTTATGTTCTTATGAGACCTGATCATCTTAAAATCTGGCCCAGTTCCACAACTTTTCCCAGGGTTCCATCCACTGACCAGCTCAGGTGACCAGCAGTTCAACACATGATGTCGCAGCTGGTAATCACTTGCAAGAGCTACTATTGTCCATGGGGTGAAGGTTCAGTGAGAACCTGTAGAAGTCTGGAGCCACTATTAGGTGAAGCAGAGAGAGAACTGAGCCTTGAAATAATCCCTCCAATCATTACAGTTTGGTCTCATCTGCTTCAAAGCTTCGAACAATGGCATATGGAAGGTGGGGGAGCTCGCTGATAACAAGTAAGGGAGGGAACAGAAGCTTTACAATTAGGAGGAGTTTTGAAGCCCTGTTTTCAACTTGTAGTTCCATCACACAGTCCTGTGGGCTTTGCAGGAAGGATGTAATTGTGGGTGCAGAGTGGGTTCATCAGGATGTTTCCTGAGATGGAACATTTCAGTTATGAGGAGGTTGGATTGACCGAGTCTGTTTTACTTGGAATGAAGGAAACTGAAAGGATTGCACAATTACAAGGGAGACAGATAGCAGGAAACATCTCCCGATAGCAGTGGTGCCTACAAGCGGAGGGCATGGGATTAAGGTAAAGTGTAAGAGTTTAAATGGAAGCTGAGTCAGAGCATTTTTACCTGAGAGGATGGCTGCAATCTGAAACACACTCCTTGAGGAGTAGTGGCAGCAGGTACTCTCACCAACTTTAACAAATATCGAGATGAGCACTTGAATCACAACTCATTGAAAGTGGTGGTGAATAGGCAATGTATAGACGGGTAGTCAAAGGTTGCCATGGATGTGATGGCCTGGAGGACCTCTTTCTGCACTATAGCGAGGGTGGCGAGGGAGGAGATTGTTTAGCCTCTTGCGATGATCTTTGGATCATCAATGGGGACAGGAGAGTTTCCAGAGGATTGGAGGGTTGCAGATGTTGTTCCTTTATTCAAGAAAGGGAGAAGAGATAGCCCAGGAAATTATAGACCAGTGAGTCTTACCTCAGTGGTTGGTAAGTTGATGGAGAAGATCCTGAGAGGCAGGATTTGTGAACATTTGGAGAGGTATAATTTGATTAGGAATAGTCAGCATGGCTTTTTCAAGGGCAGGTCATACCTTACGAGCCTGATTGAATTTTTTTGAGGATGTGACTAAACACATTGATGAAGGAAGAGCAGTAGATGTAGTGTATATGGATTTCAGCAAGGCATTTGATAAGGTACCCCATGCAAGGCTTATTGAGAAAGTAAGGAGGCATGGGATCCAAGGGGACATTGCTTTGTGGATCCAGAACTGGCTTGCCCACAGAAGGCAAAGAGTGGTTGTAGACGGGTAATATTCTGCGTGGAGGTTGGTGACCAGCGGTGTGACTCAGGGATCTGTTCTGGGACACTTACTCTTCGTGATTTTTATAAGTGACCTAAATGAGGAACTGGAGGGATTGGTTAGTAAGCTTGCTGATGACACAAAGGTTGAAGGTGTTCTGGTTAGTGTGGAGGGCTGTCAGAGGTTGCAGCGGGACATTGATAGGATGTAAAACTGGGCTGAGAAGTGGCAGATGGAGTTCAACCCATGATAAGTGTGAAGTGGTTCATTTCAGTAGGTCAAATATCATGGCAGATTATAGTATTAATAGTAAGAATCTTGGCAGTGTGGAGGATCTTGGGGTCTGGGTCCATAGGACGCTCAAAGCAGCTACGCAGATTGACGCTGTGGTTAAGAAGGCATATGGTGTATTGGCCTTCATCAATTATGGAATTGAATTTAGGAACCGAGGGGTAATGTTGCAGCTATATAGGACCCTGGTCAGACCCCATTTGGAGTATTGTGCTCAGTTCTGGTCGCGTCACTACAGGAAGGATGTGGAAACCATAGAAAGGGTGCAGAGGAGATTTACAAGGATGTTGCCTGGATTGGGGAGCATGCCTTATGAGAATAGGTTGAGTGAACTCGGCCATTTCTTCTTGGAGCGACGGAGGATGAGAGGTGACCTGATAGAGGTGTATAAGATAATGAGAGGCATTGATCGTGTGGATAGCCAGAGGCTTTTTCCCAGGGCTGAAATGGTTGCCACAAGAGGATACAGGTTTAAGGTGCTAGGGAGTAGGTACAGAGGAGATGTTGGGGTGAATTTTTCACTCAGAGAGTGATGAGTGCGTGGAATGGGCAGCCGGCAATGGTGGTGGAGGCAGATTCCATAGGGTCTTTTAAGAGACTTTCGGATAGGTACATGGAGCTTAGAAAAATAATGGGCTATGGGGAAGCCTAGTAATTTCTAGGTGGGGACAGGTTCGGCACAACTTTGTGGGCCGAAGGGCCTATATTGTACTGTAGGTTTTCTATGTCTATGTTTTCCATATGATTATGTAGCTCCTGAATCATCTGGATCATAAGTTCTGATTAATGTAGTTTGTTTCGAGTTTTTTTTGGGCTTTCTAACTGGCCACCTTCTCTGACTGTGGTTCAGCTATTGGGTTTCTAATAGTGCATGGCTAGCCCAGGTTGGATGTTGAAGAATACGTCATTGGCCTCTATTTCAGGGAGACCCTGCAGACTTGGTCAAAGGGAATGAATTAGCACTGAGCAGCAACACTGACCTCAAACCAAGAGTAGAGGATCTAATTTTAAACCCATGTGCATTATTTGTGCTGGGTCTCTTGTACTCTGGGAATCATTGATTAAATGTTAGTGTTTCTTGACATAGAAATCTGTTATCTTCGATGATGTATAGCAATGGCAAAACCAAAGAAATCCTCAGCTGTAGCTTTATGCACTACTACAGCATAGAAAACAAGGTAAATATCAGACAAATATCAAACAAAAATCTTATTAATGTTCACTTAAGCCTAATGAACTGCAAGAAATGTTAGCAGAAGCTCATACAAGAGACAATTTGATGATTATCTGAGTGCAGTGGATAATTGGAGTGTGGATTGAGGCAGTTCACAGGAGCAGAGAGAGGACATTTCTTCCTTTGAGCATGCTCCACCATTGAGTCAGATCATGACCATGTTGTATCTCACAACCATTTCCCAGATTCTTCGTCCTTTGATAATCTCACCTGTTAACACTATCAATCTGTAATTTATTTTCAAACTGCTCCGTTAACCTGCCCCTTGAGAGTTCAGTTCCAAATTTCTGCAACTCCTTCTATGAATAAGTACTTCCTAACATACTCTCTGAATAACATGGCTCTGGTTTTGTTTTGCTCATCTGTTGGATTTGTCACTAGAGGACAAGGTTTCGCTCTATCTGTCCTGCAAATTGTTAACAAACTGATTCATGAAAACTTTAGAGATGAAGATGTTCCAGGGTGCAAAATACAGTGGAAAAATATAATTATACATTTATAAACTGCTTTGAAGTTAGACTACCTTAGTTTGCTCAACCTTCAAACCAATGCACATGCAAGGACTGAATGCAGTGATCTGGTCTTTACTGGGTGAATGGTTGCTATTGAATTGTTAATTCATACTATGTTTTATATTATTTACTTATATAACACTAAAGGAAACAATTTGGTCTGTACCAGCTCTCAGGGCAGTAACCCCATCAGTCCCATTCCCCCTCCTTATTTCCCTGTATCTATACAACTTAATCTCTCTCACCTGCGCAATCAGATCTCCTTTGATTCTTTTGGTTTGGTTCACATACCAAATCTACAGTGCAATAATAGACAATTAACCTACCTAACCATCCTAACCATCTTTGGGATGGGGGAGGAAACCAGAGCACCTGGTGGAAAACAAAGCAGGAGAACATGCAATCTCCGTACGTACAAGGATGAGGATCGAACCTCATGCTTGAGGCACCATTATTAACTGCTGAACCATTGTTCTGTCATGTGATTGACTTTCCTCCAATTATTGCATTAATGTCTTTAAAACCAGTCAGTCTAAACCCTTCCCAAATGGCAACTTGAACAATGATTTCTTCGGGTTGAGTTTACTGGGTTTATGGTCATCATCTCCAACTAGATGGAGTGCATAAATGTATTTTTCTAAGAGCGTTCCAGTAACTGTTGCTTGTTTCTGATTTCCCAGTCTATCCCATAAGCATGTATTCCTCTGGACCAGAGTTCTGCAGTTCAATGGCTCATATTGGAGTAATATTCGCACCCTTTATAGACAAAGTGAGCTGTATGTTATTCTGTCTGAGGCTGTTGGGAAGCCCTATGGTAAACCATTGGATATTAAACCATCATGAATTTCTAAGTTCATTCCAACAACTATGGGATCAAATTGGAATTCCACTTTGGAATGTTTATTCATTTTAAATATTTAGATTGACCATGAACGCTAATCAGGAAACAAAAGTTTGTGCAGCTCCCTCAGTCTCTTCGTCCATCTCCACCACCATCTTCTCAGCACCAGGAACCAGACTGAACTTCCTCCACAGGAAATAACAGAAAGTTATTCCTGTTTAACAAAGGTCCTTCAGGAATGTAGCCCTTACATTTACCAGGGGAGACCAGTATTTAACTTTTTGTGGATATTTGAGATAATTGAATGCATCTAGTAAATGTCATCGTCATGATAAATAGGTGCTAACTTGCATTCATTTCAAGAGGGCAAGAATATAAAAACAAATACATAATGCTGAGGCTTCAAAAGGCATTGCTCAGACTGCATATGGAGTATTGTGAGCAGTTTGGGGCCCCTTATCTAAGAAAGGATGTGCTAGCATTGGAGGTGGTCCAGAGAATGTTTATGGAAATGAAAGGGTATGAGGAGCATTTGATGGCTCTGGGCTTGTGCTCTCTGGAGTTTAGAAGAATGAGGGGGGATCTCATTGAAAATTATCGAATACTGAAAGACCTATTAAGAATGCGCATGGGGAATTTTAGGACCAGGGGCATATCCTCAGAATACAATGACATCTCTTTAGAGTGGAGATGAGGAGGAAGCCCTTTAGCTGGAGAGTGGTGGATCTGTGGAATTTATTGCCTCAGATAGCTGTGAAGGTCAAGTTATTGGGTATATTTAAAGTGAAGGTTGATAGATTCTTGGATAATAAGGGCATCCAAGGTTACGGGGAAAAGGCAGGAAGATGGGGTTGAGAGAGATAATAAATCAGCCAAGGTGGAATGGCAGAGTAGATCTGTTGGACAAATGGCCTAAATCTGCTCCCATGTCTTATGGTCTTGTGGTCCTTTGGAGGTAGGCAAATTGCAGTGGGTCAAGGTTGTCTGGAAGGCTGGAGCTTATTTGCTTTGTTTGTCACATGTACAATGAACATAGGGTGAAGTGAATTGTTTGCATCAGACCAAATGAGTGAGGGTTGTGCTGGACAGCCTGCAAGTGCCGCCATGCTTCTGGCACCAACATAGCACACCTACAACTCATCAACCATAACTCTTTGTCTTTGGAAAGTGGAGTATCCGGAGGAACCTCAAAAGACCACAGGGGGAACATACAAACCAAATCAAATCCCGGTTAATCTTACAACTGGTCTGTAAAGCATTGCACTAACCACTATATTTCTGTGTTACCCCATTGCTAGCATTTCGAAGCACTTCATGATAGTAGAGTCAAAATGTATTGGTCTTGGGGTATGTACAAAGGAGAATTACCAGATCTATACCAAGCTTAGAACCTAACCGTACTACTTGAATAATTGAAAAAACTCAGTGCCCTGACCTTTTCCTATGACCTACCTTTGTTTTTCTCTAAAAATCTGTTTGCTAATATTCCTGCTTAGTTCCTCTTTGAGCAGGTTGAATGCTACAGTTGCTGGTCGGCATGGTGCCCAAGTGACCATTATTTTGTAAGATCCTTGGCACAGAATATTTACAGGAACCCCAGTGGCACAGCTAATCAAGCTGTTGCCTCATAGTCCCAGAGACTGTGTTCAATCTTGACCTTGGGTGCTATCTTTGCGAAGTTGGCATGTTCTCCCTGTGAAGAATTGGGTTTTCTCCACGTGCTGTGGTTTCCTTCCATAACCCAAAGACATGCAGGTCATTACTTAAATTGCCCTTGGTCAGTGTGTGAGTGGTGGAATCTGGAGTAGGGGATTGGGGAAGGTTGAGAATGTGGGAAGAATGAAAAAATGAGATTAATGTAGGATTAGAGTAAATAAGTGGTTGAAGGTTGATTCAAGCTCATTGGGCTGAAGAGCCTATGACAGTGCAGTATCTCTCTATGACTCCCCATTACAGGCTAAGCATGTGCACCCAGTGGTGCAATTTGCTGGGACCATGGCCAACACTCCTGCTCCTAACAGGACATCCTATCAACCGTTTGTTAGAGATCATCGCTGTGTTAATCAGTTCCGACAGAAATCCAAGTAGTGTCTGCAAAAAAATGTGGGCCTGTGGCATTGTTAATAATCTCTTCATTATTGCAATAGAATAAAGTGATATTATGTACATATTTTGCAAGGAATATTTAAGATCTCCCTTAGCATAAAACACTATATTTTATCCAAACAGATTTAGTATCCATGCTACTGATGTGATACTGCCTGAGCTGTATCTGGTTAGCACACATTGGAAAAACAAAAGGAATCTTCTGTTTGCAAAAGTGATAATGTCCACACAGAGACTTAATGCCAAGTCTATTGACTTTGCACAGGTTGAAGAAAGAGAAAAAACACTATGGCCTCAGTTTTGAGAGGTTCTTGCTCAAAGCAACGATCCGCAGGGCCTAGGAATTGCATCAATGTCATGAGCAGACTCTTTCTCAAGGCACTTTGGAACGTCCAAGTGATCTTGACATCTTTCTCAAACCTTTATTACCAGTTCCGTTTTCTTGTCAGGATATCGTGGTCAAGAACTATCTTGGGTGCACATGTAAGCCTTGTTATTGTTTCATGAACTTTGAAAAGAAATGAACTGAAAAATTATGGTTTGCAATCATTGCCCAGGGAGATTGGTAGTTCAGTTAGCAAAAGTAATTGCAGAATAGCACCAAAGACTGCTCACTGATTTTATTTATATGGTAATGATTTACACCATGAACAATGGGCAATGAAACATCCTGGTGCTTTCTGACTGATTTACAGAAGATTAAATGTCATCTATAGGTCAGTTTTAATGATTATTTTTAATTATTAAAAATGAGTCTGTTTCTGCCTGGTTCCTGCAATACCCTTGAATCAGAACACTTATATTCAAACTCTGCTGCTTGTGTTGAATTTATTGTTCAGACTCGGAGTAGGTCAGGTCTGCAGGAATGAAACCTACATTGTGATGGTTTGGCACAGGAGAGCGGCTGCTGCACATCTCCAGTAACCCAGGTTCAATCCTGGTCTCAGCTGCAGTCTATGTGAAGTTTGCAAGCTCTCCTGGTGAACACATATGTTTCCTTTTACATCCGTCTCAATGATAAGCTGATCAGTAGGTTAACATACAACTGTAAATTACTCCCTAAGGTAGGTGGGTGTCCAGCCGGTGGTGTAGTGGCATCCGCACCGGACTTCGGGGTGAGTAGTCCTGGGTTCGAATCCAGCTGGCTTCTTAATCCGTGCTGGGCTGAGCATTGAGTGAATAACTCGGCCTCGTAAGAAACAATCAAATGCTACCGAAATGTCAAGGTTGCCTTCTGATGTGCCACGAGGCGCGGAAAGGAACAACAACAAGTAGGTGGGTGTCAGAAGAATCAGGAGGAAGTTGAAAGAAGATACTGGGAAATAAGTGAGGGAGCAGGACTGAGACTAGCATAGACTCATTGGCCAAAATAACCTCCTATGTCACAAGGAAATTTGAGAAATAATTTTGAACTGTACAGATGCCAATTTTGTTCCCAAGTAGCAAGCAGTTTTTCAATCTGCCCTTATTTAATAGAATGCAGGATTTATTTCCTAAGTGCCACTTTGACATGGCAGGAAAAAGTATCATGAAGCTGCTTAAAGGATATTATGCCTTTCATTTTTACACTTACTCTGAAGACTTTCATTTCCCAGTTATAGTGCTACTGGAGTTGAGAAAGGTATTAGTCAAGAACTAGGGTGGAAAAGCAGTGTGTGGTCTGAGAATGGGTGTGTGGAGCAGAGATGTCTGCAGCATGCGAGCTGATGAAGTACATGCTCAAAATGAGCTGGTAGTCCTTACCAAATTAAAAATTTATCTCACTATATCTTGTTGTGCATATGGTCACATGAGCAATTATCAATGTCTGGCTGAAGCATATTTTATTTCCTTATACCTCTGGTAAGTTCTTTGTAAATGCTACATTTTCATATGTCACTATAAGCTCTTGCTCATATGGTCCATTTTCGGGGAGAATAAATATGGTCGCTTCCTCCTCATGTCCATCCACATGCGAAAGGAGAGCTAGTAAGTTAATCAGCCATCGTAAGTTACCTCTTAATGTAGATAAATGGCAAAAAAAAGTTAGAGAAGTTAATGGACATGTAAGAGACAAGAGTTGCAGTGGTACAGGACAGTAAGGAGAAAAGGACTGGGATTACTTTCCTGGGAGCTGGTGTAGACTATTTAAGCTGAATGATCTACCCCTGTGTTGTAACAGGTAAATTTAGTTATCAGGGAATTAGAAGCAGAGTGATGACATTGTAAGCAGATGTTATCCTATCCTAGGTGAGAATCAGAGTTGATTTTCTCCTTACTTCCTCTGTTTCAACATCCAGAACACTTCAGTTGGCATTAGTTCATTATTGAAAGAGCTAAGACGGAGCCGGTAATTTTCAATGTTCAATGAAACATTGCATTCATCAGCTGAACTCATTGAACACATTATTGCCTCAGTAATTCACAGCTTGCTTCTTAATGTAACCCAACTTAGTCCAGTTGCTTTTCAATCAATGGTTATTGGACTCTTTTAAATTGGAAAACTTCTATCATCACCTAATTCAATGACAGTATCTTGTGAATTTGTGAAGTGAACAAAGAGTTTATTCATTTAGTTTTGAAATGAGCAACATTTACTGTGCAATTGTAGTACCCCTGAAAAGGGGAGAAAAATGAAACGTAAATGCTGTAATGTTCATGCATGGGTCACTTTATGGTGAATGAGTATTGGGTGTACTACCCCTCCCCAGGCACTCTGGCAGGCATGAACAATCATTCGTGTGCTGAAATCGAATGCAAGCCCTTATAAGCCAGTGGCAGATTCAGTGCTCAATGCTATAAAAGAATACCTTGCACACAGATTCTCAAAATTTTCAACTAAATGTTTTTAAAATAATATCCCTTTTTTCTCAGCATGAAATGATATTCACATTAAATAAATTATTTTAACTCTTGTCAAAAATTATTTGAGCAATTATTTATAACTAAATTGAACAGATTTCAACCTGGTCACACACTCCCCCTCGGAAGTAGATATCATTCTGACATCTCCTCCCAGTGTTAAGCTTGCAATCACTAATTTCCTTGTATGAAACAGTCCTTTGGTTTCTAGTAAGCAAATGGTAGTTGATGTAGGAGCTGAGACACAGGTAGCCATGAAGTCACTGACAGTACACAATTATAAGGCAAGGCCTGATACCAGTGTGGCCTATGGACTACAGTCTGTATGTTGTGACATGTGGGGGTCCCAACCCTATCGTAAGTAAAGCATCATCGTTCTCTCTGAGGAAACTTTAAGCTCCCTTGTCTTCACTCCATCTGGTTGTCTGGCTCATCATTTGCAGGAGTAAATACAGGAACAGATATTGGTTCACATACAGGAAAATCATTTGGGTCACTTGGTTCAGATGAAGCTACAGGGACTGATAATCAAATCACAAGCAAGAGAAAATCTGCAGATGCTGGAAATGCAAGCAACACACACAAAATGCTGGAGGAACTCAGCAGGCCAGGCAGCATCTATGGAAAATGTACAGTCAATGTTTCGGACCGAAACTGGCCTGCTGAGTTCCTCTGGCATTTTGTGTGTGTTGCTCGGATTTCCAGCATCTGCAGATTTTCTCTTGTTTGTGATTTGATAACTACTCTGTGAAGTCTCTTCCAGGGATGCCTACCCTGAAGAAGTTTACATCTTCTAGTCCTGCTGAGGGGTTTCGGCCTGAAACATCAACTGTACTTCTTTCCATAGATGGTGCAGGGACTAGTAATGATTTGTAGTCAGATAAGTCATCTAGGTTTCTTGGTACAGATTAAAATACAGAGACTTGCATTGGTTCAAATGCAGGCAAGCTCAACAACTGTTCATTCTCAGACATGTGTCACCGGAAGTATTTTGAACCTCAACCCTCGCTGCTCAGCAGGTTGTATAGGATCTTCTTCAACACTATTGTCCTTGTTACTGTGAGGTTGGAGATATTCAACATGATAGTAATATTCATCCTCACTGTTGCTGGCTGGTTCACCCCCTTCCCTTTCTTTAGGTGGACAAGTCCTGGTGCTCTGTTTTGGCAGACGTCCTTGCTTTGTTGTGATATCTATTTGTGTTTCAGCATCCAAGGGCAGGTGTTCACATGGTGTGAGAAGATTGCGATGTAGTTCTCTGGATCTTCCCTTTCATTGTTCAGGTTTTACTTCATAGATTGGCACATCCTTCCCAAATTTCTTTCAACAATATGGATGCAGTCCTCCCAATAGTTTAAAGCTTTCTGGGGCCTCTGCAGGGTGTCAGATTTTCTACTAGGACAAGATTCCCAGGTCGTAACTCTGGAAATCTCACTCTGCTGTCAACTAGAGCTCAAGAAAACCAGTATGATCAGTGCAAAGCTACCAAGGCTGCAAAACAACAATATAGGGAGAAGATTGAGTCAAGATTCACAATGAATAGCACACATGACGTGAGGCGAGGGCTGCATACCATCGCAGACTTCAAAGTCAAGCGTTGTGGTGCTGCCAACATCACGGCCTCTCTCCCAGATGAACTTAATCGCTTTTATGTTTGGTTCGATGTCGCTAACTCTGAACCTCCGAGGAAAGCCACCACTACAACATGCAACCTGGTCATCTCTAAGGCTGAGATACGCAGATGTTTCCATCAAGTTGACAGTTGCAAGGCTGCAGGGCCGGACGGCATCCCAGGGCAAGTACTCAGGATGTGTGCAGCACAACGGGCAGGTATGTTTACAGACATTTTTAATTTGTCTCTCCCAGTGTAGAGTGCCCTCCTGCTTCAAATTATCCACCCTTGTCCCTGTTCCAAGAAAGACCAAGGTAACAAGCCTGAACAACTGGCGTCCTGTCGCACTCACCTCAATAATAAGCAAATGCTTTGAGAGGCTGATCAACGGTAAGATCTGCAGCTTTCTACCACCCACATTGGACCCCCTACAATTCACCTACTGACACAACTGATCGACAGATGACACAATAGCCACTGCTCTACACACCATCCTTACATCTGGAGAAAGATGCTTATGTGAGAATGCTGTTCTTGGACTACAGTTCAGCATTCATCATTATAGTTCCATCCAGGCTCAACAAGAAGCTCAGAGACCTCAGCCTTGACCCTGCCTTGTGCAGCTGGATCCTGGACTTCCTGTCAGATCGCTAGCAGGTTGTAAGAGGGGGCTCCCTCACCTCCAAACCTCTGACTCTCAATACAGGAGCCCCTCAAGACTGTGTACTGAGTCCCTCCTTTACTCCCTCTACACCCATGACTGTATTGCCACCCACAGCTCCAATCTGCTAATTAAATTTGCCGACGACACTACATTGATTGGCCTTATCTTAACCAATAACGAGGTGGCCTAAAGGGAAGAAATCATCTCTCTGACACAGTGATGTCAAGAAAACAACCTCTCCCTCAATGTTGCAAAAAGGAGCTGGTTGTGGATTACAGGAGGAATGGAGATGGGTTAACCCCTATTGATATCAATGGATCTGGGGTTGAGAGGGTAAACAGCTTCAAGTTCCTCAGCATCCACATCACAGAGAACCTCGCGTGGTCTGTACACACCAGCTGTGTGGTGAAAAAGGCACAACAGCGCCTCTTTCACCTCAGACAGTTGAGGAAGCTTGGTGTGGGCCCCCAAATCCTAAAACCTTTCTACAGGGGCACAATTGAGAGCATCCTGACTAGCTGCATCACTGTCTGGTAGGGGAATTGTATCTCCCTTAATTGCAGGACTCTGCAGACAGTGGTGCGGACAGCCCAGCGCATCTGTAGTTGTGAACTTCCCATGATTCAGGACATTTCCAAGGACAGGTGTGTAAAAAGGGCCCATAGGATTATTGGGTCCCAAGCCATCCTAACCACAAGCTATTCCAGCTGCTACCATCCGGGAAGCGGTACCGCAGCATAAAAGCCAGGACCAACAGGCTCCAGCACAGCTTTTCCACCAGGCCATCAGACTGATGAACTCACGCTGACTTCAGTGTACTCTATATTACATTGACTGTTCTATTTACTATAATTTTTTATAAATTTCTATGATTGCACATTGCACATTTAGATGGAGATGTAATGTAAAGATTTTTACTCCTCGTATGTGAAGGATATAAGAAATAAAGTCAATTCAATTCAATTTCTCTTAGTTCTCCCCAAGACCTTTTGCATATATGCATTGACAATCTAATGGGCTTCTTGCATCCCTCTTTCCCATTTTTCCAAGTATTCACTGTGGGTTGCAGGAGTTTTGTCAGTGTTTAGGCAAAAGAATATATCTATGGGTAACCTCAATGATCTACCGAAAGGAAGGTGGAACAGAGAGAATCCTGTGACTTCTGACCTCGTACAGTTGTAAGCAATGACCATTGTATTCTATGACTCTTTCCAGTTTTCTTTTTGTCTTTCTGTTAGTGTTTTCAACATTTGCAGAAGGGTCCAGTTGAACTTCTCAACTTATCCATTTCCCTGGAGATGATATGGTGTAGTTCTTGATTCTGCCATACTGCTAAATTTTCTCAGTTGCATAAAGAGTTGCTTCTCAAATTAGTCATAGTGCATATGTGATGGGAACCCAAACTTCAGGCAAAGTCATTGAAAAAACAGTCAGCAACAGCTTTTCCTGACTTCAAGGATGTGGCGTATGCCTGTGCGAATCGTGTAAAATGGTCAATAATCACCAGAATGTACTCATATTCAACCTTGCACTTGTTTAGGCGAAGAAGATTACTGCACTCGAAAATCTGGAGTATTGTACGTACTCCTCTCTCTCCACTTTTAGTAATTGTTCTTTCTTAGCTGTCTTATGCACATTTAATGCTATTTATTTCAAAACCTGGAGGCACAGTTACCATATTGAGTGATTTTTGTATATTTTCTGTCTTATGGACAAAATCGATCTATAGATACCTGTAAAATGGAACCTATATGTTTCTTAGAGATGGCCTGTATAAGATTGTATTCAAACTGGAGGATGGTAGACAGTGGGGCTTTCTAGAATTCAGTGCTGGGACCATTGCTTCTTCTGATAAATCTTTCAGAATTAGGCATCGGCGGGCAGGGTAAAATTTTCCAGTTTGCAGTCAGCACAGTGTGGGAATTAATGAGAACAACATCAATGGAGCTGAGGAAGGTGCAGACAGAAGAGATGAATGAAGAAAGGATAAGGCAGAAAGCCTGAGGAGGAACACCGTAGACTAAAGGACAGAAGCCAGAAGTTCTGACAGTACCGTAGTACAGCAGTTAGCGTAATCTCTTTACAGCAGCGTTAATCACCAATCGGGGTCAAATTCCTGTCGCTGTCTGTAAGCAATTTGTACATCCTCCTCATGACCCCGTGAGCTTCCCGCAGGTGCTCCAGTTTCCTTCCACATTCCAAAGGTATACAGGTCAGTAAGGTGTGGTAATGCAGTGTTGGCAACGGAAGAGTGGCGACACTTGTGGACGGCCCTCAGCACCCCTTTGCTGATTTGATTTGACATAACGCATTTCACTGTACGCATGTTGTGATGTACATATGACAAATAAATCTAATCATAAAGCTCTTATGGGAGTTCGTTTTTCTGTATGGGCTTCTGTAGGGCAGGTGTTCTCAACCTAGGGACACGCTGTATTCTCAACCTTCAGCATTGTCAGCTGGTTGAAATCGGGGCAGGCGTGTAGGGTATTTCCTCTGTTTTCAGTAAGGGCACACAATGACTAATTATAACACTTCACCACTGGCCAACCAACTGAAAATTAAATCAGGAATTTCCCTCATTTCTGAAAAATCTGAAAGACTTGGCAATTATATGATACAAGAAGTATTAATTAAAGTAATTCTTTAGAGGTGGTTGCCCACTGAACTCCTATGATGCATTGATGCTTTGTGTTTGTTGAATTCTCTCCCTGTCTGTAACCCACAGTTAAAGTGTTTTGATAGTATGTCAGATAAGGTATCACATTTGGATCATTATACACCAACCTTCTTGTCAACTAAACACTTAAGCATCTACTGACTCCATCAATAAATTATTCTTTTTAGAACTTGGTTTAGTTGCAGGGAAGTAACAATGAAAGGAGATGTGAGTCACTTCTGAATTCACTACAGAAACCAGAACATCAGTGTTAGTCTGAAAGAAACGTTCCTCTAGAATTCTCTGTACATCTCCATTTCTTACTGGCACTGCTAAAATATATCTCTTTGATCACTTTTAGAACAAATGACAATGCATTTTCCTCTCATTTGTTGTCAGCCTTTAATCTAATTGTACACTCGTGAAGCACTTTGGACTGTGTCATTGAGCCTTGCCCACTGGTGATACAGAAGGTTAAAGCCCATCCCTTATCCATAAACCCATAATCTAGGTTAGCAATCCTGTCCAGAACTGAACGAATGTTACAAAGTTGGAAGTATGTTTTCAGTTGATCTATTAAAACTCTCTTTGAGTATGTTATATTCCCTGAAGAGTAGAAACGTTCCACTCATGACATGGCAATATATTGTACCTTGTTGGTTACTGATGTCCCAAATTGGCTACCATACAACACTGACAACATTTTAAAAAAGCTTCATTAAATTTAAATTCCTTCAGATTACCTAAGGTCATGGAGGATACTTCAGTGAAGTGTTAGTCCTCCTCACATTTCATTATTGCATTTGTTCTGTCTTGTGAAGGAAACGAACTCTCGGTCAGGAAACTGTATGGTTATCAGCTACATATCCTTTACAGGGAGCATGCTAGAAGAGTTCACACTCATTGTGAACAGAAGGTTTCATTAAAAATTCATAAAAGAGCTCCTGAAAAAATTAAGCAGTGCCTGTAAAAGTTGCTTCTTGTAAGATTTTGGATAGGATAGCGAATGGAGGAATTCTGGTAGGCATCTCTGCTTGGATTGTTAGAAACAACTTTTACATAGGTTCCAAACTCTAAGTAAGGAACCTTCTGGTATCATTAAAAGCTTGAAATGGAAAATACCGACTTGCCATGGCCACATAGCCATATACACAGTCTTGACTTAGCTTGGAGATACAGCACTTGTTTTCTCTCCTTGGGATCAGGCCTGGTCTTCCTACTCCCTACTAATGATTTGGATACTGGTATTTGACACAACACAACTAGTTCTGCAAAGCTTAAACTGAGGAAGATGAACAATCAAAAACGTTATAATTTGGTAAGCAAATGGGCCAGGCAGCAGTTATTCACTTAGAGTACTATGACAACACCTCTGACCTCTACCATCAAGAAGGACAGGGGAAAGGGAACACATCACCATAACTTAGACATGTATCACTGTTGTTGAGTTTAAAATCCTGGAACTCCTTCCCCAGTGGCTATATGGGAACACTTTCACCAGAAGGACTGCAGCAGTTCAAAGCAGCAACTTGCTGTCACTTTTCTGGAGGGCAGTTAGGGATGAGCAATAAATTCTGCCTTTGCTAAAGATTCTCAGATCCGCAAAAGCAGTTAAAGTTCAATAATTGCAATCCAGTTTTTCAGAAATCCCAATGGCTCAGCAAATAGTTCACCTAGTTCTGTTTCCCAAACTCAGATCAAAGTAATCTGGGAACTCTATCAAACACACTTGGTGTAATAATAGGCGGGGGGTATTTAATAGTCCAACAGGTCTACCAGTCCAGCACCACCGAAGTCCTGAAGATGCAGTGTTATTAATGTTTTACTGCAAATAAAAACAATTATGTTTTAGAGATGCTGTTCTTATATTTTCCTTCTTTCTCCCTTTTTTTAAAATTTCTGTTAGAAGTACAGTCCCAGGTTAAAGATGACGGTGGTCTAGAGTCTGACTATGTTGAGTGGAGGGGAGGGGGGGAGGGGTGAGAAGGGGGGGCATTTAATATAGTGCCCAGATTACAATACAGAACCGACCTATTCAGAGTGGAACAGGCAATATATCAAAACATGCTTCCTGTTGTCTTAAGTGATTGCTACATGGAGACAGGAACTCCATGCTCCTTAATGACTGCATATGTCATTCTGCGAGTGGCCAGGTAAACTGCACCTCTTAAAGGGAATAGGCATGATGACTGAAGCAAGAACCGATGATGATTTCAGGGATGAAATTGCCCTGTGAAGGAGAGAAGACTGGAGGACTGGCCTGCTGTGAAATTGGGGTTGTGGATGCAGGATCTGGCAGATTGCAATCATACTTTATTGATTTGGCTTCCTATTGGGAGCTTTCTCCTTCTTCCTTTACTTTTCTTTTCCAACAATTTCATAGAGTCCATGAGTCATAGATCACAGAAGTGGGCTCTTCTGCCCGCTACGTCCTTACTGACCTTTTTGCTCATCTACACTCAGCCCTTTGACCCACATTAGGACTGTGTGCCTTGCCTATTCAAGTAACTGTTTGAAGGTCTCTTACATATGGTGATTGCATCTGATTCTTCTGGCTTCTCCGACAGGGAGTTCCAGATATCAACCACTCTGTGTAAACCAAAGGTCCTTCCCTATTAAAGGTTCTTCTTCTCACTTTAAACCCATCCTTTCTAGATTTTCTGACAATCTACCTGATTTGCGTCTTTTATAATTTTATATACCTCTGTCAGGTTATCTCTCAGCCTCCTCTGCTCCAGTGTCTCTCCATAACTAAAGTCCTTCAATCCAAGCATCATCCTGTTAAGTCTCTTTCACACTTTGTCTAGTTCAACCATAACATTCCTACCAGAACTGCACATAATACTCCAACTGTGATCTGACTAGTGTTCTGTAAAGTTGTAACATAACATCCCAAGCTTTATATTTTATAACCTAACTTGTCCTAGTCTGTGTGAATTTGACTCTTCCTTCTCCTGCCCCTCACCCCATCTCCCTCCTCCTCCCCTCCCCTCCTCCTCTTTCTTAACAGTCTCCTTGGGATTAAGATCGCCTTACTTCCTCTCTAGTCTTGCACAATCAAAGTCACTCTTGAGGACAATGTAGGAACTGCAGGCTCTTCTAGCGTGGACAGGAGGTGATGGGATGGGCAATTTGTGAAGTGGTGCATGCCTTCCACTGCTTTTGCAGGGTATCTATATGCACCCAGAGTATGGGGTCAAAGTTCTCAATACCATGCTGAATCTTCCTACCTCACTTGAGTGCTCGT
Organism: Mobula birostris; assembly: GCF_030028105.1. Taxonomy (NCBI): domain Eukaryota; kingdom Metazoa; phylum Chordata; class Chondrichthyes; order Myliobatiformes; family Myliobatidae; genus Mobula; species Mobula birostris. Next base: position 47,918,316 of record NC_092378.1, on the reverse strand, counting down.
GAGCCAGAGACACTCAGGAGTCGCTAGAGAGAAGATGAATCGACAGTAACATGGTCAATGGAAAATAATTGGAAAAATATGAGATTATCCACATTGAAAGAAGAAATAGGAACAGTTTTATTTAATGGTGAGATGTTGAAAGGTATTACTGTCAGAAGCTCCTTGGTGTCACAGGTTACTGAGGATTAAGACAAGCAATTTGGAAGACAACAGCATGCTGGCCTTCACTGCAAAAGGATTGAAGTACAAGTGTGAGAAGTTTTACTGAAATTATACAGAGGTTGTATGGGGCCACGCTTGAAATATTTTGCACAGGTCTAATCTCCCTACCCAATGAAGGAAATACTTACTCTAGAGCAGGGGTTCCCAACCTTTTTTATGCCATGGACCCCTATTATTAACGGAGGGGTTCGTGGACCTCAGGTTGGGAGGCCCTGCATTAGCGAGAGTGCAGTAAAGGCTCAGTGATTGGATTCCTAAGATGGCAGACTTATACAGATTGAACTCTGGCCAAGTATCCTCTAAAGTTCATTAGAATCAGAGATGATTTCATTGAACTCTTTGGCAGGGTAAGCAGAGCAATTCTCTTTATGAGAATCAAGGACCAGAGTCTCTAAAATAAGGGGTTGATCATTCAACGGATGTACAAGAAAACTTCTTTACCCCGTATGTAATGAACCTTTGGAATTCTCTTCCAAGAGAGCTGTGGAAGTTCAGTTGTTGGATGATGTTTTACATGTCAAGGAAATCAAGGGCCATATGGTGAGTGCAGGAGAGAGGATCTCAGGTCAAAGTTCAGCCAAGATGTTATTGAATAAGCCTTGGAGGTGCTTGGATCTTTGAACTGACCTACATTCTTGGGTTTTTGTCTTTTAAAATAATGGGTGTTTTTTTCACAGAAGAGCAGTTTTTACCAATTAAATACTGTGATCATCATTAGCACCATCTGGTCACTTCTGCATCCTGCTCAGAAGCTCTGTTTCTTATGTTATTATGTAATAGATCCCAGGACACCATTATTATCCCTGAGGCTCTAACCAATAATGGAACCTCAACAACTAGTTAAAATGGATTATCTGATCATTAGTACTAGTTTTGTTTGCTTCTGTGTAGGAGGCACACACTCAGCGATTTAGGAACAGCTTCTTCCCCTCTGCCATCTGATTCCTAAATGAACATTGAACCCGTGAACACCACCTCACTTTCTTAATATATACGTATCATTTCTGCTTTTTGCACAATTTTTAATCTATTCAATATATATATACTGTAATTGATTTACTTATTTTTTTCTTCTGTATTATGTATTGCAATGAACTGCTGCTGCTAATTTAACAAATCTCACGACACATGCCAGTGATAATAAACCCGATTCTGATTCTGAAACTGACTGCTGCTTTTCCTGAATATCTATGTTGATATGATCTTGAACTTTATTATTTACCTGCACTGTCCTTGTCTGTAGGTGTTACCTTTTTATTCTGCGTTGTTATTGTTTTACCTCAGTTGCCTCAATGTAAAGATTTGATCTGTATGAACAGTACGTAAGACAATCTTTTCACTATATCTCACTGCACGTTATGATAATAAACCTATCCCAATCACCAATAATGATGCTTCAAAATTATATCACTGGCTAAAGAGGGCAAATGGAGGTTGTGAAAGGTGCTACAAAAATGCAAGTCTTTCTCCTTGTAGGAACAATATAGATCTTTCTGAAAAGATTACTTCTGTTTATCTTCCATCACATTATCCCAAGCTATGCTTGTTTTGTAATTTACTGCAAATTAATCAACAGGAATAATGTTTCATTTGGATCCCCAAATATAGTCATCTCAAAGATGTCGAAGAAGGTTTTTGGAGTGGTATTGCTGACAAGTGTTCCTGGCATTGTGCCTTTCTGAAATAATAGGGTTTTGTTTTATTGTTGCAGGATGACTACTTATGCAATTAAATCCCATAATCGTCATTAGGGTTACCTGATTACTGTGTTGGCCTTATAGAGTGGGTGGGGTGAGGGGGATTACCTTGAATGAATTCCTTTGTGTTGATACAGTGATCGACAGTTTTGGTTAAAAAGTGACCTGCGAAGAAAGTTGATAGATCCAGAGTTGCAAGCTTGACTTAATTCACTGGTCAAATTTGTTTTTATTGAGAACCTTTCTTTCCTCCAAAAAATTAAGCTCCAAATGAACCTGAAATTCATGCGCTTCCCCATTATAGCTTGCTGCTGAGAATCAGACATTTCATTTTGAATTTTGGTTTATTTATGTCACGTACAATTGGCAAGATCCACCCTTTTCACAATGACACATTGAACATTGAAAAGGGGCGTGCCAGCCAGGACTATATAACTGCATTTATAAAAACCAACAGAAATCCCTATTCCAAGCAACCTTAGTAGTTGGTGAGACATGTTTGGAGAATAATCGAATGGCTTTCTTAAGCATTGAATTCTATTTGCTGTCCATGGTTTGGGCACTGGCTGATGTGGCTACTCCTTGCGGTGAGAAGACAATCTATATTCATATGGTTATACTTTGCAGAATCTTAATCGTAGATATTGGGGATGTTTAAAGCAGACTAGATACTGAGGATGTTTAAAGCATCAGGAGGTGAGGGTTCAAGATCATCTTGATTCAGAGGGAGGTGAATCTTTGGAACTCTCTACCTTGGAGAGTTGTGCAGGCTCAGTCAAAGATTTCATTCAAAACAAACAGAGATTACTGGACAGTAAAGGAAGAAGATACAGTATATGAGGATATGAAAAGTCAGGCATGAATTTGAGTGCACGGTGGAGTGGGTTTGAGGAGCTGAATGGACAATTCCTGCTCCTGTTTCTTATAGTTGTATATTCTAAGTCTTGATCATGGTACTTAACTGAAAAGTCCAAGGCACTGGAGGAAATTTGTTTGCATGGACAGACAACACACTGCCACATAGAAAACAGAGGATTAAAATAAATAGATCCTTTTTCAGGCTGGGATAGTGGCGTAACTAGTGGAGTAACTCATGGGATGGTTCTTGGCTCTGTTTGCTTACTATTTGCATGAATGTCCTGGAGTGAATGTAAAATTTCAAACACAAAATGCTGGAGGAATTCAGCAAGCCAGGCTAATCCGAAACATCGACTGTTTTTTTTCCACTTCATAGATGTGCTTGACTTGCTGAATTCCTCCAGTATTTTGTGTGTATTGCTCAAAATTTCCAGCAACTGCAGTATCTCTTGAGCTTATTTAATGTTCAAAGTTTGCTGATGTTACACAAATAGGGGGAGGGCATTATGATTCTGCAATGGCATGAACAGTGGATAGACTGAGTGACTCGCAAATGGAATTTAATATGAGGGCAGTGTGAAGTTCTGGACTTAGGTAAGAAGTGAATTATTTGATGGAGAGAGACTGTGAACGAGTGAAGTTTAAAGAGAGCTAGATGTTCCTGAACGTGTTGTTCAAAAAGTTAGCAGGCAACTAAGAAGGCAAGTGGCACTTTGGCCTTTATTGTGAAGGAGGGGGGAATTAAGAAGGGAGATGTTTTGACACAGTTCTACAAGGTGTTGGTGATGCCCTGTCTGGAAAACTGTGTACACTTTTGGTACCCTTACATAAAAAAGGATATAATAGTGTTAAGGAAGTCCACAGCTGATGCACCGGGCCGATTCCTGGGATGAGTGGGTTGTCCTAGCTAGACAGACAGGACAACTTTGGGTCTATATTTCTTTAGAAGAATGGGATTTGATCTTCTTCAAGCATAGAAGATCCTAATGGGGCTCAATGAAGTAGATGTTGAGATGTGTTCATGAAAAAATGAGTCACAACCAGGAGACATTATTACAAAAGGACCTGTTGGTCATTTAAAACTAAGTTGTGCAGAGATTTCTTCACATGGAGGATAATGAATCTGGAAATGGCTCTGCCACTGAGCATGATGCAGTCTGGATCATTAGATATAATTAAAGTGAAAATGGATTTTTTTTTTAAACTGAGGGATTAAGGGCTATGGGGAACTGGCACAGAAGAGGAGTTGAGATCATTATTAAACAGCCATGATTATATTGAATGGTGGCCGACTCCTGCTCCTATTTGCTTGCGTTTCTGATCCAGTGACAGGTACATATACCCCAGCCAGGCTGTCTGTTGCAGCAAAAAGGAACTTGTGCTGAAAGACTGCCATCTTTCATGCAAGAGGAAAAAACCCTTTCCTCTCTCGAAAGATTCACAACATTTTTACAAAGAAACGCAACCAATTTTCCCTAATGCTCTATTTAATATTTAACCAACAGATCATCTTGTCAACAGTTTGCAGGATGATCCTATGCAAATGAAGTAAGATCTTTATGCTCTTTAGCACCCCCCTCCCCCCGCTGAGGCTGTGCAAGACACTAAAAAAAAATGAATGTTTAATAGTAAAATATGCCCCCCAGTTTGCATCTGGACGAGGAAAAGGACTTGCAGTCCTGTGCTTTGGAGCCTCCATACTGGACTGTGATACAACCACTCAGAGTTCTCTCCACACTGTACATCTGGAGGAATTTGCTAGGGTCTTTCATGATGCCTCAAAATCCCAATGAAATAGAGCCACAGGCATGCCTCCTTCATTGTATTGGCAAAGGAGTAATCCTCTGAGATTTTGACACCCAGGAACTCGAAGCTGCTTATTCTTTCTACCACTGATCCCTCAATGAGGACTGGTGTGTATCTTCTCAACTTCCCCTTCCTCATGTCCCCAATCAGATTCTTGGTCTTGCTGACACTGAGTGTGAGATTGTTGTTTTGACTCCCCTCAGCTCTTTTACTCCTCATCACTATCTGAGATTCTACCAACAGCTAAGGGAGCAGAAGAATTTTGGCAGGTGCAGCTCCATGTGGGAGAATATGAGATGGTCAGTTTTGGGTTGTTGAGAAAGTGGGGAGGGAAAAGAAGTGGGAAGAATGTAAATGGGTGGTTGGTAGATGACATGGACTCTCTAACACAAATGACAAAATTAATTGCTGCATAATCCTATCAGTTCTTGTTTGATTTTAAATCTTTCAGCCTCTCTTCCTCATCTTTTACAATATCCAATAAAGTTCTGCTCTTGCTCCCTAACTCAAAATTGCTGCCAAGCCCCTGTAACCTTGCACACAAGGCTGAGTAAGTGATAGTTATTAGATAGACCCCAGTATCAGTGAGCAGACACCTTCCCAAATATGAGCTGACAACGCCACGGTTAAGTCCGAGTGTCTGCGGGGCATCACCATCCAGCAACGACATTGAAGTCTCAAAGACCCTGTGAACTGCGAGACACTCAGGAAAGAGAAAAAAAGTGTGGTCTTTTTATCCTTGTTCTTTTGATTATTTGTATTTATGAATTATAGAAATGCAGCATATGAGATATGTTGTAGATGTGTTTATGAGAAAAACAGGACAGGGAAAAAGGAATCTGTATATGTTTTTAGGAAGGGGTAACCTTATTTGTTTATATATTTAGAGACACAGTGTGGAGTAGGCTCTACTGGCCTAGATTTCCCTTATAAAGCTGCCCCCCACAACCTGATTAACTCCAACCTAATCACGGGACAATTTAAAATGACCAATTAACCTACCCGGTATGTCTTTGGACTGTGGGAGGAAATTGAAGCACCCGGGGTAAACCCACACATTCTGTGGGGAAGGTGTACCAGAGCTTCCTTTGAGAACGGCGCTGGAATTGAACTCCATACTCCAGAATGCCCCGAGCTGTAATAGTGTCACACTAGCCACTACCCTACCGTAGAGCCCAACTTGAGGTGGGAGGGATCTGTAAGTACTGGATTTTTTTGTTTTGTGCTGTAAAATTCAATGTAAGAGGCTTATTTTCCAAGATGAATTGGTGGTAGACAAGAAATAATGCAACAGGATCACTGGGAATATATCCAAACTGTTATCAAGTCTAACAACTGGAAACTGAAAGGGCAAATCTCCCCACAACAACATAGGGGGGTAGGTGCTGAGAAGGAAGCTATGTGATTGCAGCAGGAATTAGACAAGTTGGAAGAATAATCAAAAATGTGGCAGATAGAATACAGTGCTGGGAAACGTATGATAATACATTTTGGTAAAAGGAATAATAGTACAGACTATTATCTAAACATCAGAGATGCTGACTTAGGAGTCCTCATGCAAGACTCCCAGAAGGTTCATTTACAGGTTGAGTCTGTGGTAAAGAAGGCAAATGCAAGGTTGGTATTTATTTCAAGGGGAATAGAATATAAAAGCAAGGAGATGATGCTGAGCCTTTATAAGACACCAGACAGGCCGCACTTTTGGGCCCCATATCTCAGAAAGGATGTGTTGTCATTGAAGAGAGTCCAGAGGAGGTTCATGAGGATGATTCCAGAAATGAAGGGGTTAACATATGAGGAGTGCTTGGCAGCTTTGGGCCTGTACTCACTGGAATTTAGAAGAATGCCGGGGGGATCTCATTGAAACCTAGCGAATGTTGAAAGGACTAGATAGGGTGTATGTGGTTGGGGTATCCAGAACTAGAGGGCACAGCCTCAAAATTGAAGAATGACCCTTTGGAACAGAGGTTAGGAGAATTTTTTTTAGCCAGAGAGCAGTAAATCTGTGGAATGGTCTGCCACTACCCTACTGTGGAGCCCAACTTGAGGTGGGAGGGATCTGCAAGTACTGGATTTTTTTCTTTTATGGAGGCCATCCATGCATATATTTAAGGCAGAAGTTGATCATTTCCTGATCGGTCAGGGCATCAAATGATACGGTGAGAAGGCAGGTGAAAGGTGTTGAGTGGGATCTGGGATCAGCCATGATGGAATGGCAGATCAGACTCGATGGGCTGAATGGCTTAATTCTGGTAACACACACAAAATGCTGGTGGAATGCAGCAGGCCAGACAGCATCCATAGGAAGAAGCACAGTCAACGTTTCGGGCCGAGATGCTTCATCAGGACTAACTGAAAGGCTAGGTAGTAAGAGATTTGAAAGTGGTAGGGGGATGGGGAGATCCGAAATGATAGCAGAAGACAGGAGGGAGAGGGATAGAGCTAAGAGCTGGAAAGTTGATTGGCAAAAGGGATACAATTCTGGTCCTATGTCTTATGGTCTTGTGGTCTGACATTCATTTTCCTTGTTAATTTGTGCTCATCTTGCTATCAAAAAAATTGGGTATAAGAATTCTCTTGTGCAAAAGCTGAACAGAAATAATTGCCGTCAGTGGCTGTTTGGACGGTGTTGTGGGAACTAATGTGTGGTCCTGTTCATTGCTATGCAACTTATTCAGAGGTGATCATGTGATTGGTTATGTCTGTTAAACTAACATACTAGGTCTCACTAGATGTCTTTGTAAATACAAAGTCATTACCTTTTGGCATGCTTTGTGTCAGTAGATTAACACAGAAGCAATGGGATTTAATTATATTTGCTTTTGACTTGAAATCATAGCAATTCAAAGATCAAGTTGGACTGTGGTGTATCATAATATAGTTATGCACTTGACTGGGTACAGGTCAAATCTTAGAACAAACTCATTGGTAAATTGGCTAAAGATCTGTTTATTTAATTGAAATGGGTGGGTTGTCTTACGGCAAAAAATTGAACTGTCTAAGTTTATGGAATTTAGAAGAGTGAGAATAGACTTGCTTCAAACATGCAAGATCACCAGGGTTTTGACAGTTTCAACATGGAGATGCTGTTTTATCTTGAAAGAGAATCTAGAGCTAGGGTCACTGTTTAAAAATAAGATATCTCCCATTTCAGACAGATATACAATTAAATTAAATGCTGTGTATCTTTAAAGCTATAGGGCAGAAAAAGATATATTCTTGTTAAGATGGAGACACGAGACTGCAGATTCTGGAATCAGGATCAACAGACTAGATGCTGGAGGAACTCAGCAGGTCTGGCTGCATCTGTGAAGAGAAAAGGACAGTCGATGTTTTCGGTCAATAACCTTTGGAGGAAAATGGACAGTCAATGGTGTAGATCAATAACTTTCACATGGACTTCAGCTGAGTCCAGATAAAAGGTCTCAACCCGAACTGCCAACTGTCCATTTCTTCTGTAGATTCTTGTTAAGCAGGCACTGGCGGGTTGTTCAGGATTGAGAGGAATGAGGAGTTAGGTTACACTCAGTTCATCTGAGACAGTTATAAGTGCTGGGGCACGCTAGAAGGCTGAGCAGCCAGTTTTTGCTCCTAATTCAAATACTTGCAAGTTTGATTACATAAAAGGGTATTGACTGAGGTCACTGATATGATGAGCTCTTCATTTCACTAAAACAGAAAATGCTGGAGAATTCATTGAGTCAGGCACACCTGTGGAAAGTCAACCCTTCAGCTGTGTGATGACTTTACCACCTGTAGGTTTTTGAAATGTGCATCTTATGTGCATGTCATTAGGATGAGAAGAATATATAGCCATGGAATTAAGCAGCATAAAGCAGGACCTTTGGCACAACTTGTCCATACTGAACAAAGTGCCTAAAATCAACCTCAAAGCCTGGTCCACATTGATGATGCATGTCTCTCATAAATATGATTTTCACAGCAGCACCCTTCCTGTTACACCACAGCCCACAGGTTTGTCTATGCCTGGAGAACTTAATGAGCCAGACAACAGGCTGAACAGAACTCACACCATTTGAGACCTAGTGATGGTTGCTGAGGCACTCTATAAAAGCTAATCTGCTCTGTGAGCAAGGATAGCCATCCCATAAAACATAGTCCAGAACTTTCAGAAGTTCAAGCTTGTTTATCTTTCACTCTTCCATCTGCTCCAAATAATTTTCTACATTATCACATTATCTTTGTGATTGGAGAAGGAACTTCTGTTGGATCCACAGGAAAAAGTGGCCTTTTCGTCACTATTATGCGACTTTTGGAAACCTTGAATGTCACAGCGTCAGAATCAGATTTCACATACCGCTGTGTTTGGATCACTTAAGGAAATGAAGTTGGTCAAAAATTAACTAGATGTTTCAAAACTGGTATGTAATAGCTATTAGATTTCACCATAAAGACAGTTTCTGATCACTGAAATTCAGCTGGACAAAATGAATGCAAACAAAGGAATACATTGGGCGAGAGGACGGTAAACTTCACCAAGGGTATAGTGTTTAAAATAGATTTAAAAGGAAAAGGGAGAGGAGGGAGCTTCTGAAGGGAATTCCAGAGTTTAAGGTTTGGTTATCTGAAAGGCTAGATTGGATGGAATACTTGGGGATGGACAAGAGGGCAGAGCAAGAGGAAAGCAAAGATATTAAGGTTGCAGAGTCAGGGAGGGTTTTGGCAAACATAGGTTTAGAAACAAGGATGAGAATTTTAACAGCAGGTTAGCCCAAGAGTGAGAGTGAACAGTCAGCACAACTGGACAAACAGGATGATGCAAATTACTGTAGAGCAAGTCTTCCATTGACAGGTGAGATCATCAGCCAAAAGCTCTTTGGAGTACCTCTTCCTTGGTGTATCTTCCAGCTGGAGAATAACCCCTGGTTGGTCATGTGTGGCCAGTCCAGGCTCTGCAATGAAGGTTCCTCCAAATCAGGCAAAGTATTCCTTCCCTTAGAGCTTCAAATAACATGGCCCACGGATTACTTTCAATTGCTTAGCAGCAGACAGATCTCCAGTGGCTCTTACTTAGCTACATGTGTGCTATGCCATCAATTAATCCCATGCTTTAGAAAAGTTATGAGTTGCAGTACTTTATCAGACTCATTGTGATCCTGCTATTATAGGAAAGGAAAGTTGGCTATGGCCCTCCTGCACCGATCAACTACTTGATGTATTTATAGGCAGCATGTTAGCTCTTATCGTGTTTGTACTTTGTGATAACCAGAAAAAGACCAAGAGCATGTCAGTATAAGGGACTTAATCAATCTAATGGAAACACAGGAGATGCCTGTGTTTGCTGTAACATGGATAGTAGGTGGGAAATGATGCCTTTACCTAGATGTACCTTATTATGGGCATTAGTCCATTGTGCAGGTTGGAGTTTAGAGTATTTGTGATGAGGGATTTGAGACTAATAGAAGCCAAAACATTACTGATGGGTTTTGCAGAAGATTCATTAATGCTACTACACCATTAGAGATCCCATTCCTTCATAACAACCCTTTGGTTGAGGCTAAAAGTTTTAGTTCTCTGAGCATGACATAAAAAGGGAGGCAATAGGTTAGTATATCCCTGCCTGAATATGTATTAACCAAAAATAATTACTTAGTTATTTTTAAAAATACACTCAGTCAGGATCTGTGTGTTGTAAGCAAGGCCAGAGTTTATTGCACATTCTTAATGGTGCTTAAAAGGTGATAGTGACCCATCTTCTTGAATTGCTGTAATCCTTCTGAATAAGGTGCTTCCACAATGCCATTTGGAAAGGGGTTCCTGGATTTAGACCTAGTGACAACAAAGGACTGGCAATGCATTGCCTATCCAGCTGGTGAGGGACTGAGAGGAGTGGTGGATAATGCCCTCATCCTTCATAAGGTCAAGGGTAGCCTAGGTAAGTGAAAGCAGTGCATTTAGTAAATGGTAACAATGCAGCCCTTGTGGAGGGAAGAATGTGACCGATGGAGTGCCAATCAAGCAGGTTGCTTGCCCTTGATGTTTAAGTGGTGAAGTGCCAAATTGGTCTTCCATTTGGGGATAATTACGTGGGAATGGGAAGATGGCTCAGGCCTGTTGGTACTGTTATCGAATCCTTCCCTTCCACCCTGTGAGATGCGCAATCCATCCTCAATGTTTGTGAAGGATTGCTCAACCCCATCAGACCAGCACAGCAGAAATCAAATACCACAGCTCCTGGGCTGGATGACTTCATACAGCATTGGTGCCTTCAACTTCAGAGACTCGCTGGAACAGCTTCACTGAAATAACTTCCTAGAAATGCACCCCACCCATGTAATCACTGCCGATTTCAGCTGCAAGGGTTTGGCAAGTCACTTTATACCTCTATCAAATACAAGATAGCTGTCAGTGTGGTGAAAGTGTTAGACAAAGAGCTTAAAAGATTTTCACATAATGTTTACTGCCAGGTTAACGGATTAAAGTTTTTTTGCTACATATAGTTGCATGTATACTGTATGTATATGGACAGTATATTACCTAGAATAGACCCTGGCAGTGATGGTGTTATCATGCACCTAATGCCCCTGCCCTTCCTCACTGTTAGTCATCAAAACTTTAGCAAAACGGCTGGTGCAATACAGCTCTGTATTTTGTAGTGAGCTCTATCGGAATGAGATGCTTAGAAGATGTCATATTGCACTGGGATAAGATGAGTGGTTTTTCTGGCCAATGGAAGCTAAATACGGTCCCACTGGTTGTAACACTCCTGTTGCCAGTTGCTTTCTGTGTGTGATTTTGAGTAGAAACAGAACTGGAGCAAAGGACAGAAATGGCTACCAGCTAAAAATATACACCGAAGCCTCAACTTTTAACTCTCCAGAAAAGAACTTGGTGGAAATGCTCAGCAGGTGAGACTGTATCTCTGAGAAAAGAAGCAGAATTAGCATTTCAGATTGAAGCCCCTCATCAGAACATCTTTGACCTGAAATGTCAACGCTGCTTCTCTTTCCACTGTTATGAATTGTTGTTTATCCTGTTTTTCTTCCCTTCCTTTTTTGATACAGACTGATATGCTGAACATTTTGAGCAGTTTCTATTTTTATTTTCGATTTCCAGCATCTGGAGATTTTATCTTAATTTTCACTTTAACTCCCTGCTTTCCTTTTGACTCTTTTGTCATGATTCTACGCTAAAGGATCATTTACAAATCACACATTACCTGAGCACAGGGTGGGGAACTGAGCGCCAGGAGGAGATAAGCTAGGCACAAGGAAAATGGGCAGTCTCCACACAGGAAGTACCCAAGATCAGCATGAACTTCCGTGCCACAGTGTAGCCCTCAAGAGAGTGGAGTGGGAGGACAGTTATCAGGTTTGGCCTGGAAATTCCGAGTAGGATAGGTGAAACTTGGAGGGGGAGGGATGAAGTAAGGAGCTGGGAGGTTGATTGGTGAAAGAGAAAGAAGGCCATTGAATAAAGAAAAAAGGGGGAAGGGAACACCAGAGGGAGACAATGGGTGAGCAAGGAGGTAACATGAGAGAGGGAAAAGGGGATGGGAAATGATGAAGTGGGGCGGGGGATGGGGAGGCATTGCTGGAAGTTTGAGAAATCGATGTTCATGTCATCAAGTTGGAGGCTACCCAAATGGAATATAAGGTGATGCTCCTCCAACCTAAGTGTGGCTGTATCACAACAGTGGAGGAGGCCATGGATGGACCTTGCAGATTGGGAATGGGAAGTGAAATTAGAATGGATGGTCACTGGGAGATCCCGCTTGTTCTGCCAGATGGAACGTAGATGTTCGGCGAAGCAGTCTTCGTGTCTATGTCAGATCTCAAAGATGTACAGGAGATCACACCAGGAGCACCAAACACAGTTTATGACCCCAACAGACTCACAGGTGAAGTGTCGCCTCACTTGGAAGGACTGTTTGGGGCCTGAATGGATGCTTGAGAACATGATGCCATAAATGGCAACTGGCTGAGGCCCTGGAAATTTATGAGGGTAATGTTGATTGATGGGTAATTTATTTTTACTTTGAGTAGAGCCTTGGGATCTTTCACACCCACCTTAAGAGGAGATGGAGCCTTGGTTTGGTACAGCACTGCAGTACTGGAATTTCAGCTGAGGTTGCCATGCTCAAAACCCTGAACAGATATTAGAACTAACTTGGCTCTGACACAAGGAGGAGGGTTTTGCCACTCGGGATGTGGTGTCATCTGGATTTAGGTGACTCTGTGAACTGTATGCACCTCTGATAAGCGTTAGCATTACTATTTCCAACAGGTAGCTATGTGTCTCTGTCCCTGTCCCCCCAGCATGTTTCTCTCCTCCCTTCCTCCTCTCTTGTACCATTGGATCTATTTTCTCTCACTTATTCTCCCTCTTCCCACCCTTGCCCTTTTATCTCTCTCTCTCTGTCTCTCTGTCTCTCTGTCTCTCTCTCTCTGTCTCTCTCTCTCTGTCTGTCTCTCTGTCTCTGTCTCTGTCTCTGTCTCTCTCTCTCTCCATTCACCAGGTCATTTTTCCCCTTTTCTCTTTTCTCACTCCTCAGTTTTCCCCCTATCACACACACCTCTTTTATTACTGTTTCTCTTTCTTTCCCCACTTCTCTCTCATCATCTCACTCTTCCTCATTTCCCTCTCAGCCTTCCCCCACTCTTCCACTTCCTCTCTTTCTTCTCTCTCTCTCTCTCTCCCTTTCTCCCTCTTTCACTCGCTTCCCTTCCCTCTTCCACCCTTCCTATCTCTCTTTCACATTTCTCATGCTATTATGCTGCCTATCTCTCCCTCTTTCTCTGCTCCCCACCCTCTCTCTTCCTCTCTCCCCACCCTCCACTCCTTCTCTTCTATATTTCCCTCTTCCCTCCATCCGCTGTAACAAGAGCTTGAGTGATGTACTGTTAGTAGGGGATGCCATTAGAATGGCCACAGATGTGCTAGTGGGAGATTACAAGGACAGGCGGCACAGAATGCAGATAATATCTTGATAGGCTGTTCAGTGCACATTGTCTCACCTTCCAGTCATAGCCTTCCATTGGTTTTGGTCTGACTCCTCTTCAGCACGATTGTGACCACAGCTAACTTCAGCCAACAACTCCAATGATCCATACCATTCTCCTTCAGTGGAACATGTTACAAAAAACTTGAAGCTCATTTTTTTGAACATCAGGTTTTTCTTCCTGAGTGAGTCAGCAGAGACTCAATCCCTGTTTCAGGATCTAATAATTGACCCAAAAAATACAATGAAAGGTTAATTTCTCTTATAATTATATAAATCCCCATTGGTTCCCCTGTGATGGCTTTTCAAAACAAGTCAGCCTGGGATCATATTAGTCTGGGACTATCAAATCTGCTGTGACAGTTGTCTGTTTCTAGCATGGTTAATTCCCTCATGGTAAAGAGTCCCTTCTATTACATACAGTATTTCAATCAACTGTGATAATTAAGAAGCCTAGAATCAATTGGATTAGAAGATATGTAACCAGGAATAACTTGAGCAGTAATATGAGTTTACTGTTAGAGATAAAGCCATGGTGTTGTATATCATGGCAACGTTCATCTTGACAATTCACAACTACTTACCATCCTCAAGATAATGTCCTAGGCCTAATCATATTTACTTGCTTCCTTGATTGTCTCAGTCATACAATCAGAAGTGGAGATATTTGCTGAAGATTGTAGAATGTTCAATTTCATTCTCAACTTTTCAAGAAAGGAAGCAGCCCTTGCCTACATGTAACAAGTCCTAGATAAAATTAAAGATGGACTGATAAATGGGCAAGAAATATTTGTTCCACAGAAGTACCAGACAACGGTCATCCTGAACAAAAGGAAGTCCATCTGTCTCCCATAGCATCACTGGTTTGAGCATCACTGAATCCCACCTTGAAGGTCACCACTGACCAGAATTTCAACTGGACCAGCCACAAAAATACTCTGACATTACTCTTGACATTGTCAGACAGAGCAGAGCCCACTGTTTGCCACAATTGTGAATCCATCTGTTCCTCCCATATCTGCATTGTAAATGGACAGGGTTATTTTCCTCTAGGAATATTTCTAGATTACTGTGTTAAAAGGAAATAATTATTTTTAACTTAACTAGTGACCTGAGAAACTTTTAAAAGAATATTAACAGCTTCACTGTGCTTGTGGACCTACACAGTATTTTCCTGAGTAGCTTGAAATGTCTCTGCTGTGTGCAAATGTCAGCATTGAACTGTGATCATGGTCTAACTGCTTTATTACTGCTTGCAGCTCAAATGGATCCATGTTTGGACGGAACCCATGGCTGTGATCCTGTGCTGGCCACCTGTGTGAGCATTGCACGTGACGCACAGAGCAGGACCAGATACTACTGTAGATGTATCTCAGGATATGCAGGGAGTGGACTACAAGGAGACTGTAGAGGTCAGTCTGTTCAAACTGAGGCCATAATGATGTAATTCATGAATCCCACATGCCCCTCATTCCATTCTATCCATAGAACCACACTCAATTCTTTCTTGAATATATTAACTTTAGTACCTTTCCCTGCCAACTTATTGTGAGCCTCACCATCCAGATGACTCCCATAAATCTAATCACAAATTTTGACTGGTGATCCTCACTGCTCTGGACCAGAGGTACCAAACGCCTCAGCACTGCATGTTCTCCTTGTGCGAAGAGACAGGGTAGGCTTTAACCTCATACATTTAAGTAAAACAGGTGACAATGAGTCACCGTCTTTCCTGATCTTTATTTCCATTGACTTCAATACAGAGATCTAACATAAATCGCTCTATTCCAAACAATCAATGGTCTTCCAGGCTTGGTGTTGGATTAATGCAGTTCCATCCAGTTCAATCCCTTTTCCCCAGATGTGGATGAATGCCTGCAAGACAATGGTAGCTGCTCCCAGCTCTGTGTGAACACAGTGGGCAGTTACTGCTGTGACTGTCACCAGGGTACACCTTATAATTTGAAAGCTGAACAAAATGCATAGGTTTGACCTATCATACTCCATTGTTGTGGTATTGACTTGAATTAGTTTTATCTGCCTAAGTCTCTGTCCAACCTTCATTTGCTCTTCATGAAGTCTAGATATACAAAACTTTCACCCATGGTTGCAACAGAGGCAATGTTGATTCATGTGCAATCTTTCATCTTTGCCTATATATCATGGACTACTTAGAAAACATAGGCATAGAAAACCTACAGCACAATACAGGCCCTTCGGCCCACAAGGTTGCGCTGAACATGTCCCTACCATAGAAATTACTAGGCTTATCTATCGCCCTCTATTTTACTAAGCTCCATGTACCTATCTAAATGTCTTTTAAAAGACCCTATCGTATCCACCTCCACCACCGTTGCCGGCAGCCCATTCCATGCACTCACCACTCTCTGAGTGAAAAATTTACCCCGACATCTCCTCTGTACCTACTCCCCAGCACCTTAAACCTGTATCCTCTTGTGGCAAGCAGTTCAGCCCTGGGAAAAAACCTCTGACTATCTACACGATCAATGCCTCTCCTCATCTTATACACCTCTATCAGGTCACCTCTCATCCTCCGTTGCTCCAAGGCCGAGTTCACTCAACCTATTCTCATAAGGCATGCTCCCCAATCCAGGTGACATCCTTGTAAATCTCCTCTGCACCCTTTTGATGGCTTCCACATCCTTCCTGTAGTGAAGCGAACAGAACTGAGCACAGTACTCCAAGTGGGGTCTGACCAGGGTCCTATATAGCTGCAACATTACCTCTCGGCTCCTAAATTCAATTCCACGATTGATGAAGGCCAATACACTGTACGCCTTCTTAACCACAGAGTCAACCTGTGCAGCTGCTTTGAGTGTCCTATGGACAGGCCCCGAGATCCCTCTGATCCTCCACACTGCCTAGAGTCTTACCATAAATACTTTATTCTGCCATGATATTTGACCTACCAAAATGAACCACTTCACCCTTATCTGGGTTGAACTCCATCTGCCACTTCTCAGCCCAGTTTTGCATCCTATCAATGTCCCGCTGTAACCTTTGACAGTCCTCCACACTATCCACAACACCCCCAACCTTTGTGTCATCAGCAAATTTACTAACTCATCCCTTCACTTCCTCATCCATGTCATTTATAAAGATCATGAAGAGAAGGGGTCCCAGAGTAGATCCCTGAGGCACTCCACTGGTGACCAACCTCCATGCAGAATATGACCCGTCTGCAACCACTCTTTGCCTTCTGTGGGCAAGCCATTTCTGGATCCACAAAGCAATGTCCCCTTGGATCCCATGCCTCCTTATTTTCTCAATAAGTCTTGCATAGGGTACCTCATTAAGTGCCTTGCTGAAATCCATATACACTACATCTACTGCTCTTCCTTCATCAATGTGCTTAGTCACATCCTCAAAAAATTCAAACAGGCTCGTAAGGCATGACCTGCCCTTAACAAAGCCGTGCTGATTACTCCTAATCATAGTATACCTCTCCAAATGTTCACTAATCCTGCCTGTCAGGATCTTCTCCATCAACTTACCAGCCACTGAGGTAAGACTCACTGGTCTATAATTTCCTGGGCTATCTCTACTCCCTTTCTTGAATACAGGAACAACATTCGCAACCCTCCAATTCTCCGGAACCTCTCCTGTCCCCACTGATGATGCAAAGATCATCGCCAGAGGCTCAACAATCTCCTCCCTCGCCTCCCAGAGTAGCCTGGGGTACATCTCTGATTTATCAAAGTTCAAAGTAAGTTTTATTATCAGAGTACTTGTCACCAAATACAACCCTGAGATTCTTTTTCCTGCAGGCATACTAAGCAAATCTATAGAACAGTAACTGTAAACAGGATCAGATGACAACAAATTGTGCAAATGCAGATAAAAATAAATAGCAATAAATAGCAAGCATGAAATAACAAGAGTCCTTAAATGGGCATAGTTACCCCCTTTTGTTCAAGAGCCTGTGCTATGAAAGCAATACTAAGAAAGGATAATACTTTGAAATAGAACAAACCATTCAGAGTAAAAGGAAAGTGAGCCCAAGAAGTTTTGGGTAGTGTACATTCTGAAAATTTGCTGACAGACATGTGCAATGGCATGCAGTATTCCCCAAAACATTTACATTTTAATTTGACACCCTGAAGACATCTAATCTCTTTTGAGCATCAGTAAGTAGAAGGTTAAATGAAAGATAAATGACTCATGATTCCTAGAATTCTATAACGGAGTGATTGTTAATTGTCTTGTGTTATCATAACTCACACAGATCTTCTTCTCCAACCCTTACCAAATTTCAAACTGCCAATCAACTCGATTAAGTACACAAGCCTGGAAAATTTCATTTATTACCAGTCCATAGTTTGTAAGGCTTTTTCCTCTTGAGAATGTAATATTTCCATATAATATCAAGAGACCTTTCAGCCCTTGGCCTCTATAGTAGCTGTTAGGGCATCCCCCAACATTCTCACTCCCCTATCAACTCCCAGTACTCCAGCCACACATACACACTAGGACCAATTAACAGTGTCTTCCTAACCTGAAAGCATATCTCTAGGACGTAGGAAACCAGAGCACCCGGGGAGAACGTGCAAGGTCCAGGCAGATGGCACCCAAAGTGAGGATTGAACTGGGGTCACTGGCACTGTGAGGCAGTGGCTTTACAAAGAACCCCAGCTGTACACATTAGCTCTAACTGCTGCACCACTGTTTTAACCTGCAGGTTATGTTGCGTAAGAAAGTGTAGTCATTAAAATTCCATAACTGAAAAGTAGCCGCATACTGACAGGGAATGCTCCCTTAGCACTGCATACAGCTCAGAGAAAGGAAACTGCTTCCACTTGGATTGTGATTTTAGTAGAGAATGTTCCAAAACATGAGGAAAATCACTGCAATGTGAAGAGAAAAATAGAAGGGATGACAGTTGTTTTCTGGGAGGAAAGAGATATGATATAAGAAGATAAGATCAGGAGAAGGCCTTCAAGCCTGCCCTATCTGCCCTAGCATTACCTGTCCTAATATGATCATGATTGATCTATGAACTTTCATATGAAGAAAGACTGGATGAACTGGGCTTGTACTCGTTGGAATTTAGAAGATTGAGGGGGGATCTGATTGAAACGTATAAGATCCTAAAGGGATTGGACAGGCTAGATGCAGGAAGATTATTCCCGATGTTGGGGAAGTCCAGAACGAGGGGCCACAGTTTGAGGATAGAGGGGAAGCCTTTTAGGACCGAGATTAGGAAAAACTTCTTCACATAGAGAGTGGTGAATCTGTGGAATTCTCTGCCACAGGAAACAGTTGAGGCCAGTTCATTGGCTATATTTAAGAGAGAGTTAGATATGGCCCTTGTGGCTACGGGGGTCAGGGGGTATGGAGGGAAGGCTGGGGCGGGGTTCTGAGTTGGATGATCAGCCATGATCATAATGAATGGCGGTGCAGGCTCAAAGGGCCAAATGGCCTACTCCTGCACCTATTTTCTATGTTTCTATGTTTCTATCTCATCCGGTCTCAGTGACTTATCCAACTTGATGTTTTCCAAAAGCTCCAGCACATCCTCTTTCTTAATATCTACATGCTCAAGCTTTATAGTCTGCTGGAAGTCATCACCACAATCACCAAGATCCTTTTCCATAGTGAATACTGAAGTAAAGTATTCATTAAGTACCTCTGCTATTTCCTCCAGTTCCATACACACTTTCCCACTGTCACACTTGATAGGTCCAATTCTTTCACGTCTTATCCGCTTGCTCTTCACATACTTGTAGAATGCTTTGAGGTTTTTCTTAATCCTGCCTGCCAAGGCCTTCTCATGGCCCCTTCTGGCCCCTCCAATTTCCTTCTTTAGCTCCTTCCTATTAGCCTTATAATCTTCTAGATCTCTAACATTACCTAGTTCTCTAACCCTTTTGTAAGCTTTTCTTTTCTTCTTGACTAGATTTATTACAGCCTTTGTACACCACGGTTCCTGTACCCTACCATAACTTCCCTGTCTCATTGGAACGTACCTATACAGAACTCCACACAAATATCCCCTGAACATTTGCCACATTTCTTCTGTACTTTTCCCTGAGAACATCTTTGCCCAATTTAAGCCTCCAATTTCCTGCCTGAGAGCCTCATAATTCCCCTTACTCCAGTTAAATGCTTTTCTAACTTCTCTGTTCTTATCTCCAATGCTATTGTAAAGGAGATAGAATTATGATCACTATCTCCAAAGTGCTCTACCACTGAGAGATCTGACACCTGACCAGGTTCACTTCCCAATACCAAATCAAGTACAGTCTCTCCTCTTGTAGGCTTATCTACATACTATCAAGAAACTTTCCTGAACACACCTAATAAACTCTACTCCATCTAAACACCTCGCTCTAGGGAGATGCCAATCAATATTTGGGAAATTAAAATCTCCCATCATTTACGTGTCTCAGTTTTGTTTTCTCTCATATATAAATATATACAATCTAGAGGAAGGGACTGGAAGTGTCCAGTTAAGAATAAGATGTAAACATAAAAGGGAGAAGCTGGAATGATAAGAGTCAGAGTCATTCAGCTCAGAAACAGGCCTTTCAGCCCAATCAAGCACCAATCCTACATAAACCTCCATTTTATTCTTCCTGCACATCCCTCAATTTCCCTTGGATTCTAATGTGTATGTGAGCACGATGTGGAGGGTGATGGGTAACTAAAGCACCTGGAGGAAATGCAATGTAGTCACAAGGAGAACATGCAGACTCCACATGGACAGATCCAGTGGTTTGGACTGAACCCAGGTCACTGGAGCTGTGAAGCTGTGGCTCTGTTAGTAGCACCACTTGCCCCCACTGTCATTTAACAAGATTGTAGTTGATCCTTTCCCACAGCATGACATCGCTGCACTGACCCCTTTGAGTCCCTTAACTTAGGTCTTGGTTTGGTATCATCTCCTCGCTCTTCTCAATTGTAATGAGGCTGGCATAGATGTTCCTTCATGTCAGGTGCTTTGTTTTTTAGGTGCAACTGGAATGAATTTCAAAGTTTTTATGCATGGATTGTGGGAAAGTGGACATTCCTTATGTCATATAAGCTGTACAAGCTTGGGCACTTGAGTCAGAGGTAAAGGTTGAATCAGTTAGGAAATTACTCCCTGGAGCAAAGAAGATATAGATATACAAAATTATGAGAGTTACAGATATGATAAATGCAAGCAGGCCTTTTCCAATCAGGCTGGATGACTAGAACTAGAGAGCATAGATTAAGGTTGAAAGGTGAAATGTTTAAAGGGAAGATGAGGGGGAAGTTCTTCACTCAGGGAGTGGTGAGAGTGTGAAATGAGCTGTCAGCAGAAGTGATGGACGTGGATGTGGATTTATATTTAACATTTAAGATTCAACATTTAAGAAAAGTTTGGATAAGTACATGGATGGGAGAGATATCGAAGGCTAAGATTCAGGTTTGGCTAGGAAGAATAATAGTTCAGTATGACTAGATGGCCAAAGGGCGTATTAGTGTTCTAACACTCAATGACTGCATAGCAAGCCTTAGCCTGGCAGACATTTAAGTTAGGGTTAAGGTGATATAGTGCACCAGTGCATGCATAACCTCTGGCATGGAATGACACTATTGCTTGCAGTAGGAGGAGTTGGAGTGGGTTCCCAATGTTTCTGCTTTGGAACCAGCACTGGGAACTCACAGGGAGCTAGGTTTGTACTGTGCTCCATTTAGTGCTATTTGAAAGATCACTCTACCACATTCAGTTGGCCATCCCTTGCCTCTGATAATCTCGTGCATGAATGTAGCCTCGGACTTGCTGCATGCTAGTCTCAATTGTTTAATTTGTTGAAAAGTTGCAAATGCAATTGAATATTGTGTAATTATCAGTAACCGTCTGAACTTCTGATCTCAAGATGAAAGGAAGGATTTTGATAGAAGAGTCAAAGATGGTGGGCCCAGGATCCTGCCCTGAAGTACTCTTGCAGTGACAGCCGAGGGTTGGATGATTGACCTCCAACAATCACGTTGTTCTGTGTGAGTCAGAGTGTTTTCCCTTCATGCCTTTTGACTTCAGCTATGCCAGGAAGTCTAGATGCTGCATTTGGACAGTGCTGTCTTTATGTCAAGGGCAGTCACTCTCCTTCCTCTGTCAAGTGGTCCTGATAAAACTCAAACAGAGAGTCAAATGTTAGTTCATTGTTGGGTAAGTACTACCTCTGAGACAGTGCTGAATTCAGTATATAACCTTTTCACATCTCTGTTTCTTCCTCTATTCTCAGATATCAACGAATGTAGTAATGCTCCATGCCAACCTCATGAACAATGTGTGAACACGGTGGGAAGCTACTTCTGTGTGTGCCTGACTGGTCATTGCACAGGTTAGTGTCCGAAAAGAATTCGGTACTGATCGAATGGAAATTCATTGTGTGCATAAGGTGTATGTTGAAACGGAGGCAGAATCATTGCCTATTTTTATCCCACTGTTTAAGTTAATCCATAAACCTACATAATCATAAAGCATACAAGTAGGCCCTTTGGCCCACTAAGTTTGTGCAAGCCATCATACGCACCTACACCATCCCTATTCTAATTCCATTTATTCTCTTGACATTTTCCCAGCTAAATTCTACCATTCATCCATAGAACAGTTACAACTTGCAGGGCCAATTAACCTACTAACCTGTGGAAGGAAACTTGATCAACGGGGGAATCCCACACTGTTTCTGGGATGACGTGCAAACTCCATGTGGACAGCACTCAGGGTCAACACTACTCCAGGGTTACTGGAACTGTGAAGCAGCAGCTCTATTAACTGCTCTGACAACTGCTTCACTAAGATACTGGACTCTATTATTTGTATGTATAGTAACTTGTGAAGAATTTTGAAGTGACCTATGATATATATTTATGAATGTAAAACAGTAGAAGGTTTGAGGCTTCCTCATAAATTAGAAACAAAGCAATCAGTACAGGTGAAGTGTCCTCCATCAACTGTTCAATTCTCTCCACAGATGCTGCCTGACTCGATGAGATCGCCCTGCATTTTGTCTGTCACTCTATATCTCAGAATATATAGTCTTTTGTATCTCGAGAATAAACATACATTCATATTGCTCCTGACGTATTCTCTAGAAATCTCTAAATGACTTGCATCAAGCAAATTAGCTTTGAAGTCAATGTCTTTTGTGGATGGACAAGGCACAGCAAGACCTCACACAATGAAATCGACATGACCCTCATTAATTGAGTTGTCATCTCACGTGATCATGAATTGCAGAGCCAATTAAACCTCCTGCCCTCTGACTCTGACTCTATCCTGACCGTAATATAATTGACTACAGTTGCTAGGGAAATCAGACTGGTCATGAGTTACTGAGTTGGTTGCTTTTTCTTTCTTTCTTCAATATTTTTATTGATTTCTTACATAAAAGAATACAGTGTACAGTAGGATATATAACATGTATTGATTACAATATATTGGAATCACAAATATAATCTCATTACCCCATATCAATATACATTAAATTTAAACATAATAATATTGAAAAAAGATAATTTTATTATACAAAAAAAATCTAAACCCACTAGACTGGAATTCAGTTACTTCAATGAGGATTTCACTTTGTGTGTCTTGTGCTTGAAAGTAATAAATATACTTGATGTCCATTTTCTTCAGATGTGGATGAATGTCTGCAGGACAATGGCGGCTGCTCCCAGCTCTGTGTGAACACGGTGGGCAGTTACCACTGTGACTGTCACCCAGGGTACACCCTGAGACCCGGAAGCAGAACATCATGCACAGGTTTGAACAGATAAAATAAGGACATTATTGATTTCTGTAAGCATATTGTGTATGCAGATTAGCCCATCTACAACATGTTGTTGGCAATTATAACACTGGGATGGAAGTGAAGTGAACAGTGGCCTGGTTTTTTGACTGGAGGCATGATGGGGGTTGTGTCCATGGTGAGTCAATCATAACTGCATCCAGGAATTGTAAATACAAGCTGACATCCAGCAACATGTACAGGCTTAAGATACCATGAACAGTCACTTGTTTCGAGGTGAATGAACACACGAGCGTGGCCTTTTAGAACTTGTTGATGAGCTTGAGATATCATGGATTATTAGGCACTTGGGAAAAGCTTATAAAAAGAAGTGAGGCTTAAATGGAGCATCCATTGTACAAGTGGACCAGTATTAGAGTGGAGATCTTGAGGCTTCAGCTCAAGAGGCTTTGGCAAGGAGAGGCAGAGGCTAAGGTAACTTTCTGACAAGTTGCTTTCTTTGTCTGTTAGCGCCTAGCTAGAATAGTGAGAATTGATCCAGATTCGGTGGTGTGATCTTCGTGCCAGATCTGGGAGACCTCTCGTCTTCCTGATAACTACATCCATGTGACCAGCTCCATACAGAACACCTTATTAGAGCTGCAGCTGGGGGACTTACAGTTCATTCAAGAGAATGAGGAGGTGATAGATAGGAGCTACAGGGAGGTAACCACTCCTAACTTGCAGGACACAGGTAGCTGGGTAACTGTCAGGAGAGGAAAAAGGAATAGGCAGATAGTTCAGAGTACCCCCATGGTCATTCCCTTCAATAACAAGCATACTGCTTTGGATACTTTTGTGGCAGATGGCCTATCATGGGAAAGCCGCAGTGGCCAGATCTGTGGCACTGAGCCCGGCTCTGTGGCTCTGAAGGGAAGGTGGGGGAGGGGGAGAAAAAGAAGTGCAGTGGTGATAAGGGATTCAATAGTTAGGGCAGCAGACAGGAGATGCTGTGGACAAAAAAAGACACCCAGTTGGTATGTTGTTATGGTCAGGATTGTCTCAGATTGCGTCCACGGCATTCTTAACGGGGGTGCATGAACAGCCAGAATTTGTTTTACACATCGATACCAATGGCATAGATAGGAAAAGGGTTGAGGTCCTGAAGAGAGAAATTAGGGACGTAAGTAGGAAGCTGAAAAACAGGATCTCAAGAGTAGTAATTTCTGAAATATTGCCTGTGCCATACACCAGTGAGGATAAGAATAGGATGATTTGGCAAATGAATGTGTGGCTGAAGAATTAGTGCAGGGGGGCGGGATTCAAGAATTTCTAGATCATAGGAATCTCTTCTGGGAAATGTAGTGACCTATACAAAAAGCATGGGTTACACCTGAACTTGAAATGGACCAATATCATATAACCATATAACAATTACAGCACAGAAACAGGCCCTCTCAGCCCTTCTAGTCCATGCGGAACTCTTACTCTCACCATATCCTTGCAGGCAGATTTGCTAAAGTTGCTGGAGATTGTTTAAACTGGTTTTTCAGGGGAATGGGAGCCAGTGTAATAGGGCAGAGGATGGGGTAGTTGGTATACAGGAAGATGTAGTGTAAAGATAAGCTATGAAGAAAGATAAGCAGTTGATAGGACAAAATTGAAGATCAGGGAATGAATTGAGGTGCGTCTATTTTAAATGCAAGAAGTTTCAGGAACAAGGATGCTGAACCTACCGTAGAACATGGGTCAGTGCATGGAACTATGACATTGAGGTGATTATGTAGGCTGTCACAAGGGTAAGAATACCTGATATATGTTCCAGGGTTTAGCTGTTTAATGAACTGGAATGGATGAGAGGGCTTAAGGTAAAAGAACCCTTAGGAGCATGTGATCATAATATGACCAAATTCACCCCAAAATATGAGAAGGAGAAGATAAAGTCAGATAAATCAGTATTACACTGGAGTGAAGGAAATTACAGAGGCATGAGAGAGGAGTTGGCCAGAAGTGATTGGAAAAAATGACTGGCAGGGATTACAACAGAGCAGCAGTGGCTGGAATTTCTGGAAGCAATTCAGAAGGCACAGGATATATACATCGCAAAGAGGAGGAAGTATTCTAAAGGCAAGGTGACACAACTATGGCTAACAAGGAAAGTCAAAACCAACATAAAAGCCAAAGAAAGGGCATATAATAGAGCAAAAAAAAATAGTGGGATGTTAGAGGATGGGAAGCTTTTAAAAACCAACAGAAGGCAACTAAAAAAGTTTATTTAGAAGATAAAGATGGAATTGGAAAGTAAGCTAGCCAATAATATTAAAGAGGATGCCAAAAGTTTCTTCAGATACATGAAGTGCAAAACAGAGACGAAAGTGGATATTGGACCACTGGAAAATGATGCTGGAGAGGTAGTAATGGGGGACGAGGAAATGGAGGACGAACTGAATAAGTATTTTGCATCAGTCTTCACTGTGGAAGACACTAGCAGCATGGTGAAAGTTTCAGGTGTCAGGGATCATGAAGTGTGTGAAGTTACCATTACTAGAGAGAAGTTCTGAAGTTAATTAAGTCACCTGGATCAGATGGTGTACACCTAAGAGTTCTGAAAGGAATGACTGAAGAGATTGTGGAGGCCTTAGTAATGATCTTTCAAGAATCACCGGATTCTGGAATGGTTCTGGAAGTCTGGAAATTTGCAAATGTCATTCCACTCTTCAAGAAGGGCGAGAGAAAGGCAAAAGGAAATTATAGGCTAGTTAGTCTGACCTCAGTGGTTGGGAAGATGGAGTCTATTGTTAAAGATGTGGTTTTGAGATACTTGGAGGCACATGATAAAATAGACCCTTGTCAGCATAGTTTCCTCAAGGAAAGATCTTGTCTGACAAATCTGTTGGAATTCTTAGAAGAAATAACACAAGGGTGACAAAGGGGAAGCGGTTTATGCCGTGTACTTGGATTTTCAGAAGGCCTTCGACAAGGTGCCAAAGTTACAAGCTACAAGCCGATGGTATTGCAGGAAAGATTCTAGCATGGATAGAGTAGTGGCTGATTGGCAGGAGGCAAAAAGTGGGAATAAAGGGAGCCTTTTCTGGTTGGCTGCCAGTGACTAGTGGTGTTCCACAGGGGTCTGTGTTGGGACTGAGTTTTTTAACGCTATATGCCAACGAATTGGATTATGGAACTGATGGATTTATTGCAAGCATTGCAGATGATACTAAGATAGGTGGAAGGGCAGGTAGTTTTGAGGAAATAGAGAGGCTACAGAAGGAGTTAGATTAAGAGACTAGACAAAGAAGTGACAGATGGAATACAGTGTCAGGAACTGTATGGTCATGCAATTTGGTAAAAGAAATGAAAGGGTTGACTATTTTCTAAATGGAGAGAAAATACAAAAATCTGAGGCACAAAGGGATTAGGGAGTACTTGTGCAGGGTTTCCTGAATGCTAATTTACAGTTTGAGTCTGTGGTGAGGAAGGCAAATGCAATGTTAGCATTCACTTCAAGATGGTTAGAATATAAAAGCAAGGATGTAATTCTGAGATTTTATAAAGTACTGGTGAGACATTATTTGGAGTGTTCTGAGCAGTTTTGGGCCCCTTATCTTAGAAAGGGTGTGCTGAAACTGTAGAGGATTCAAATGAAGTTCATGAAGATGATTCCAGGCTTAAGCAGCTTGTCATATGAAGAGCGTTTTATGGCTCTGGGCCTGTATTCATTGGAATCCAGAAGAATGAGGTGTGACCTCATTGAAAGCTATTGAATGGTGAAAGGCCTTGATAGAGTGGATGTGGTGAGAGTGTTTAAGACCAGAGGACATAGCCTCAGAATAAAGGGATGTCATTTTAGAACGGAGATGAGGAGGAATTTCTTTAGCCAGTAAGTGGTAAATCTGTGGAATTTCTTGCCACACGCAGCTGTGAAGGCCAAGCCTTTATGTATATTTAAGACAGAGATTGATAGGTTCCTGATTGGTTGGGCATGTAGGAGGTGGGTGGAGTCAGGAGATTGGAAGTGAGAGGGAAAATGGATCAGCCATAATGAAATGGCGGAGCAGACTCGATGGGCCAAATGGCCTAATTCTGCTCCTATATCTTACGGTCTTATGGTCTAAAAGGTACAGGGAGGGGGTTAAAAGAGTTGGGGGAGGCACTGCCAGTCGGAGATAGTATCACAGCTGCAGAGAGGAAGAATGTCATTGGTGGATTGTCTCCTGAGTCAGTGTGGGTGGAAGTCAGAAACAGGAAGGGAGCAACCACTTTTTTGAGAGTATTTGTAGCAACAGGGATGCTCAGGACCAGATTGGGAGGCAGATTTGGAAAAGTACAAAAATAACATGGGTGACTTCAACTTCCTAATAATGATTTGTACCCTCTTAGCACAAATGACTGAAATAGGGTAGATTTTTTTTAGGTGTCCTTGAACGATTCATGGCACAATATTTAGACAGAATGACTAGAGGAGAGGCGATACTGGATCTAGTACTAGGTAATGAACCAAGTCAGGTGTCAGAGCTCTTGGCGAGTGAGCATTTCAGAGACAATGACCACCACTCCCTGACCTTTACCATAGAATAGAGAGGAATAGGAGCAGACGGTATGGGAAACTATTAATTGAGGCAGGGGGAATCATGATGCTATAAGGCTGGAACTTGGGAGCAGAAAGTGGGAACAGATGTACTCAGTGAAATGTATAATAGAAATGTGGATATTGTTTTGGGAGCACTTGCATGGGTTTCTGGATAGTGTTGTCCCATTGAGGCAGGGAATGATACTGGAGTGAAGGAACCATGATTGACAAGAGATGAGGAACATCTAGTCAAGAGGAAGAAGGAAGCTTGCTTAGAGTTTGAAAGCAAGGAACAGACAGGGGTCTAGAGGGTTCCAAGGCAGCTAGAAAGGAGTTAATGAATAGACTTAGGAGAAATTGAAAGAGGTATGAGAAGGCCTTGGTGAGTTGGATTAAAGAAAATTCTAAGTTCTTCTATATGTATGTGAAGAGGAGGAGGAGGACTAGAGTGAGGGTAGGGCCGATCAGGGATAAAAGAGGAAAAATGTTCCAAGAGTCAGAGGAGATAGGGGAGGTCTTAAAGAATATGTTGCACTAATATTCGCTGATGAGAGGGACTTTGACTTTTGCGAGGACAGCGTATGCAGACTGATGATCTAGAACAGGTCAACGTTAAGAGACAATTTTGAAAAACCTTAGGATAGATGATTAGGATTGCTGTGCTGATGCGGTGATGATCACTGCATGGGGCTGCAATGGGTGGCATGGTAGCATACTGGTTAGCACAATTACAGTACCAGTGACCAGGGTTCAATCCCCTCCACTCTCTGTAAGGAGCTTATTGTTCTCCCTGTGATTGTGTGGCTTTCATCCGGCTGCTCTGGTTTTCTCCCACAGTCCAAAGATGTACCAGTTGGTAGGTTAAATTGTCCCATGATTAGGCTAGGGTTAAATCGGGAGTTGCTAGGTGGCATAGTTCAAAGGGCCAGAAGCGCCTAATCAAAACTGTATCTCAATAAAAAAATCCTCACTGGCAACAGGAATTGTAACATACGATGGAAGGGTAGCAAATGTTATTCCTTGGTTTAAGGAAGGGAATAGGGATAACCCTGGGAATTACAGATCAGTGAGTCTTACTTCAGTGGTGGGCAAATTATTGGGGAAGATTCTTAGAAGAATGGGATTCGCAAGCATTTGGAAAGGATAATCTGAATAGAGATAGTCAGCACGACTTTGTGAGGGGCAGCTCATGCCTCAGGAGCATGCTTGACTTCTTTGAGAATGTGACACTGCACATTGATGAAGGTAGAACAGTAGATGAGGTGTATATAGATTTTAGTAAGGCATTTGATAAGATTGTCTATGGTTGAGTCATTCAGAAGGTTGTGGGCTCCAGGAAAACTTTAGTGTGTGAACTCAGGATTGTTTTGTCCATAGAAAACACATGATGGTTGTAGGTGGAACATAGTCTGCATGGAAGTTGGCGATGAATCCTGTTCCATGGGGATCTCTTCTGAGACTCCTGTTTCTTTGTGACATTTATAAATGTATTGGATGAGGAAGTGAAAGGGTGGGTTAGTAAATTCACAGATGACACAAAGGTTGGTGGAGTTCTGGATGGTGTAGAAAGTTCTTGTAAGTTACAGTGGGACATTGACAGGATGCACTCATAGGCTAAGAAGTGGCAGATGGAGTTCAGCCCAGAAACATGTGAAGTGATTCAATGCAACTAGGTTTCTTTCCATTGAGTTTGAGTAAAACTAGTACTAGTATTGTTCTGTGTTTTTTTCACCCATTCCTTTTTTGTTTTGTTGTGTGTTTGAGGGTTGAAGTCCTTGTTGCTTTCTGTTAGATTTTTGTGCGGGGGAGGGGTTGTATGGAGGGGATAGATGTTCTCATTGCATCTTGTTTGGGGGTTGATGATTGGGATGCCATTCTTTTTTGTGCGGAGAGGGGATGGAATTGATGTTTCCCTCTGAATGACTTTCATGGTCCTTCTTTGTTTTGTGACTATCTGGAGAAGATGAATCTCAGAGTTGTATATGGATACATACTTTGATAATAAATGAACCTTCAAACCTTTAAATTTTGAGAAGTCATGGATTAAGGGTAAAAGGTGAAATGGTTAAGTGGAACATGAGGGGGAACTTCTTCACTCAGAATGTGGTGAGAGTGTGGAATGATCTTCCACTGGAAGTGATGGATGCAGCTTTGATTTCAAAATTTAAGAGAAGTTTGGATAAGTACATGGATTGGAGGGATATGGAGGGCTATTGCGTGAGGTAATGTTGCAACTCTATAAAACCCTGGTTAGACCACATTTGAAATATTGTGTTCAGTCACCTCATGAAAGGAAAGATGTGGAAGCATTAGAGAATTACCAGGATGTTCCTTGGATCAGAGAGCATGTCCAATGAGGATAGGTTGAGCGAGCTATGGCTTTTCTTTTCGGGACAAAGGAGGATGAGAAGAGACTTGATATTGGGTACAAGATGATGAAAAACTTAGGTCGAGTGGCCAGCCAGAAGCCATAGAAACCATAGAAATCATAGAAAAACTACAGCACAGAAACAGGCCTTTTGGCCCTTCTTGGCTGTGCCAAACCATTTTCTGCCTAGTCCCACTGACCTGCACACGGACCATATCCCTCCATACACCTCCCATCCATGTATCTGTCTAATTTATTCTTAAATGTTAAAAAAGAACCCGCATTTACCACCTCGTCTGGCAGCTCATTCCATACTCCCACCACTCTCTGTGTGAAGAAGCCCCCCCAATGCTCCCTTTAAACTTTTCCCCCCTCACCCTTAACCCGTGTCCTCTGGTTTTTTTCTCCCCTTGCCTCAGTGGCAAAAGCCTGCTTGCTTTCATTCTATCTATACCCATCATAATTTTATGTACCTCTATCAAATCTCCCCTCATTCTTCTATGCTCCAGGGAATAAAGTCCTAACCTATTCAACCTTTCTCTGTAACTGAGTTTCTCAAGTCCCGGCAACATCCTTGTAAACCTTCTCTGCACTCTTTCAACCTTATTTATATCCTTCCTGTAATTTGGTGACCAAAACTGAACACAATACTCCAAATTCGGCCTCACCAATGCCTTATACAACCTCATCATAACATTCCAGCTCTTATACTCAATACTTTGATTAATAAAGGCCAACGTACCAAAAGCTCTCTTTACAACCCTATCTACCTGTGACGCCACTTTTAGGGAATTTTGTATCTGTATTCCCAGATCCCTCTGTTCTACTGCACTCCTCAATGCCATACCATTAACCCTGTATGTTCTACCTTGGTTTGTCCTTCCAACATGCAATACCTCACACTTGTCTGTATTAAGCTCCATCTGCCATTTTTCAGCCCATTTTTCCAGCTGGTCCAAGTCCCTCTGCAGGCTCTGAAAACCTTCCTCACTGTCTACTACACCTCCAATCTTTGTATCATCAGCAAACTTGCTGATCCAATTTACCACATTATCATCCAGATCATTGATATATATGACAAATAACAATGGACCCAGCACTGATCCCTGTGGCACACCACTAGTCACAGGCTTCCACTTGGAGAAGCAATTCTCTACTACCACTCTTTGGCTTCTACCATTGAGCCAATGTCTAATCCAATTTACCACCTCTCCATGTATACCTAGCGACTGAATTTTCCTAACTAACCTCCCATGCGGGACCTTGTCAAAGGCCTTACTGAAGTCCATGTAGACAATATCCACTGCCTTCCCTTCATCCACTTTCCTGGTAACCTATTCGAAAAACTCCAATAGATTGGTCAAACATGACCCACCACACACAAGGCCATGTTGACTCTCCCTAATAAGTCCTTGTCTATCCAAATGCTTGTAGATTCTGTCTCTTAGTACTCCCTCCAATAACTTGCCTACTACTGACGTTAAACTTACCGGCCTATAATTTCCCGGATTACTTTTCGATCCTTTTTTAAACAACGGAACAAGATGAGCCACTCTCCAATCCTCCGGCACCTCACCTGTAGACAGCGACATTTTAAATATTTCTGCCAGGGCCCCTGCAATTTCAACACTAGTCTCCTTCAAGGTCCGAGGGAACATCCTGTCAGGTCCCGGGGATTTATCCACTTTAATTTTCCTCAAGACAGCAAGCACCTCCTCTTTTTCAATCTGTACAGTTTCCATGATCTCACTACTTGTTTCCCTTAACTCCATAGACTTCACGTCAGTTTCCTTAGTAAATACAGACGCAAAAAACCTATTTAAGATCTCCCCCCATTTCCTTTGGTTCCGCACATAGCCGACCACTCTGATCTTCAAGAAGACCAATTTTATCCTTTACAATCCTTTTGCTCTTAATATACCTGTAAAAGCTCTTTGGATTATCCTGCGCTTTGACTGCCAAGGCAAACTCATGTCTTCTTTTAGTCCTCCTGATTTCTTTCTTAAGTATTTTCTTGCACTACTTATACTCCTCAAGCACCTTATTTACTCCCTGTTTCCTATACATGTCATACAGCTCCCTCTTCTTCTTTATCAGAGTTGCAATATCCCTTGAAAACCAAGGTTCCTTATTCCTATTCACTTTGCCTTTAATCCTGACAGGAACATACAAACTCTGCACTCTCAAAATTTCTCCTTTGAAGGCTTCCCACCTACCGATCACACCTTTGCCAGAGAACAACCTGGCCCAATCCATGCTTTTTAGATCCTTTCTCATTTCTTCAAATTTGGCCTTCTTCCAGTTCAGAAACTTTTTCCCAACGTGGAAATAGCTAATACAAGGGAACATAATTTTAAGGTGATTGGAAGGAAATATGAGGGGATGTTAGAGGGAAGTTTTTTTTTTACACAGAGAGTGGTAGATGTGCGAAATGTCCTGCAAGGATGGTGGTAGAGGTAGATAAATGAAAGGTATTTAAGACATTCTCAGGTAGGCATCTGGATTACAGATAAATAGATGGCTGTGTGGGAAGGAAGATAGACTTGGAATAGATTAAAAGGTTGGAACAACATAAAGGGCCAAGGGGTCTACACTTTGCTGTATTATTCTATATTCTATGTTCTTAACATGAAGCAGGATTGAATCAAAGAACATGACACAGAAGGAGGTCTTTAAGTCCATCACATCAGTGGCAATATGGAGGAATGTGAGGTTTCTATAAAAGAACAATACTTTATGTGGAGGACAGGGAATAGTCTGAGTTGGAGTGCAGTCACTATTGTTGAGTGGAGATGTGAGAGCTGCAGTAAAGCAATACCGTCCCCAGACATTCCCTCCAGATGTCACTGACAGACAACTGGCTAGCCTCCACAGAAGCCGCAATTCTTCTTCTGTGACTAAAGGAGAACAATCTTCTCTTGATGTTGCCCACACTCTGCAGTTACCCACATCAGATTCAAGTTGCAAACTAGACCTGGATATTTAAACGTTTGCTTTCACTGAAACTTGGGGGCTAAATGTTTGGTGCAGAAACTGTTTCCCCTTTTATTTCAAACACCAGATATGGAGGAAAGTCAGGTTCTTGTAGCTCAGCCTCCTGCCCATCCCTGAAAAGACAAGGTGGAATGAAGTTGTGCACATATTCTTCCTAAAAATGTCCCTCCATTTCTCATACACTCATTGACCACTTTATTAGGAACTGAGTGTATATTCATTAACTTCTGCTGCTGTAGCCTATCTGCCTCAAATTTGAAGTGCTGTATGCTCAGAGATGCCCTTCTACACATCGCTGTTGTAACACATGGTTCTTTGAGTTACCGTCACCTTCCTGCCAGATTGACCTAGTCTAGCCACAATCCACTGACTTTTCTCAGAACAAGGTGTTTTTTCCAACAGAACTGCTGCTCACTGGATTCTTTTTGTTTTTCACACCATTTTCTGTAAACTCTAGAGAGCGCTATGCCTGAAAATCCCAGGAGGTCAGCAGTTGCTGAAATATTCTAACCACCCTGTGTGGCACCAACAATCATTCCACAGTCAAAGTCACTTAGATCACATTTCTTGCCACTCTGATGTTTGTTCAGAACAACAACTGAATCTTTTGACTGTGTCTTCATGATGTTATCCTTCGATTTGCTGCCACATGACTGGCTGACTAGATATTTCAATTAACAAGCAGGTGTAAAGGTATACCTAATAAAGTGGCCACTGAGGATATAATAACAACCCAGATTTTCAAAGGCCATTTGGTCTAAATCCAGATGTGTAATGGTAGAAAGTTGAACACTCACACACTGTGGACCTTGCAGTAACCTCTGCTTTCTTTCCAATTCCAGATGTGGATGAGTGTCAGAGTGAGATCCATAACTGCCACAATTCAGCCTTGTGTATCAACAGCCCCGGCACCTTCCAGTGTCTGTGTGGGACTGGGTACGCTCGAGATGGAAGGACTTGTACAGGTGAAAAACAACCTCAGTTAAAGAGTGAGAAAGAAGAGAATATCATAGAGTTGTAGGACACAGCAATCAAACTGTTCAGCCCACCTTCTGCCCTTCCACACTTATTAAACCATTTGCCTGCATTAGGACTATATCATTCTAGGCCATAAGGTAAGCTAAGCTTACTATAAGGTAAAGGAACTCTTGGGAGGCATTGTTCATCATACGATTGAATTCACCCTGGCCAAAGTTGATTGGAAGGGAACGTTGGCCAGGATGACAGTAGCGCACCAATGGCTGGTGTTTCTAGGAGTGATGTGGAAAATTCAGGATCAGTTCATCCCAAAGAAGAATAATTCTAAAGGGAGGATGAGGCATACATGGCTGACAAGATAAATCAAAGAGAACCTAAAAGCAAAAAAGTGAGATTACAGTATAGCAAATTGTAGTGGGAAGCTAGAGGATTGGTAAGCTTTTAAAACCAACAGAAGGCAACTGAACAGCAATACAGGGAGAAAAGATGAAACATGAAGGCAACATAGCCAATAATATAAAAGGGGATACCAAGAGATTTTCTCAGATACATAAAAAGTAAAAGAGAAGTAAGAATGTTTATCAGGCTGTTGGAAATTGACGCTTGGAAGGTAGTAATGGGAGCCAAAGAAATGGTGGATGATCTCAATAAGTGTTCTACATCAGTCATCACTGTGGAAGACACCTGCTGCATGCCAGAAATTCGAGTGTTGGTGGCAGAAGTGAGTATAGTCACTATTACTAAGGAGAAGGTGCTTGGGAAGCTGAAAGGTCTGAAGGTGGATAAGTCATTTGGACCAAATGTGCTATGCCCCTGGTTTCTGAATGAAGTAGCTGAAGAGACTGTGGAGACATTAGTAATGATCTTTCAAGAATTACCAGGCTCTGGAATGGTTATGGAAGACTATCAGCCTACTCCTTAAGAAAGGAGGGAAGCAAAAAAAAAAAGGGAATTACTTGTCTTTGACAAGGTGCCACACACAAGGTAAGAGCCTTGGTACTACAGGAAAGAATCTAGCATGGACAGAAGATTGTCTGACCGGATAGGGGCTAAGTGTCAGAATAATTGAGCCTTTTCCCATTGGCTGCTGATGAACAGTGGTTTCTATAGGGGTTGGTGTTGGCTATTCTATTTTCATGTTAAATGTCAATTATCTGGATGACAGAATTGATGGTTTTGTGGCAGGTTTGAGATCAATACAAAGATAGGTGGAGGGACATGAAGTATTGAGAAACCAGGGAGTCTGCAGAGGTCTTGGAAAGATAAGAAAAATGGGCAAAAAAGTGGCAGATAGAATGCTGTGCAGGGAAGTGTATGGTCATGAACTTTGGTAAAAAGAATAATAGTGTAGTAAATTTTCTGAACAAGGTGCAACTTGAAAGTAAAAAGGGACTTGGAATTCCTAGTGCCATATTCCCTAAAGGGTAACTTACAGGTTGAGTTGGTAGTAAGGAAGGCAAATGCAATGTTAGCATTCATTTTGAGAGGACTAGGACATAAAAGCAAGGATGAAATGCCGAGGCTTTCTATGGCATTGATCAGACTGCATTTGGGGTAGTGTGAGCAGTTTTGGGCCCCAGATCTAAGAAAGGAATAGTTAGCATTGGAGTGGGTCCGGGGGAGGTTTATGAGAATGATAATGGGAATGAAAAAATTAATATATGAGGACAATTCATGGCTGTGCTTGCTAATGAAAGGCCAAAATAGAGTGGACACAAATAAGCTGTTTCCATGACTCAGAGAGCATAAGACCAGAAAGCAAAGCCTCAGAACACAACAAATACACTTTAGAACAGAAATGAGGAGGAGTTTCTTTAGCCAGATGGAGGTGAATCTGTGGAATTCATTGCCACAGTCAGCTGTGGAGGCCAAGTCATTGTGTGTATTTAAAGCAGAGGCTGATAGGTACTAATAAGGACATGAAATGTTACAGGGAAAAGACAGGAGAATGGGGTTGAGTGGTAAAATAAATCAGCTAAGCTCAAATGGCAGAATCTGTTCCTATGTCTTATAGCCTGATAGTCATAACATGCCTCTGCTTTCTAGATGTGGATGAATGTCAATGGGGCAATGGTGGCTGCTCGCAGCTCTGTGTGAACACAGAGGGCAGTTACCGCTGTGACTGTCACCCAGGGTACACCTCGAGGCCCGAAAACAGAACAACATGCACAGGTTTGACCTTTTACATTTTATCCTTGAAGAACCCAAACCAAATATCATGTGTAAAGATGTGTAAAACTGCAGAAGAGCAGATTGCCTCTTTAGATCAGAGATGAGGAGGAATTTTTTCAGAAAGAGTGTTGGTGTATCTGTGGAATTTTTTGCTGCAGAAAGCTGAGGAGGCCATGCCATTGTTTATATTTAAAGTGGGCTTCATAGGAACTTAATTGGTAAGGATGTCAAAGTTTATGGGGAGAAGACAGGAGAATGGTGTTAAGAAGGAATATAAATCTGCTATTATTGAATTGTGGAGAAGACTCAATAGGCTGAATAGACTAATTTTGCTCCTTTGTTTTATTGTCTTGTAGTTTAAACATAGTCTTCGATGGGCAGTTTACAGCAGGGAATTTTTCATAGGTAAATGTCAGTGTTGTAATTCTATTGGAACAGTATAGCTGGACATGCACCTGATTTTGTACTGCAGTCAGGATATTGTCAGTCCCATAATCTTTAGTCAGTCTGAATCTCCCAGCCATTTTTTGATGTCATCTGCTGAAATCTGTCTTTGGTGGTGATGTTTAAAGGATACAAAATGGATCATCTGCTTGCTGAGGGAAAACGTTCACAAAAGCTTCGGCTTTTTGCATTTATTGACCGAATGTCCTCCATCATCACAAAGGAAGAAATACTCCTGGTGCCTCCCATTCTCATTAGCTGTTTCACTGTCCACCACCAATGCTGGTTGAATGACCACTCCAAAGTTTGAGAGTGCATTGGAGACTTCCTTGGCACCAAAGGACTTTCTGAGGGGTCAGTTTGTTTGAGCTAGAACATGCTGCTCCCATTGTTTAATTCTCTGTTATTGCTTCAACAAACCGGCATGTAGTCTTTAGGAATGTTGCTCCTTATGATCCATTCTACACTGCTCTATGAACAAAGGTTTTTGTTTTTAATGATAATGTTCAGGGAGGGATAGGCCAGGCCAGGAAGTGTTTTCATGGAGGCCAACATATAGTCCGCTGATATTCCATGGATACCTTGAGCCGCTAGATGTTTCTTGAATCAGTCATAACTAATACAATGCTGATGCCACACAACATGATGAAAAGTGTCTTCAACACAAAAATGGGTCTATTTTCACTGGACAATGTGGATCGTAATGTGTGAGTATAGTGTCTGACTGCACCATTTGCATTTCTTTTGGAAAGCCATCTCACAATGCATTGTCCATCGCCATTTCTCCCTGACCTGTGGTAATAAGTTGAAGGAGTGGGGCACAGTAGCCAGGTTTGGCAGGAACCCAGTAATTGACAAATCCTAAGAAGGACCACAACAGCAACACATACTCTAGCCTTGGGCACCCACCACTGGTTGAATTTTCTCAGCATACTTGTATAATTCTTGTGCATTAATAGTGTGACCACAGTAAGTGATGCTTGCTTTAAAGAATTCACACTCGTCACATAATGCTCTGAACCTATAATCTTCTAATCATTTTAACACTGTCTTGATATTTTGGAGATGTTCCATGTTATCCTCACCGGTAACAATAAGGTCATCCAGGTAACACTGAGTGACGTGGGCAGCCTGCTCCATAGCTTCCTGCCAGAGTTCAAGTGAAGATGCTACTCCGAAAATAAGCCTGTTATAGCGATAACGCCCTTTGTGAGTGTTTATGCTGAGAAACACTTCTGACTCTTCTTCCCTCTCCACCTGCAGGTAGGCCACAGCTAAGTCCACTTTGCTGAAATGTTTTTTCCCCATAATATTCTGTTAGCTGGGCAGAAGGTTTTAATTTACTTTCAGTACTGGGTTGATGGTGACATTAAAATCACCACAGATCCTGACAGATCCATTCTTCCTGGTTACTGGGACGACAGGCATTGCCCATGTGTTCCGCTCAACCTTGGAAAGAATTCCTTCAGCCTCCATGTGACTGAGCTCACTGGCTACTTTGTCATGGAAGCTATAAGGAACCAGACGGGCTTTGTAAACCTTGGGTGTGGTATTTTAATGTAGCACTATTTTACCCTTGTTGTATTTGAGTTTCCAATGCCATCCTTGAACACTGCTGTGGCGCCATCCAGTACCTTTCTTAATTCACTTTCAGTTGACTCTATTGCAGGGGATGTGGCATGTAAATGGTGGATGGATCTCCAATCAAGTTGCAGTTGTCTCAGCCACTCATGACCCCATGATGTTTGCCCTCCTGTTTTTAACACATACAATCCCAATGTGGCTAGTTGGTTGTTGTATTTTACTGCTAAGAATATCATTCCCACAGGAGTTATCTTTTCTCCATTATAAGTTATTAGGTAGATATCTGCAGGCCTCAGTTCAATATTTTTGAAATGCTGTTCAAACTCATTTTGTGGAATGACTGAGATAGCCCAGACAGCGACCATTTCATTTAAATCAATTTGCTGTTCACTTCTGGTGTAAGCCATGTTGCTCCTCTATTATTATTTTTTCACATTGTAAATCTCAAGGCTACCAGTCCTGTGTCACTCTCATCAAGATCAGATTTTTCATCAGCAGCATGCAGATTAGTGTTCTTTTTGAAACTGCACCTTGACTTTTCTATCTTTTTCACTTCCCTGTGCAGTTCATTTATTTTTGTCTTCCCATCTTACTCTTTGCATGTGCCCTACTTTGTTGCATTTTCTACAAGGTTTTCCCTTAAATCTGCATTGGTCTGCTGTACGTGAGCCTCTGCCACAATGGTAACGCAATGTGTTTGACCAGACAGGTTTCTACTTAGATGTTGCAATTTTGTTCACGTTCATTTTCATTCATGGCCGCAACTCACTTGCATCTCTGGCTGTGGTTTCCATTGATACAGCAATTTCAACTGCTCTTTTAAGTGTGAGTTGTGTTTCATTCCAAAGCCGTTACTGAATGCTTCCTTATAAGATTCTACAAACTAAATGATCTCTCAGTGCATTATTAAGCCTATTAATAACCTGGCAATGCTCAGCCAATTTCTTCAATTCAGCAACATAGGCTGATTTTTTGATTCCACCAGTGCTCTGTAATTATTAATGGTTTTGGTTCTAAATGTTTCTGCATTACTTTTAAAATATCACCAAAGCTCATTTTGGTTGGTTTGGTTGGAGCAGTTAAACTCCTAAACAAAATATGTTTTCCCACCAATTGCACACAGCAAAAATGGCATTCATTTCTAATTCCTTCTAGCGGAATTAGTCCTCACTCTGAATAATTTCTCTTTTGGCTCCTCCCACTTCCTCCAAACTAAAGGTGTAGCTATGAGCACCCGTATGGGTCCTAGCTATGCCTGCCTTTTTGTTGGCTTTGTGGAACAATCTATGTTCCGTGCCTATTCTGGTAACTGTCCCCCACTTTTCCTTCGCTACATCGACGACTACATTGGCGCTGCTTCCTGCACGCATGCAGAGCTCGTTGACTTTATTAACCTTGACTCCAACTTTCACCCTGCCCTCAAGTTTACCTGGTCCATTTCCGACACCTCCCTCCCCTTTCTAGATCTTTCTGTCTCTGTCTCTGGAGACAGCTTATCCACTGATGTC
This sequence comes from Mobula birostris, assembly GCF_030028105.1. Taxonomy (NCBI): domain Eukaryota; kingdom Metazoa; phylum Chordata; class Chondrichthyes; order Myliobatiformes; family Myliobatidae; genus Mobula; species Mobula birostris. Next base: position 47,878,434 of record NC_092378.1, on the reverse strand, counting down.
TACTATAAGCCTACTGACTCTCACAGCTATCTGAACTATTCCTCTTCTCACCCTGTCTCTTGCAAAAACGCCTTCCCCTTCTCACAATTCCTCTGTCTCCGCCGCATCCGCTCTCAGGATGAGGCTTTTCATTCTAGGATGAGGGAGGTGTCTTCCTTTTTTAAAGAAAGGGGCTTCCCTTCCTCCACTATCAACTCTGCTCTTAAATGCATCTCCCCCATTTCACGTACATCTGCTCTCACTCCATCCTCCCGCCACCCCACTAGGAATAGGGTTCCTCTGGTCCTCACCTACCACCCCACCAGCCTCCGGGTCCAACATATTATTCTCCGTAACTTCCGCCACCTCCAACGGAATCCCACCACTAAGCACATCTTTCCCTCCCCCCTTCTCTCTGTATTCCGCAGGGATCGCTCCCTACGCAACTTCCTTGTCCATTCGTCCCCCCCATCCCTCCCCACTGATCTCCCTCCTGGCACTTATCCGTGTAAGCGGAACAAGTGCTACACATGCTCTTACACTTCCTCCCTTACCACCATTCAGGGCCCCAAACAGTCCTTCCAGGTGAGGCAACACTTCACTTGTGAGTCGGCTGGGGTGATATACTGCGTCCGGTGCTCCCGATGTGGCCTTTTATATATTGGCGAGACCCGCCGCAGACTGGGAGACCGCTATGCTGAACACCTACTCTCTGTCCGCCAGAGAAAGCAGGATCTCCCAGTGGCCACACATTTTAATTCCACATCCCATTCCCATTCTGACATGTCTATCCACGGCCTCCTCTACTGTAAAGACGAAGCCACACTCAGGTTGGAGGAACAACACCTTATATTCCGTCTGGGTAGCCTCCAACCTGATGGCGTGAACATCGACTTCTCTAACTTCCGCTAATGCCCCACCTCCCCCTCGTACCCCATCTGTTACTTATTTTTAAACACACATTCTTTCTCTCATTCTACTTTTTCTCCCTCTGTCCCTCTGAATATACCCCTTGCCCATCCTCTGGTTCCCCCCCCCACCACCTTGTTTTTCTTCCTGGACCTCCTGTCCCACGATCCTCTCATATCCCTTTTGCCAATCACCTGTCCAGCTCTTGGCTCCATCCCTCCCCCTCCTGTCTTCTCCTACCATTTTGGATCTCCCGCACCCCCTCCAACTTTCAAATCCCTTACTCACTCTTCCTTCAGTTAGTCCTGACCAAGGGTCTCGGCCTGAAACGTCGACTGCACCTCTTCCCAGAGATGCTGCCTGGCCTGCTGCGTTCACCAGCAACTTTTATGTGTGTTGCTTGAATTTCCAGCATCTGCAGAATTCCTGTTGTATTCATTTCTCTTTGGCTGTTTCATTTGCTTTGAAATATTTCTCAATTCATTCAATATACAATCTACAGTTATCTGTTATGCAATTGAAAGTGTCTATCTTTCTAATGTTGCCAGCCATTTCTGCTTCTTTAAATTTATTATTAGAATCACCCGATGCAACCTTTCTTTTAGACTCAATTGTCTCAGTGCATTTCCAAAGAAAAAATACATAGTGTGCTTTCTTTTTTATCTCTGTCCCACTTGCAAAGGAAAAAAGTGCTGCGATTCGCTAGGTAGCTAGTCGTCTCAGGTTCATTTTTAACCTTACTTGTCGCCACTGTTATGTTTTGTAATTTAGAAACTAATCGAAAGAAATACACGGGAGCCCAGGGAGAATGTGTGTACTCTTAGTTTTACTTTCTTTAGTGAAGTGTGATGTGTGCACATATGAAATGGTGGTGTATGCCATTCACATACTTTTACATATAACCCAAAGTGAATTATGCAAACAGCAAAGGATGCTTAATCAAATAATATATTTACAATATTACTCAAATATTACTGAAATATTAAATACACAACAGGCAGCATCAACTAAAGCTTATTTATCAGTTCTTACTTGCTGTAAGAAACCACTTCTAAAACCACTGTGGTGCTGTACTGGGGTGTTATAGGCATTTTCAAAAATTAATGATGTTTCATCAAAAAAGATTTAATGCTACCTGTCCAGGTCTGTTTGGGATGTGACTTGATGGGCTTCGTGTGACTTACTACACTTTGTGTTGCTGTTGGTAGTTGTTGGACCACTGGAATATGCTGCCAAGGAAATTGCACAGAGCTGCTGGTTTGCAACCTGTGATACCATGTACTCACGTGTTAGCGTACCACAGGCGGGAGAATGAACACTGGGTCCAATGTTCAGAAGACCAATCAAATGAACTTTTCTGCATTAAGTAGTGCTGAACATGTCTTCAGTGTTATGATTGGCATGTCCATTGCTGTCTTCATTGTTACTTTGTTGATAATGAAATGGCTAAAGTGAGCCACTCATCAGAGTTCATACAAACAGAAAGTACCTGTAAAACTCATCAATTTCCAACCTATTATCCTGCTCTGCACCTGCCATCATGGTAATAAAACAGGTGAGTTAATCTTTGTCAAGAAACCATAAGACCATATGACATAAGAGCAGAATTAGGCCATTTGGCCCATCAGGTCTGATCCGCCATTCCATCATGGCTGATTTATTACCTCTTTCAGCACCACTGAGATCCTCAGGATGGTGACTAAAGCCATTGATGATGCTGGGGCCATTGAGCTCTGGAGAAAGTCTGGCCAGGCCTAGTGGCTATTGCTCATTGCTGGTCCACGTGGTACAGAATGCTGTCAGCCTGCCTTGGATACACTCACATCTTGCTGTCAGATGGCATGAGCTGCTTCATTATTGGTGTTGTCATGGTGATTAAATACTATCAAATCGCCCACCTGTAAGGCAGGTTAGTTTGAAAAAAAAGGTAAGTGTAAATAATGGGGGAGGGGAGGAATCACTTTCAGAAGGGACATATTGGAGATTCACTGATTCCTCACAGCCATATTTCCTACATGTCATCAATACTCCAGTCACAAGAGGAGGTTATACTTGACTTGCATTAATTTTGTCTTTTTGAGTTTCTTTGATGAAAAAAAAATTCATGAATGTCACATCATGAGCAGTTAATCAAACTTCACTTCAGTGGGTACTTTTATATTTTATCCACGAGATCCACATGGGAGCTCTTATGAAGAGTGATGGAAGGGCTGGAACTTATTGCCTGAGAGGTTGGTGGCAGCTGGAGCTCTCATCTAATTTGAACTGTAATCAAGAGAGCACTTAAAGCATGACACACTACAAGTCTACAGACCATGAGTCTGAATGTGTGATTGGTCTCAATACCACATCTTGGGCACAGTCTCAGTAGAGAGAGCGGTCTTTATTTGTGTCATAAATCTTTGATCCTGTCATGAATTGGAAACAGTGCTAATGGTCTGGGAATCTCAAAATTCTCTAATGCAGGTTTCTCTCTATCCTTCTGTCAACAGACTTTGAGCAAGAAAGAAAAGCAGAAACATAAAATCTAGTTATTACTTCTTCTCAGACATCAGTGAGTGCTGGGAGGGTGCTTATGATGTGCAGAGTCTGTGCAGGAACTTTCCTGGAGGTTACAGCTGTGAATGTGGACCTGGATTGGAGCTGAGTGATAGAAAGTGTGTCAGTGAGTCTGGCACACTAATGGACGCCTCAGGAAACGTCAGCTCAAAAGTCAGCGCAGTGGCTCTCTAGGTAGTGAAAAACCAGAGATTTAGGTTCAGTCCTGACTCTTTGCATAGAGGCTTTGAATTTTTCAATTTCAAGTAACCTGTGTTCTTTTTCCTCTCCTGATCCACCTAGGATCTCTCATCAACCACCTACTTCCGGCATCACCTCCCATACTCACACCCTGATTAGCCAGCTTCATTACTCTCCCACACATCGTTACATAAGATAATAAGAAACTGAAGAAGAATTAGACCCCTTGCCCATCCTCTGGGTTACCCCCCCCACAACTTGTCTTTCTCCCCGGACCTCCTGTCCCATGATCCTCTCATATCCCCTTTGCCAATCACCTGTCCAGCTCTTGGCTCCATCCCTCCCCCTCCTGTCTTCTCCTATCATTTTGGATCTCCCCCTCCCCCTCCCACTTCCAAATCTCTTACTAACTCTTCCTTCAGTCAGTCCTGACGAAGGGTCTCGGCCTGAAACGTCGACTGTACCTCTTCCTAGAGATGCTGCCTGGCCTGCTGCGTTCACCAGCAACTTTGATGTGTGTTGCTTGAATTTCCAGCATCTGCAGAATTCCTGTTGTTTAAGAATTAGACCCTTTGGCTTCACCATTCAATCATACCTGATTTATTATACCCCTCAACTCCATTCTCCCTGTAACCTTCGACACCCTTAATAATCAAGGATCTTTCAACCGTTGCTTTAAATACCCAGTGAATTGGCCACCACAGCTGTGTGTGGCAATGAATTCCACAGATCCACCACCTGTGGTTGAAGAAATTCCTCCTCATCGCTGTTTAAAGGGATATCCTTCTATTCTGTAGCTGTGCCCTCTTGAACCACAAACGTTGGCCCATTTTGCAAAGAACAATATTAGTATAGCACCCAACCCTCCAACAGCTTAGGAGGAAATTCCTCAACATGTCCAACCAATTCCATTGAATTCATTCCATGGGAAAATTTGTGTAATGCCCTATTCAAAGAACTCTCTGATTAAAGAAAGCACTGCTAGTTCCTTGCTCAGTGTTTTAGTTATGATCATCGTATTATTGGCTCTGTCTATAGATCCATCATTGGGTGAACACAAGCTTTTAGGCACCGTACATGGAGAGTGTTCAGAATGTTGATAACCTCTATAATATCATTTCCTTTGTTCCTGAGAAGTTTCCATCCTACCTAAAATAATTGTGGCTACTGCGTTTCATTATCCTTTCTATTTTTCAATCAAACTGTATCTTGTTTTGCTCCAATGTCCACAGGTCCCTTTTCAGTTCAGTTTTAGCAACACGTTAAAAAGTTGAACTTTAATTACAAGAACAGCAGTTAACATTGCTTAGAATATCTGTTCCTAAATAAATGAACTAATTTTTAGCAGTGTGTTATCAGCTCAAAAGACATAGGAGCAAAGTTAGGCAATTCAAGCCATCAAGTCTGCTCCAGCATTTATTTGGTCATGGCTGATTTATTCTTCCCTCTCAATCCCATGCTCCTGCCTTCTCTCCATAATCTTTGACACCTTTACCAATCAAGAACCTATGAATCGCTGCATAAAATATATCCAATGATTTGGCCTCCACAGCCATATATAGCAATGAATTCCACAGGTTCACCACCCTCTGACGAAAGAAATTCTTCCTCTTCTCTGTTATAAAGAGATGCCCTTTTATTCTGAGGCTGTACCTAGACCCTCCCACACCTGCTCTTTCTAGTCTGTTCAATATTTGGTAGGATTCAATGAGCTCCCACTCATCCATCTAAACTCCAGCAAGTACAGGTTCAGAACCATTAATTGTTCCTCAGGCTTTAAACCTTTCACCCTCCAGATCATTCTTGTGAACCTCCTCTGGGCCCTCCCCAACTCCAGCACAATCTACCTTAGATAGTGGCCAAAAACCACTCACAAGACTCCAACTGTCGTCTGATCAATACTTTATAAGGCTTTGCATAATATCCTTGCTTTTATATTCCAGTCCTCTCAAACCAACATTGCATTTGTCTTTGTTACAACCAACTCAATTGGCAAGTTAATCTTTTGGTAATCCTCCACTGGAACTTCCAAGTCCCCTCGCATTACCAATTTCTGAATTCTGCCCTCACCCCCACTTTTAGAAAAATAATCTATGCCTTTATTCCTTCTACCATAATACATGACCATACCCACTTCCCTGCATTATATTTCATTTGCCCATTTTTCCAAACAGTCTAAGTCCTTCCACAGACTCTCTGGTTCCTCAATACTACCTACCTCTCTGCCTATCTTTATGTCATCTGAAAACTTGACCATGAAGCCACCAATTCCATCTTCTGGATCATTAGCATAAAATGCAAAATGCAATGGGCTCAACCTTGACCTCTTTGAACCTCCACTAGTTACTGGCAACCAATCAGAAAAGGCTACTTTGTATCCACTTTTTGCCTTCTGCCAGTGAGCAATCTCCTATCCATGTCCGTACCTTTCCTGTAATACCTAGGGCTCCTATCTTGTTTAGCAGCCTTGTTGCACATTGCCAATGACCTTCTGAAAATCCAAGTACTGTAAACAATATCCACAGACACTCCTTTGTCAATCCTGTCTGTTACTTCCTCAGAGAATTCCAACAGGTTTCCCAGGCAAGATTTCCCCTTTAGGAAACCACACTGACTTCAGCCAATTTTGTCATGTTCCTCCAAGTACCTCAAAACCTCACCCTTACTAATGGACTCTAAAATCTTTCCAACTACTGAGGTCAGGCTTACTGGATGTTAATTTTGCATCTTTTTTCTCCCTCCCATCATAAAGAGTAGAGTGACATTTGCAATTTTCTAGTGCTCTGGAATCATTCCTGAGTCAAGTGCTGGAAAGATCGCTACTGATATCTTCTCTACCTCTTGGTCTTTTTATCTACCTCTTTCAGAACCCTGGGGTGTAGTCTAGCCAGCCAAAGTGATTGATCCACCTTCAGGCCTTCAGCCTCCCAAGCAACTTCTCCTTGTAATAGTGACCTCACTCACTTCTGGTCCTTGACTCTTGAATTTCTGGTATGTTGCTGGGCTGGTGTCTTCCACAGTGTAAACTGACACCAAATACTTAATTATGTTTATTTATTTAGTGATGCAGCATGGAATAGGCCTTTCCAGCCCTTCGCGCCATGCTGCCCCTGTAACCCCACAACCTTGCAACCCTGATTAAACCTAACCTAACCACGGGACAATTTACAATGACTGATTAACCCACCCTGTACGTCTTTGGACTATGGGTGGAAACCACAGCACCTGGGGGAAACCTCGTGCACTTCACAGGGAGGATGTACAGAGACGCCTTACAAAACGGTGCCGGAATTGAACTCTAAACTCCAGAACACCCTTATCTGTAATAGTGTTGCACTAATCGCTGTGCTACTGTGGCACCCAATGGCATTTCATCTGCCGTTTCTTTGTTCCCCGTTACTACTTCAAAATTATTTTCTAGCACTCCAATATCCACTCTTGCCATTCTCTTGCTCTTTATTTTTCTTAACTCCATCCACATGGATTCCACAATTTATGATCTTATGTCACTTCTTGCTGAGGATTTGATTGCCTTTTTTTAACAATAGAGCCACCCTACCCCTCTGCCACCCGCCTGTCATTTCAGTAGGATGTGTATGTTTGGATCCTAGCTGTGATCTTCTTTCAGCCAAGACTCTATGATGTCCATGCCATGCTTATTCATTTCTAACTGCGCTATAAGCTGATCTATCTTGTTTCACATGGTGTGTGCATTCAAATATAACACTTACAGTCCTGTACCTATCAACCCCTTCTCAAATTTATCTCCATTTTAACTGGCGTTAAATTCATATCCCTTTCTAAACTTTTGGCCTATTTTTTTTATTCTGGAGATTTCCTGTGCTCTCCTTCCCTGTTACATTATCCATATGTTTCTTATCTGTTGACCTCACAAACTTATTTAGTTTAAAGCATTATCCTGGTCCCTGCATGGTTCTGGTAGAGCCATTAAATATGAAACTATTAGTAAAGGGTTTATTAGAGAAGGAGGTCTCTCCTCAATATCGCACGATGGACTGTACATCTTTACCATGAGGTCATGTGCAGAAGGCAAGTGGGTGTTCTGCACTGTCTACCTGCATGCGAACAGTCTCTCACTCAATGGTGCCAGAGCCCATGGGTCTTTGGCAAGGTTTAATCGACACAGTTAGCGGATTGGGCTCTGTAGTTCATGTTATGATACGTTTCTGGTTGCTCCTTTTTTGTTGCAGTTTTGTGTGATTTTAATTGGGGCAGACTAGCGCTGTGGCCTGCAGATAGCAAGAGACGCTGCACTGGATTGAACTGAACTGTATATGCTTGGACTCTTTTGATGTCTTTGTGACTTAGTGTTCTATATTCTGTGTTTTTCACTTTTTTTCTTGATGTTTGCACAATTTACTCGTGTTTTGAGCTTTTGATATTTTTTCTTTAAACGGTTTGCATCATTTTCTTTGTTTTGCGGCTGCCAGTGGGAGGGTGAATCTCAGAGTTGTGCAATGCATATGTACTTTGAAAATAGATGTACTTTGAATCTATTGAATCTTCAAATCTTTGTGGTTCAGCTTAATAACTGTGAATGTAGAGGAAAAAGCTAACATTCAGGAAGTTGGTGACCTTCCAGTGAGCTATGCCTTTCTTCCAAAATCCAGATGTGGAAGAATGTCAGAGATGAAAGAACAGATGTCACAGCTGGGCCTCCTGTCCATTTCTGAATAAACACTCGTTGCTAGAATGAGGTTATGGAAATATCCACTGAACAACTGTCTTGCTATCCATCATATATCAACAACCTATTTCATCCAAATTCCAATCTGAGTGTACAGTTGTAGAAAGTTGAATCTTCATACAGCCTAGTGATCTCTTCCTTTCAAATTCCAGATGTGGATGAGTGTCAGACTGGGATTCATGACTGCCACAGCTCAGCCTCCTGTTCCAATAGCCCTGGATCTTTTCAGTGTGTATGTGGGGCTGGGTACACTGGGGATGGAAGGACGTGTACAGGTAATAATCACTAAATCTTCCCATTACCTTTTCCTTTGCAAGCACTGTATTTTATATTTTCTTTATTGAATAGAGAGGAGACAGCAATCCTGTTTCCCATCTTCCAGCTTAGAATCAGTCCAGTTGGTCCGTCTTGCCTGTGCTAGCTCAAGCAAGCTTTAAATTCTGCTCCTCACCCTGATTTCATTGAATTGTTCTACTCAGAATGCAGTCATGTGGCGTAACTTCCCTAAAACAGCACTCTGTGTGAGCCTTCAGATTACACTATGTTCTGACTCCCTCTCTGTCTGAGGCCAGACAAATTTCTTTGTCACTTCATATCTCTAAGACATCACCAACACTTACTTGGGGGTAAAACTGGGAACGGTGATTGATGCTTAGATCCCAGCCCATGAGAGCCGAGACCATTTCTAACCCTACTCCGCTGCTCCAATTGGACTCTGTTCATGCAGAGAAAACCAGGCTGTGTCGCCCATAGTTCCACTGCATGGGTGTTAATTACCTGAAATGATATATCTCAATCAGGTGTTACTCTGTTAGAAATTGTCATTCTGCCCAGCAACCCCTCTCTTATTTTGAGATGACAAAGCCAATTATGCTAAAAAAAAAGAAAGACAATGCCCACATGGAGGGAAGATGAAACGTGGAGATTACTGTAGTTATGCAGCAAAAGAGAGTTGAATATATGCAAAGATGGAAACTCTCTGATAAGCTGTTCTCTTGCTCCAGATGTGGATGAGTGCCAGACTGGGAACCACAACTGTCACAGCTTGGCCTCATGTTCGAACAACCCCGGCTCGTTCCAGTGTGTGTGTCAGACAGGCTATATAGGGGACGGAAGGACTTGTATTGGTAAGCATCACTAAATCATTTCATTGACTTCTTCTCTTTGGCAAGTGTTGTACTTTATTTCCTCTCTGTTGATCAGAGAAGAGATAGTAGACCCATTCTCCAACACACGTTCCCCCCCCCCCCCCACCCCACCATTTGTTTGGAATGAGGGAAGTTGGCCCATCTTGCCTGTGCTAGATTACTCAGGTTTTAGTTTCTCCCACCCTGATTTCATAGAATTGCCCCACTCAGAATGAGGTTACATGAGGTATCTTCTCAAGACAGCTCTGTGTGTGAGCCTTGTTCTGATTCCTTCTCATGTGCCCAGAGAAATTTCCTTCACATCTCTAAGACTTCGGCAACACACATACTCTGTGTGGAACTGAGGCAAGGCAAGGCTAATTAACTACTGTAAATTGCCACTAGAGTATAGGTGAATAGTACAGTCTGAAGGAAGGGAATGGTCACTGGGGTGGGAACAAAATAGGATCTGTGTAAATGTGAGATGTATTTCTTGTCTTAATGTTAGCACATACCCCTCCTTCACTGATCGGATCCTGGTGAATTTTAGTGGTTGTGTGTGAGGAAATTATCGTGAATCTGAGTAATCTATACATATGGTGCCCAGCTTGGTTGTGGAGCTGTAGACTGCATGATTTTATTAAACCTCAGTACAATAATCCACACAAAATGCTGAAGGAACTCAACAAGTCAAGCAGCATTTATGGAGAGGGAAAAAACAATCAACATTTCAGGCTGTGACCATTCATCATAAGTCCTGATGAAAGGTCTCAGCCCAAGATATTGATGCTTTATTCCTTGACTTAGATGCTACCCAACTTGCTGAGTTGCCACAATATTTTCTGTGTGTTACTCTGGATTTCCCACAACTGCAGGATCTTCTGTGCTTATACAGTCATCTTAGCTGTCAATTTGTTCCCGAGTGAGAAAAAATGCTAGCTGGACAAGAAAACTTTTTGCTTCATAATATTTATTGAGAAGTTGATCTATCATAATGTAGGAAATATTCTATTTAACTGGATACACAACATCTTGAATAAATAATTAAGTATTACCAGAACATTCATTCACAAAGTTTGTGGAGCCTCATTCAATTTATTATCAGAAATGTTTATCTCTCAAAATAGGATTAGTGTAAATGTATGCTTCAGCATTTGGACAATAAGTTGTCTGGTGTCTATAATGAAGATCTAAATATCTTCCAATTCATACTCCTTCTAGTTCCTCTGGAAATAACACCCTCCTGATCAATTATAGTTCCAAGGGCTAGTTGGTTATCTAAAATAAATAGTGTTTTAGAGGAGAAATGAGTGTCACCGCATTACAGAACCAGAAAGGATCTTGATGCTGAGCTCAGTCCTCTTCTGGAAATTCAAGCATCTGATATTTCAATCAGGTGTCACACTGTTACAAATTGTCATTCTGCCCAGAAACTCCTCTCTCATTTTGTAATGACGTAGACAGTTATGCTAAAAAAGAAAGACAATGTCCAGAGAGAGGGAGGATGAAATTTGGAAATTACTGTGGTTATGCTGCAAATGAGAGTTGAATGTATGCAGGGATGGAAACTCTCTGGAAGCTGTACTCTTACTCCAGATGTGGATGAGTGCCAGACTGGAAACCACAACTGTCACAGCTTGGCATCGTGTTCCAACAGCCTTGGCTCTTTCCAGTGTGGGTGTGTGGGACTGGCTACACTGGAGCCAAAGAAGGACTTGTATCGATAATCATCTCTAAATCTCTAAATCTTTTCATTGACTTTCTTTTCTTTGGCATGTGCTGTACTTTATTTTCTCTCTGTTGATTAAAGAGATAGCAGACCTGTCCTCCCAGATCTCGTCCCCCCACCAACCCCCCACCTGTTTGGAAAGAGAGAAGTTGTCCCATCCCACTCAGGTTTTAAAATTTCTCCCACCCTGATTTTAATAGAACAGCCCCACTCAGAATGAGGTTACATGGGGTACCTTCTCAAAACAGCACTGTGTGTGAACCTGTAGATTAATCCATGTTCTGATTCCTTCTCATGTGCCCAGAGAAATTTCTTTCACATCTCTAAGACTTTGGCAACACACATACTCTGTGCCGAGCTGTGGCCAGAAAAGGCAAGGCAAGTCTCAAATGCCAGGCAGTTCAAAATGCTTTACATAGAACGAGATATAAAAATCAAACATCAAATTTCAGACAATATAAAAGAGAATGAAATCACACAAAAATAGATATGATAAATATATTAAAAATTGAATAAAAGTTGCAGTGCAGGAGTTTCTAATTAAAAGCTACAGCAAAAAGAAAAGTTTTAAGCCTCAAACTAAAAGAGCTTAAAGTTTGGGCAGACTGCCGATCCTCCTGAATGTTATTCCTGATATAAGAAGTCGTAAATGATTTTTGAGCTGAGATCAGTTACGAGCACACTCTGCTGTCCTATATCTCTGCTCTGCCAGAGCAGACCAGAAATCAAATCTTGGATGTGGAACTCAGAGTTCTGTCACATGAGCCTTTATAATCTGAACAAACAAAGGAGCTGAAGCTGATATTTCATTCTTTCTGAGGATCCGCCTAAATCTTGGAGTGGTGTGAAAGTTCTACATTCACAAACTGTCAAACTAATGAGAATTCTCTCTTTCTTCCTAACTTCAGATGTGGATGAGTGTCAGAGTGGGAGCCATGACTGTCACAGCTCAGCCTCCTGTTCCAACAGCCCCGGCTCCTTCCAGTGTGTGTGTGGGACTGGCTACACCAGGGATGGAAGGGCTTGTACAGGTAATATTATCTAAATCTTTCCATTATTTTTTTTTTGGCAAGACTTGCATTTTATATTGAGTAGAAAGAGACAACAGTCCTGTTTCCCATCTTCTAATCAGTTTAGAATCAGTCCCGTTGACCCATTTTGCCTGATTAGCTCACTCAAGATTTAAAGCTGTTCCCACCCTGATTTCAAAGTATTGCCCAACTCAGAATGAGGTCATGTCATGTATCTTCCATAGGACAGCACTCTGTGTGAGCCTTCAGATTACTCCATGTTCTGACTCCCTCTCATGAGACCAGAGAAATATCTTTGTCCCTTCTCATCTCTGAGACATTAACAATCTTTAATCATGAGTAGATCTGGGAGCTGAGACAAGTTCTGACGACACTCTGCTGGTCCAATTGGTCTCTGCTCACCCAGAGCCGACCAGGCTGTGTCACTCATAGCTCCACTGCATGGGCATTTATAACCTAAGCAGAGGAGATAAATATAATACTCCACTCTTTCTAGGGATCCAGCCTAAATCTGTGTGTGCAGTAATGAAAATTGCAGCATACATGCACTGTGGTGCCTCGAGTCAACTCTCTCTTTCTTCCAAACTGTATATGTGGATAAGTGTCAGATTGGGAGCCATGATTGTCACAGCTTGGCATCCTGTTCCAACTGGCCCGGTTCTTTTCCCAGACGGCCACGTCTGTCCCAGGTGCGTTGAGCTGCAGCTCCTCAGGGACCAGGTTAGTGAACTGGAGATGCAGCTCGATGATCTTCATCTGGTCAGGGAAAGAGAGGAAGTGATAGATAGGAGCTATAGGCAAGTAGTCACACCTGGGCATTGGGAGACAGATAAGAGGGTAACAGTCAGGAAAGGGAATGGCAGGAATCGGATACTAGTGAGTATCCCTGTGGCTGTCCCCTTCAACAATAAGTACTGTTGGGGAGTGGAGCGACCTACTAGGGGAAGCAATAGTGGCCATGCCTCTGGCACAGAATCCGGCCCTGTGGCTCAGAAGAGTAGAGAAAGGAAGAGGATGGCAGCAATGATAGGGGACTCTATAGTTAGCGGGTCAGACAGGCAATTCTGTGGACACAGGAAAGAAGCACAGATGGCAGTTTGTCTCCCAGGTGCCAGGATCTGGGATGTTTCTGATCATGTCCACGATATCCTGAAGTGGGAAGGTGAGCAGCCAGAGGTCGTGGTACATATTGGTGCCAATGATATAGGTAGGAAAAGGAGGGAGGTCCTGAAAACAGACTACAGGGAGTTAGGAAAGAAGCTGAGAAGCAGGACCACAAGGGTAGTGATCTCAGGATTACTGCCTGTGCCACACGACAGTGAGTATAGGAATAGAGTGAGGTGGAGGATAAATGCATGGCTGGGGGACTGGAACGGGGCAGGGATTCAGATTTCTGGATCACTGTGACCATTTTTGGGGCAGGTGTGACCTGTACAATAATTTTGGGTTGCACTTGAATCTGAGCGGGACCAATATCCTGGCAAGGGAGGAAGTCATGGAGGGATTGTCTACAGAGTCTCTGTAGGTGGAAGTTAGAAACTCTACTGGGTGTTTTTTTATAGACCATCCAATCAATACAGGGACATCGAGGAGTTAATAGGGATACAGAATCTGGAACGGTGCCATAAAACAGAGTTGTCGTGTTGGGATATTTTTATTTCCCCAATATTGATTGACATCTCCTTAGAACAAGGGGTTTAGATGGGGTGGAGTTTGTTTGGTGTGTTCAGGAAGGTTTCCTGACTCAAAATATAGATAAGCCTACAAGAGGAGAACCGGTACTTGATCTGGTATTGGGAAATGAACCTGGTCAGGTGTCAGGTCACTCAGTGGGAGAGCATTTGGAGATAGTGATCACAATTCTATTTCCTTTACCTTGGCATTGCAAAAGGATAGAAGCAGACAAGTTACAAAACTGTTTAATTGGAGTAAGGGGAAATATGAAGCTATCGGGCAGGAACTTGGAAGTATAAATTAGGAGCAGATGTTCTCAGGGAAACGTATGGCAGAAATGTGGCAAATGTTCAGGGGATACTTCAATGGTGTTCCAAGGAGACAGGGAAAGGATGGTAGGGTACAGGAACTGTGGTGTACAAATGCTGTTGAAAATCTAGTCAAGAAGAAAAGAAAAGCTTATGTTTGTTTGTTCAAAAAACTAGGTAATGATAGAGATCTAGAAAATTATAAGGCTAGCAAGAAGGAGCTTAAGAATGAAATTAGGAGAGCCGGAAGGGTTCATGCAAAGGCCTTGGCAAGCAGGATTAAGGAAAACCCCAAGGCATTCTACAAGTATGTAAAGAGCAAGAAGATAAGATGTGAGAGAATAGAACCAATCAGGTGTGACAGTGGAAAAGCGCGTATGGAACTGGAGGAGGTAGCGGAGATACTTAATGAATACTTTGCTTCAGTATTCACTACAGAAAAGGGCCTGAGCAATTGTAAGGATGACTTGCAGCAGACTGAAAAGCTTGAGCATATAGACATTAAGAAAGAGGATGTGCTGGAGCTATTTGAAAATATCAAATTGGATAAGTCACTGGGACAGGACAGGATATAATCTAGGCTAATGTTGGAGGCAAGGGAGAAGATTGCTGAGCCTCTGGCAATGATCTTTACATCATCAATAGGGACAGGAGAGGTTCCGGAGGATTGGAGGGTTGCAGATGTTGTTCCCTTATTCAAGAAAGGGAGGAGAGATAGCCCAGGAAATTATAGACCAGTGAGTCTTACTTCAGTCGTTGGTAAGTTGATGGAGAAGATCCTGAGAGGCAGGAATTATGAACATTTAGAGAGGCATAATATGATTAGGAATAGTCAGCATGGCTTTGTCAAAGGCAGGTCAACCCTTACGAGCCTGATTGAATTTTTTGAGGATGTGACTCAACATATTGATGAAGGTAAGCAGTAGATGTAGTGTATATGGATTCCAGCAAGGCATTTGATAAGGTACCCCATGCAAGGCTTATTGAGAAAGTAAGGAGGCATGGGATACAAGGGGACATTGTTTTGTGGATTCCGAATTGGCTTGCCCACAGAAGGCAAAGAGTGGTTGTAGACAGGTCATATTCTGCATGGAGGTCGGTGACCAGTGGTGTGCCTCAGGGATCTTTTCTGGGACCTCTACTCTTCATGATTTTTATAAATGACCTGGATGAGGAAGTAAAGGGATGAGTTAGTAAATTTGCTGATGACACAAAGGTTGGAGGTGTTGTGGATAGTGTGGAGGGCTGTCAGAGGTTACAGCGGGACATTGATAGGATGCAAAACTGGGCTGAGAAGTGG
Source organism: Mobula birostris (assembly GCF_030028105.1). Lineage (NCBI taxonomy): Eukaryota > Metazoa > Chordata > Chondrichthyes > Myliobatiformes > Myliobatidae > Mobula > Mobula birostris. The sequence continues at coordinate 47,862,930 of NC_092378.1, read as the reverse complement.
CAGATAGAGTTCAATCCAGATAGGTGTGAGGTGGTTCATTTTGGTAGGTCAAATATGATGGCAGAATATAGTATTAATGGTAAGACTCTTGGCAGTGCGGAGGATCAGAGGGATCTTGGGGTCCGAGTCCATAGAACACTCAAAGCTGCTGCGCAGGTTGACTCTGTGGTTAAGAAAGCATACGGTGTATTGATGTTCATCAACCATGGGATTGACTTTAGGAGCCAAGAAGTAATGTTACAGCTATATAGGACCCTGGTCAGACCCCACTTGGAATACTGCGCTCAGTTCTGGTCACCTCACCACAGGAAGGATGTGGAAACTATAGAAAGGGTGCAGAGGAGATTTACAAAGATGTCGCCTGGATTGGGGAGCATGCCTTATGAAAACAGGTTGAGTGAACTTGACTTTTCTTTCTTGGAGTGACGGAGGATGAGAGGTGATCTGATAGAGCTGTATAACATGATGAGGGGCATTGATCGTGTGGATAGTCAGAGGCTTTTTCCCAGGGCTGAAATGGCTAACACGAGAGGGCAGTTTTAAGGTGCTTGGGAGTAGGTACAGAGGAGATGTCAGGTGTAAGGTTTTTACGCAGAGAGTGCTGAGTGCATGGAATGGGCTGCCGGCAACTGTGGTGGAGGCGGATATGATAGGGTGCTTTAAGAGACTCTTGGAAAGATACATGGAGCTTAGAAAAATAGAGGGCTATGTGTAACCCTAGGTAATTTCTAAAGTAAGTACATGTTTGGCACAGCATTATAGGCTGAAGGGCCTGTATTGTGCTGTAGGTTTTCTATGTTTCTATGTTGTTGTGTATGTGGTCTGACTACACAACAATGCTATTAATAAAAATGCTGGAGATGGGAGCTATGTTTCATGTTTCTTTACTGGCAGAATCCGAACTTTAACACACAGGTCCAGATCAATACGTGCCTAATAGCGCATTCAATGACGTGTTACTAAAACATAAAGTAGTCCCTTAATATACTGTAGGCTATACACTACACTCCTCCCCTTTTACTTTAAAACTTTCAGGGATCAGGGAAAGTAGATAGTGTAGAGGATTGTCAGAGATTGCAGAGAGACATTGATAAGACGTAGAAGTGGGCTGAGAAGTTGCAGATGGAGTTCAACCCGGAGAAATGTGAGGTGATGGACTTTGGAAGGACAAACTCCAAGGCAGAGTACAAAGTAAATGGCAGGATACTTGGTAGTGTGGAGGAGCAGAGGGATCAGGGGGTACATGTCCACAGATCCCTGAAAGTTGCCTCACAGGTAGATAGGGTAGTTAAGAAAGCTTATGGGGTGTTACCTTTCATAAGTCGAGGAATAGAGTTTAAGAATCGCGATGTAATAATGCATCTATAAAACTCTGGTTAGGCCACAATTGGAGTACTGCGTCCAGTTCTGGTCGCCTCACTATAGGAATGGTGGAAGCATTGGAAAGGGTACAGAGGAGATTTACCAGGATGCTGCCTGGTTTAGAGAGTATGCATTATGATCAGAGATTAAGGGAGCTAGGGCTTTGCTCTTTTGGAGAGGAGGAGGATGAGAGGAGACATGATAGAGGTATACAAGATAATAAGAGGATAGATAGAGTGGATAGCCAGCGCCTCTTCCCCAGGGCACCACTGCTCAATACAAGAGGACATGGCTTTAAGGTAAGAGGGGTGGGAAGTTCAAGGGGGATATTAGAGGAAGGTTTTTTACTCAGAGAGTGGTTGGTGCGTGGAATGCACTGCCTGAGTCAGTAGTGGAGGCAGATACACTAGTGAAGTTTAAGAGACTACTAGACAGGTATATGGAGGAATTTAAGGTGGTGGGGGTGCTATATGGGAGGCAGGGTTTGAGGGTCAGCACAACATTGTGGGCCAAAGGGCCTGTATTGTGCTGTACTGTTCTATGTTCTATTAATATTGTATCAACTTTTTTTTTTACTAGGGAACTATGCTAAACACGTTTACCTTTAACATACAAACACCTTCCCTTTGTTTACTTAGTAACTTAGTAATATCAAATTATAACAAGCCTTTTTTTTCATTTGGTCTATGACCCATTTAGAACTCAAGTCTCTGGGGGGGGAGGGGTCTTCTCTGCCTCTCCAGATAACATCTGTCAATAACTTATTTGCTTTAATACAGATTTCCATATAAAAGTCATGAAAAGTTGACCTCTGAGCATAGGGAGTTAAAAAGATGTGCGCCTCCAACTTGCTAAGTGTTCTAGGCAGCAGATCGCCTCCATATAATGAAGACTCCTCTGTGCAGCTGTCCTAGAGATATACGCATCTTTGTGCTATCACTTGTCTTCCTTACCCATATCTCATTTGATCCAACTGAGCTAATTACACAGCCAATTTTCACATTCTCCTTAGATTCCAAATAGATAGCCTGACCTTTATAATACCATCTCTTATCGTAATATTTCTTCTATTCATGCTTCGTATCTTTGTGCTGGTGATTCAGCAGTAGTGCTGGGAAGATGCTCAGGAGAAGATGAAGATGCTGGTCTTTTTGGAGATTTAAGCGTATTGAGAATTTGTAGATCTTCCATTATCTGTTCATCTGTTAACAAGTAATTTAACTGTGCAGGTGTAGGTCTTCATCTTTTGTCTGTAATTGGAACAGGGTCATGAGGTCTCCTCCTTAGTTTCCTAGTCATTATTGGCTTTACCTCCATAGAATCTCCTGTGAGTTCCATTGTTAACCTCTCATTCTCAATCATCTTTTTGTTTTCTTCTAACTCAATCTTTTTAGCTTCAAATTCCTTCACTGCTGCTTTCTTCTCTTTAATATAATTCCTTTCCACTTGTTCTGTCTCCAGTTGCAGAAAAAGCTCTGCATTTTGTATTTTTTCCTTGTATTGTTGATCTAGTTTCTTCATCCTTTTCTGATACTCCTGCAAAGTACCTTCCTGTAACTGCTGTAGCTGTCTTTTGAGAGATGTCAATTTCTCCTGGTACATCTGCTCTTTTACTTCCAGGTATTCTTCATCATCCTGCTTATTGGCAATATCTGTCTCACTTGCATCCTTTGTATCTTCATCCAAGTTGTGGCCACGGATACTGCATTCATCCTCATCAACAATGCTGTCTAGCTCCTCCTCATCATTGTAATAGTCGACAATGGGTGAGAGGAGAGCTGCAGACATACTCCCCGCCGAGCTGCCCTCCTTTGTTGACGTATCTAGTGTCTTGATGGTGTGCCAATCCAACTGGATTTTCCTGAACCATTCATGTCCCAGCAACGGTGGTCCTCCATTTTTTCAGTACATAGAGGTTCAGCTGCTGTGTTTTGTCTCCGTAGGTCACTGTCACTTTAACTTTACCTTTGGGATGCACTTTCTGTCCTGTGTAAATCTTTAGCAGTAGATTAGTTCGTTACAGAGGTATGTGAGAAAACAGTTGTTTATAGTCGTGTACAGAGTTCACTGTTAAAGCTGAGCGTGTGTCCAACTCCATTTTCAGTCTCACACCTGCCACTTGTGGAATAATCGTTATTACTCTTCGATCATGTGTCTCTTTCACACTGTGAAGTTGCAGACAAGACAACTCTCTTTCGTCTGAGGTGCTTTCATCAGAACTGCTTTCTTCCATGTTGTGTACATTGTTCTGTTTTCCTTTCTGGGGTTTCTTGTTTCTCTGTATTTTGTCATTTTTCTGCTGTTTACTAGATTTGCATACTCTGCCAGAGTGGCCCTGTTTGCCACAGTTTCTGCATTCTTTGTCTTTAAACCAACAGTCATCAGGGTCATGTGACATGTTCCCACAATGGTAACATTTCTTTCCTTCATTTCTGTTCAGTGACATTTTATTCGTAGCATATTCCAGAGATTTTTGTTGTATCTCTGAAGCACCCCATGCTGCTGTTTTTGTTGATTTTGCAATGTTCAGTGCTTTCTCTAATGCAAGTTTTTTTTTCCACCCAGGAGCTTCTTCTGTGTGGTTTCACAGTGCATACCACACATTAACCTGTCCCTCAATGCGTCCGATAGACCAGCTCCAAATTGACAATGTTCTGATAATTTGTGCAATTCAGCACAGTATTCAGAAATGCTTTCATTTTTGCTCTGATTCCGTTTGTGAAATTTAAATCTTTCAAAAATGACCAGTGGTTTGGGATTTAAATGTTGTTGGAGAGTGTCTACCATTTGCTTGAACGTTTTGTCAGCTGGTTTTTCAGGGGTTAACAAGCTCCATAGCAGCCCGTATGTTTTTGCTCCCATAATACTGAGTAAAACGCTGGCTTTCTTTCCATCATAAACACCGTTAGCCTCACAATACAACTTCACTCTCTCAATGTAAGTTGCCTAGTCTTCAATGCCACTATCAAATGCTGTAATGGTTCCAATCACCACCATCTTTGTTATGTTAATTTAGCCCCGTTTTCCCCGTATTTTCTTTTTGACTCATGTATCCTTTTTGCTAGCACTATGAGCACACTCTGTCTAGATGTGTGTGTGTGTCACTCCTTTTTATCTCCCTTCTGGGGCAGGCAGACCCTCATCCCCTGGGGGTCAGCATCAGCTGTGGTCTCGCCTGGATGTGCTGTAGCTCTGACTGTGTCTCTTGGTCTCCCGACGTTCCCGACCCTGGCTGTTCTCCTGCTTCCTTTCAGACTTGCAGCCTCATTCTGCTTCCGTTTTCCGCTCCTTGGGTCATTCCTTGCGTTCTTCTTCCGAGTGTTGTTATCAATTTAAAAAATGGCTTTCTGATACGATGTAGGTTCATTAACCTCGTCGCAAATTATATTATTATACCTTATTATACTGTAGGCTATACAGTACATAGGTTTTTCAGAGTGTGTGTTGAGCTGGCTACACTGGAGTTCCTGTTCCAACAGCCCCGGCTCTTTCCAGTGTGTGTGTGTGTGGGACTGGCTACACTGGGGTTCCTGTTCTAACAGCCCCGGCTCTTTCCAGTGTGTGTGTGGGACTGGCTACACTGGGGTTCCTGTACCAACAGCCCCGGCTCTTTCCAGTGTGTGTGCGGGACTGGCTACACTGGCGTTCCTGTACCAACAGCCCCGGCTCTTTCCAGTTTGTGTGTGTGGGACTGGCTACACTGGGGTTCCTGTACCAACAGCCCTGGCTCTTTCCAGTGTGTGTGTGGGACTGGCTACACTGGGGTTCCTGTACCAACAGCCCCGGCTCTTTCCAGTGTGTGTGCGGAACTGGCTACACTGGCGTTCCTGTACCAACAGCCCCGGCTCTTTCCAGTTTGTGTGTGTGGGACTGGCTACACTGGGGTTCCTGTACCAACAGCCCTGGCTCTTTCCAGTGTGTGTGTGGGACTGGTTACACTGGGGATGGAAGGTCTTGTACAGGTTACTGGCACTGAATCTTCCCAGAACTGAGATAAAGAAGGGTGAGAATTTGAGAAGCAAAATGATAGTATCGTTATTTCTAACTATTGTACATCTATTTCAGCTGATAATGTGTGTGCTCCCTTAAGATTGCTACTAATTTAAGAAGGACTTGTAATTTTGTTTGCACCGTGCTTGAAGATTGATTCCAAGGGGTGCGTTTACTTGGAACTAGAGTGATTAATGAGAATAAGAATGAATCATCTGCTATTCTAAATTAAACAAGGGCAGAATGGAATGAGAGTACAATTTTGGCATTTTCCATTTGTGATATTTAAACATCTTGAAATAAAGTGACTCTCCACCCACTGGAGTGACTGAGTAATAAGTGCAGTCAAGTATCTTAGCAGTGCGGAGGAACAGAAGGATCTTGATGGTTCACGTCCATAGTTCCCTTAAAGTCCTTAAAGTTGCTATGCAAATTGATAGAGTGTTAAGATGGTGCATGGTGGGTAGGCCTTCCTCTATTGGGGGAATTGAGTTCAAAATCCGTGCGGTAATGTAGTAGCTCTATAAAATGCTGGTTAGCTCACACTTGGAATGTTGTGTTCATTTATGGTGGCTTCACTATTGGAAGGATGTGGGAGCTTTAGAGAAGGTGCAGAGGACCTTTACCAGGATGCTACCAGTATTGGACAGTGTGACATGAGGATTGGCTAAGTGAGCTAGAACTTTTCTCTTTGGGATTAAGGTGGATGAGAGGAGACTTGATAGAGCTGTACAAGAAGATAAGAGGCATAGATCAAGTGGACAGCCAAAAAATTTCTCCATGGTGGAAATGGTTACCACGATGGACATAATATTATGGTGACTGGAGGAAACTTTGTGGGGGAGGGGTGGATTGGCAGAGGTAAATATTTTACTTAGGGAGTGGCAGGTGTATAGAGCACGATGCCAGGGATGGTGGAAGAGGCTGATATATTAGTGTGATTTAAGTGACTGTTAGATAGTCAGATGGATTACAGAAGAATGGAGGGCTAGGGGGAGGAGAGGAGTAGGTTGATCTTAGAGTAGGTTAAATGGTCATCACAACATGCTGGGTTGAAGATCCTGTACTGTGCTGTGGTGTTTTAAGTACTATGATTTAAAGTCTGGGTACATTTTTGTAAGGCATGGGAATGCATTTTCAATCCATTGATTAGGTCCTTACTAGTTTGAAATGACTTGTTCATTAAAAATGAAATCTATTGTTGAATAAAGAAATAGAACATAGAACACTACAGCACAGCAGTGGGTCTTTGGCCCATGATGTTGTGCCAGCTTTTAACTTACTCGAAGATCAATCTAACCTTTCCCTCCTACATAGCCCTCCATTTTTTAATCATATGTCTCTTAAATGGCCCTAATGTGTCCTTCTCCACTACCAGCTACAGCAGGGTGTTCCAAACAACCACCAATCTCTGTGTAAAAAACTTAACTCCAAAATTCCCCCTGTACTTTTCTCCAATCATTTTAAAATTATGCCCCTTGCATTTGCTGTTACAGTAGAATTATATGCATCCACAAATCTGAAATGGAAGCGTTGAGAATCCTATAATGTCACATTGTAATTGATTAAGTTTCTATATTCTGCGTTGCCAATGGAAACAATGAAATTAAAAGCAGCATAGTGACGTAGCTAGTAGAGCTGCTGCCTCACTGTTTCAATGAGGCCGGTTCAATTCTGATCCAATGAAGCTCGTGGCCAGTTGGTGTGCTCTCCCCGTGGTTGAATGGGTGCTCTGATTTCCTCCCACCTCACAAATATATATGGGTTTGTAGGTTAACGTGGTTGTTGTTGAGTATTGTCGAGTTGTCGTGAATTCATGGCGACCCTATGGATAGTGTAGTTGTCCATAGGGTTTTTGTGGCCAGATACGAAACTAGATTGCCAGGCCTTCCTTAGTAACATAGAAAACCTACAGCACAATACAGGCCCTTCAGCCTACAAGCTGTGCCGAACGTGTCCTTACCTTAGAAATTACCTAGGATTACCCATAGCCCTCTATTTTTCTCGGCTTCATGTACCTATCCAGGAAACTCTTAAAAGGCCCTATCATATCCGCCTCCACTATTGTCGCCGGAAGTCCATTCCACGCCCTCACCACTCTCTATATAAAAAAACATACCCCTGACATCTCCTATGTACCTACTTCCAAGCACCTTAAAACTGTGCCCTCTCATGCTAGCTATTCCAGCCCTGGGAAAATGCTTCTGACTATCCACATGATCAGTTCCTCTCATCATTAACTTTCCTCGAGTAGGTTAATACATTATTGTAAATTGCCACTAGAGTGTAGGTGAATGGCACAGTCTGATGGAAGAGAATGGTCACTGGGATGGGGAAAAAAATAGGATCTGTGTAAATGTGAGATGTGTTTCTTGTCTTATTGTTGGCACATTCCTCTCCATCACTGATCAGATCCTGGTGAATTTTAGAGATTGTGCGTGAGGAAACTATCGTGAATCTGAGTAATCTACACATATGGTGCCCAGCCTGGTTGTGGAGCTGTAGACTGCATGATTTCATAAAACCTCAGTACAACAATCCGCACAAAATGCTGAAGGAACTCAACAAGTCAAGCAGCATTTATGCAGAGGGAAAAAAAATCAATATTTCAGGCTCTAACCATTCATCATAAATCCTGATGAAAGGTCTCAGCCCAAGATATTGATGCTTTATTCCTTGACTTAGATGCTACCTGACTTGCTGAGTTCCTGCAATATTTTCTGTGTGTTACTCTGGATTTCCCACAGATGCAGAATCTCCTGTGCTTATACAATAATCCTAGCTGTCAATTTGTTTCCCAGTGAGAAGCTGCTAGGTGGGCAAGAAAACTCTTTGCTTTACCATATTTGTTGAGAAGTTGACCTATCATAATGTAGGAAATATTCCATTTGATTGGATACGCAACATCTTGAATAAGTAAGTAAGTATTACCAGAGCATCCATTCACAAAGTTTGTAAAGCTCCATTCAATTTATTATCAGAAATATTTATCTCTCAAAATAGGATTAGTGTAAATGTGTGCTTCATCATTCGGGCAATAAGCTGTCTGGTGTCCATAATGAAGACCTAAACATCTTCCAATTCATACTCCTTCTAGTTCCGCTGGAATCAACAGCCTCCTGATCAATTATAGTTCCAAGGAGCTAGTTGCTTATCCAAAATAAATAGTGCTTTTGAGGAGAAGTGAGTGTCACTGTATTATGGAACCAGAAAGGATCTTGAAGCTGAGCTCAGTCCTCTTCTTGAAATGCAAGCATCTGATATTTCAATCTGGTGTCACTTTATTAGAAATTGTCATCCTGCCCAGAAACCCCTCTCAATTTGCAATGACTTAGACAATATGCTAAAAAAGGAAGACAATGTCCACACAGAGGAAGATGAAACATGGCTGCAGATTACTGTAGTTATGCAGCAAAAGAGAGTTGAAGATGGAAGTCTTCTGATAAGCTGTTCTCTTGCTCCAGATGTGGATGAGTGCCAGACTGGAAACCACAACTGTCACAGCCTGGCTTCATGTTCCAACAGCCCCGGCTCTTTCCAGTGTATGTGTGGGACTGGCTACACTGGGGACGGAATGACTTGTATCAGTAATCACTTCTAAACTTTCTGTTGATTAAAGAAGGGATAGCAGACCTGTTCTCCCACACGCCTCCCATCTGTTTGGAATGAAGGAAGTTGGTCCATCTTGTCCGTGCCACATCACACAGGTTTTAGTTTCTCCCACCCTGATTTCATAGAATTGCCCCACTCAGAATGCGGTCACATGGGGTATCTTCTCAAGACAGCTCTGTGTGTGAGCCTTTAGATTAATCCATGTTTTGATTCCTTCTCATGTGCTCAGAGAATTTTCCTTCACATCTGCTCAGTGCTGGGACCCCAGTTTTTTACAATATATATTAATGACTTAGAAGAGGGAATTAAATGCAGCATCTCCAAGTTTGCGGATGACACGAAGCTGGGTGGCAGTGTTAGCTGTGAGGAGGATGCTAAGAAGATGCAGGGTGACTTGGATAGGTTAGGTGAGTGGGCAAATTCATGGCAGATGCAATTTAATGTGGATAATTGTGAGGTTATCCACTTTGATGGCAAGAACAGGAAAACAGATTATTATCTGAATGGTGGCCGATCAGGAAAAGGGGAGGTGCAACGAGACCTGGGTGTCATTGTACACCAGTCATTGAAAGTGGGCATGCAGGTACAGCAGGCGGTGAAAAAGGCGAATGGTATGCTGGCATTTATAGCAAGAGGATTCGAGTACAAGAGCAGGGAGGTTCTACTGCAGTTGTACAAGGCCTTGGTGAGACCACACCTGGAGTATTGTGTGCAGTTTTGGTCCCCTAATCTGAGGAAAGACATTTTTCTTGCCATAGAGGGAGTACAGAGAAGGTTCACCAGATTGATTCCTGGGATGACAGGACTTTCATATGATGAAAGACTGGATCGACTAGGCTTATACTCGCTGGAATTTAGAAGATTGAGGGGGGATCTTATTGAAACGTATAAAATTCTAAAGGAATTGGACAGGCTAGATGCAGGAAGATTGTTTTCGATGTTGGGGAAATCCAGAACAAGAGGTCACAGTTTGAGGATAAAGGGGAAACCTTTCAGGACCGAGATTAGGAAAAACTTCTTCATACAGAGAGTGGTGAATCTGTGAAATTCTCTGCCACAGGAAACAGTTGAGGCCAGTTCATTGGCTATATTTAAGAGAGAGTTAGATATGGCCCTTGTGGCTAAAGGGATCAGGGGGTATGGAGAGAAGGCAGGTACAGGGTTCTGAGTTGGATGATCAGCCATGATCATACTGAATGGCGGTGCAGGCTTGAAGGGCCGAATGACCTACTCCTGCACCTATTTTCTATGTTTCTATCTCTAAGACTTTGGCAACACATATACTCTGTGTGGAACTAAGGCAAGACAAGGCAAGTTTATTTGTATAGTACTTTTCAAACGCCAGGCAGTTCAAAATACTTTACACAGAACAAGGTATAACAATCAAACATCAAACTTCAGTAATATAAAAGAGAATGAAATCACACAAAAATAGATATGATAAATATGTTTAAAAAGAATAAAAGTTGCAGTGCAGGAGATTCTAACTCAAAGCTACAGCAAAAGGAAAAATTGTAAGCCTCAATTTAAAAGAACTTAAAGTTTGGGCAGACTGCAGGTCCTCCTGAATGTTATTCCTGATACAAGGAGTCGTGAATGATCTTTGAGCTGAGATCAGTTATGAGCACACTCTGCTGTCCTATATCTCTGCTCTGCCAGAGCAGACCAGAAATCAAATCTTAGCTGTGGAACTTAGAGTTCTGTCATATGAGCCTTTATAATCTGAACAAACAAAGGAGCTGAAGCTGATATTTCATTCTTTCTGAGGATCCACCTAAATCTTGGAGTGGTGTGAAAGTTCTACTTTCTCAAACTGTCAAACTAATGAGAATTCTCTCTTTCTTCCTAACTGCAGATGTGGATGAGTGTCAGAGTGGGAGCCATGACTGTCACAGCTCAGCCTCCTGTTCCAACAGCCCCGGCTCCTTCCAGTGTGTGTGTGGGACTGGCTACACCGGGGATGGAAGGGCTTGTACAGGTAATATTATCTAAATCTTTCCATTATTTTTTTTTTGGCAAGACTTGCATTTTATATTGAGTAGAAAGAGACAACAGTCCTGTTTCCCATCTTCTAATCAGTTTAGAATCAGTCCCGTTGACCCATTTTGCCTGATTAGCTCACTCAAGATTTAAAGCTGTTCCCACCCTGATTTCAAAGTATTGCCCAACTCAGAATGAGGTCATGTCATGTATCTTCCATAGGACAGCACTCTGTGTGAGCCTTCAGATTACTCCATGTTCTGACTCCCTCTCATGAGACCAGAGAAATATCTTTGTCCCTTCTCATCTCTGAGACATTAACAACATTAGAGCTGAGACCAGTTCTAACTCCACTCTGCTGCTCCAGTTGAACTCTACTCACCCAAAGAAGACCGGGCTGTGTCACTCATAGCTCCATTGGATGGGTCTTTATAATCTGAACAAACAGAGGAGATAAGTATGATATTCCACTATTTTTGGGGAATCCAGCCTAAATCGGGGTTTTCAGAAAAGAAAATATCAACATACATGCACTGTGGATCCTCCAGTGACCTCTTCCTTTCTTCCAAACTCTAGATGTGGATGAGTGTCAGAGTGGGAGCCACAACTGTCACAGTTTGGCCTCCTGTTCCAACTGCCCCAGCTCCTTCCAGTGTGTGTGTGGGACTGGCTACACTGGGGATGGAAGGACTTGTACAGGTAACTGGTACTGAGTCTACCTATGAGTAAAGAAAATCTTTTTTTTTGTAATGTATTTTTTATTGAAGTTCATCATCAAACACATTTCCATAAGATGTATTTCAGATACTGTACATATATATCATAGAATCTATTTGTCACAAATCTCCACATAATATTTATCTGCAGTATACACTTATAGAAAGGAGAGGAAAGAAAGAACAATTGAAAGATGAAAACTATGTACAGAGTACGGAGTGATCTTTTTATTTAGAACATATTCATTGACTTGTGAGAATAAAATCAGGCCTATGAGGTGTTATGTAGTTAAACCATTTTTACCAGTATGAATCAAATTGTTCCAACTTATGATTAGCAGATACTCTTATCTTCTCCATTTTGTAAATGTCCATTGTAATTTCCATCCATACATTTAAATTTGGGCTCTCCTGTGTTAACCATTTTCTGGTAAGGGTCTTTTTACCAGCCACCAGCAGTATATTCATTAAATATTTATCTCTTTTCAACCATTCTTGAGGTATATACCCAAAATATATGGTCTTACTGTCTAAGGATATTTCACATTTAAAGATATCTTGTAGGGCATTATGTATCCCACTCCAATTGTCTTTGATAATGGGGCATTCCCAGAAAATATGATAATAGTTTGCATTTTGATTTCCACAATTTCTCCAGCAAACAGGGAGGTTACTATCATAATGGGATTTCTGAGAGGGTGTAATAAAATATCTTATCAAGTTTTTCCACCCGAACTCCTTCCATTTCTGTGAACTGGTACACTTCCATTGATACCTCCATATTATTGTCCAGTCTTCCTCAGATATTATTTTCCCTCCTACTTTCTCCCATTTTGTTTTAATATAAGAAGTCGAATGTGTTTTAAGATTTGACAAACCCTTATACACGCTTGAAATGATTCTACTAATGTTATCTGAATTACATGCTTTTCTAAATAGCTCTATTAGACATGTACTTGCCTTGGTTACATTTTTAATCATCCTGTTAACATACTGTCACATCTGTAAATACCGGTAAAAGTCTTATTTTTCTATTAAGTGTTTCTCTTTGAGCATTTCAAAACTGAACAGTGTACCTTCTTTCACTATATTGCGAATAGCTGTTTTTCCTTTAGCTGTCCAGTCCTTAAATCTAGCATCCAGTTTATTTGGCGTAAAATCCGAGTCATATGCACACCATTTAAGAATTGCAATGTCTCTCTCCAGTTTATATTCTTTTATAATAGTTTTCCATATTTTAAGAGTCCATTTCACTCACGGGTTATCAATAGTATTTATGTAACTTTGTAGGTTGTTATCTGCCAAAATTGCCTGTATGGGGATGGAAAGTATCCTCTCCTCAATGTTTTTCCATTGAGCATCATATGATGGGTTGCACCAGCATATCACAGCTCTCAACTGTGCTGAAAAATAATAATCTCTAAGAAAAGGTGGGCCCCATCCCCCTTTTCCTTGGCTAATTGCAAAGTTTTGAGACGATCTTTAGGCCTTTTACTTTGCCATATACATCTTGATAGCTCTTGTTCCATTCATTGAATTGATTTTGGTTAATCTCTATTGGTAGGGTCTGAAAGAGATAGAATAGGGTCTGGGCAGTATATTCATTTTAATAGATTCAATCCTTGAACTGAGACCAAGAAAAGGAATTAGATTCCATCTTGTTATATCTTCCTTAATTTTTTTATATATAGGCTGATAATTGCATTTTGATAATTTTGCCAAATCTTTTGGCATAATGATGTCCAAATATTTGACAGACTCTGTTTGCCATGCCCAAGGATATCTACTTTCAATTTCTCTTGGTGGGCTATAGTTATATGAAAGTAGTTGGGTTTTATTTATGTTGACCTTGTATCCTGATAATAAGCCATATTGTTCAAAGGACTGCATCAATTTAGGTAAAGAGTATGTTGGTTACCTGAGATAGATCAAAATGTCATCTGCGTAACAGGCCAATTTATGCTCTGTCCCTTTAATAGTAATTCCCCTGATACCTTCATTTTGTCTGATGTATTGAGCTAGTGGTTCCAGATATAATGCGAAGAGTAGCAGTGACCATGCACAACCCTGTCTCGTGCCCCTTTCTAGGGTAAAACTATTTGATAAATATCCATTGATTTTAATCCTAACAGTAGGATTGTCATATAGTGCCTGTATAGTTTTAATAATTGTGTCATGTAGACCAAATTTATGTAAAATTCTGTAAAGAAAATTCCAATTAACGGAATCAAATGCCTTTTCAGCGTCCACACTTATCACTATTGCTTCAATTTCATTATTTTTTTATATGATCCATAATGTGAAGTGTCCTTCGTATATTGTCTTGTGTTCGGCGTTGTTGTATAAAATCTGTCTGATCATTTTGTATCAGTGTGGGTAGAAACTCTTCTCGCCGTTTGGCCATGTTGGAGGTAAATATTCTATAATCCACATTAAGAACAGATATTGGTCTAAATGACTCACATTCCATTTTATCCTTGCCTTCTTTCGGTATAGCTGAGACTATTGCCTCCTTCCAGTAGGGTGGCATTTACGCCTTCCTTAGAGCCCAGTTCAGTGTGGGGAGTAAAACAGGAACTAAATCATTTCTAAATTCTTTATACCACTCTGCCGTATATCCATCTGGTCCTGGTGACTTGCTTAATTTAAGCCTACTAATTGCAGTTTTTAGTTCAGCTTCAGTTATGTCAGCAGCCGTCGTTCTATTTTGTTCTTTGCTTAAAGTGGGTAACTCTAAAGAATTTAGGAAGGTGTCAGTCTGGGCTATGCTTCCCCCTGGAGCTTTGGAATATAGAGTTTTGAAAACATTTCAAAAGCTTCTTGAATTTCACTTAGCTTATTTTTTTATCACTTTTGTTCTTGGATCCCTAATTCTATGAAATGTATTTTCTGCTATCTTTTTTTTCAGTTTCCACGCCAGTATTTTCAGAGATTTAGATCCACTTTCATAGTGTCTCTATTTCAGAAACATTAAATTTTTTCTAATTTCTTGTGTAGCCAAACTATTAATTTCATTCCTAATTTTTTAAACTTCCTCTAGTGTATCCTGTGCCAAACTCAATTTGTGTTTTTTTTCTAGTTCCTTCAGCATACTTTGTAATTCCCCTAATGTATAATTCCTTACTTTTTTCTTATATGAAGATATCGCTATAATTTTCCCTCTTAAGACAGCCTTCAGAGTATCCCATAGAATGGGACGTGAAAACCTCTCCATTATCATTGAATTCTAAGTAAAGACCAATTTCTTCTTTAATTTGTTCCTTTAAATAGGGATCATTGAGTAGATCTGAATTTAGTTTCAAAATAGTATTCTTTGGCTGTAGGTCAAAATCAACAGATAAATATATAGGTGTATGGTCATTTACATCTATTGTCCCCATTCCACAGGTGATTATTTTGTCTTTATCTTTTCCAAATGTTATGAAATAGTCTATTCTTGTATATATGGAATGGGGGGCAGAATAATGAGTGTAATCCCTTCTGTCAGGGAAGAGGTCCCTCCATATATCAATTAGACCAACATCCTCAAAAGGAGTATTAACTTTCTTATGTAAGGACTTAGTTTCATAAGTTTTTCTATTGGAAGAATCTAAATTTGGTTGTAATTGTAAATTTAAATCTCCCCCACATATCGAGAGACCTTCTGTTTCCATTACAATAATAATAGTAATCTTATGGAAGAAACTAATATCACTTCCTGAGAGTGCGTATATATTCAATAAAGTAACTGGATTTCAATCTATATTCCCTCTTACCAGAACATATCTGCCCTCCTTATCTCCTATTTCGAATACTTTTTCAAAATTTAGCTTGCTTGAGATGAGAATAGCAACTCCTCTTCTATGTTCTGTTTTATATGAGGAGAGAAACAAATTAGTGAAGCCCATTCTCTTTAAATTTCCATGCTCATTATCACTTACGTGAGTTTCCTGGAAATATACTACATGGGTTTGTTCTTTTTTAATTTTTGATAGAATTTTACTGTGTTTGATTGGATTTAACAGCCCATTGACATTAAAAGAAATTAATTTTACTTTGTCCTTAGCCATGTGTATTTATCTGTTAGTATATCATTGAAATTTGCAGAATATAACTTAATTGATCTACTCCCTGAACAAATAAGAGCCAAGGAATGCAAATAATTAAAAAAAAATGGTAACAAAGGTATGATTCCAAGGCTGGGGTCTCTAGATGACCCTGGGGTGAGCTAGAAGAAACGTCTAGCCGTGGGGGGTAGCCCCTCCTACCTGTGGGTTGAGGGCCCCCACTGCAGTACCTGTAAAGGTAAGTAAAAAAAATCTATGTCCATTACACAGAAATGATTTCCCTGTGTATTCCTCCCATGTATATATTCTTATTTAGGTGGGGGAAAAGGAGTGAATGAATGAACAAAAAAAAAATTGAGTAATATAAAATCCACATTATAATACATATTTCTCGAGATAGGTGTATCACTGTCTATTTTTGCTTCTGTTTAGTTAATCAGCACTTTTAAAATTAGCCAAACCTTATCGCTCTTCTGGAGGAGGTGAGGGCTGTCTTTGGAGAACTCACAGTCTCTTCCTAATAACCTTCTCTCATCCTCCTCCCGTCCCCTGCTTTCTCGGTTCTCTTACTATTTCCCAAGCAGATCAGGATAACTGTTCAGTCAGGCTTTCCCTCGGTCTGACCACGCTAATGGGAAACCCTCTGTTGTTCATGTCTGCAGTCGCCTCTTCCACCATCTGATAAAGATGTCCCCCGCTTTTCGAACGTTCGCTTTACGAAACCTCACTGTTACGAAAGACCCACATTAGTACCCTGTTTTCGCTAACAGAAGGTGTTCTCACTGTTACGAAAAAAGCAGCGCGCGAAAAATATCAGCGTGTTATAAAAGGCAGCGCGCGCCCTGAGCAGCCGCTCTCCCCCGGATTCGGAACTGCATTCTCACCGGCATTGCTTAAACACGTGCCTGTGAGCAGCTGTTTGCAAGATGAGTTCTAAAGTACAATAGCTGTATCCCTCCTTCGTAAAGCACCATCAATTTAGTAGGGTACAGGGTTTGGAATTTAATTTTTTCTTGCTTTAATATTGGTTTCGCTTCAGAATACTCCTTCCGTTTCTGTAGGACCACCGGGGGGTAATCTTGATTGAAGTATGTTAACTTCCCATTCCAAAACACTCTCTTCTTACCCCAGGCCCTTCGTAGAATCTCCGCCTTGCTCTTGAATCTATTTAGCACGGCTTACTATCTCTGTCTCCGGAAGGCCTCGGGACGAAAGCATGATGCACGCTCTCAATTTCAATCTCCATCGTCGGGGGAATCTTCAGTGCTCCCCACAGCAACTTTTCTCCAAACTCCATCATCAACAAACCCTCCGCTCCTTCGAGAACATTATAAATCCTGATATTTTTCTGTTGCGATCTTCCCTCCTGGTCAAGCAATTTACTTTCCTGTTGATTTAATATTTTTATTGTCTTACTTAGTATCTGTTCCACGTTTTGCATGCAATCTTCCACCTTCTCAATTCGAGTCTCTGCCACCGCTATTTTCTGATTGACATTGGCAAGTTCTGACTTTATATCATTTAGTTGCTGTTTTATATCTTTTTGGATTTCCTTTATCTCTTCCAGAATCTTTATCATATTTGCCGCTTTGCCTGCATGAGACACATCGTCAGCTTCGCTGCCACGCGCACGTGTAGGAGAGCTACTCGTTGTACCTCTCTCTTCCATTGGCTCAGCAGTGATGCTTTTTTATCTCCATTCTTTTTCCCCATTCTTGCCCCCCTTATCAATTCAGATATTTTCAAAAGATCTTATATTTGATGGACTAACAGGGCAATATATGCGTTTTTCCGGAGGAGCTGTTGATTTAAGCTGCCATTCTGGACGATGAGGTCACTGGAACCCTAAGAAAATCTACTTTTAACAAGTTATTCAAATATGTATAATGTTGAGAAGTATTAACTTGCTTTGAGGGCCTGGAACCATAGCCTGCCTTACTCGCCTGAAGGATTGGAAGAGAGAAATAAGAATATTGTTATTTCCAACTATTGTACATCTATTTCAGCTGGTAATGGATGTGCTACCTTAAGATTGCTATCAATTTAAGAAGGACTTGTAATTTTGTTTGCACCATGCTTGAAGATTGATTCCAAAGAGTGTATTTACTTGGAACTAGAGTGAGTAATGAGAAGAGGAATGAATCATCTGCTATTTCAAATTAGACAAGGGCAGAATGGAATGAGAGTACAATTTTGGTATTTTCCATTTGTGATATTTAAGTATCATTGCAAATAAAGTGACTCTCCACCCACTGGAGTGACTGAGCTGTAGGTGTAGTCAGATTTCTTGCTAGTATAGTGGGGCAGAGGGATCCTGATGGCTCATGTCCACAGACCCTTAAAGTTGCCAGTTTATGGGGTGATTATGAATTCATATGGTGTGCAGGCCTTCATTAGTCTGGGAACTGAGTTCAAGAACCATTTGTTCTGTAAAACTTGTCCGATCACACTTGGAATATTGTGTTCAGTTCTGGTTGCCTCAATATAGGAAGGATGAGGAAGCTTTACAGAGCAGGCAGCGAAGATTTAACAGCATACAGCCTGGATTAGAGATGGATTAGGTTGAGTGAGCTAGGGCTTTTCTCTTTGGAATGAATAGTGAGAGGTGACTTACTAGAGGTTTACAAGAGGTGTATTGCGAATGGATGACAAGTGACGTTTTCCCAGAGGGGAAATGGCCAATAGAAGGGGGCAGAACGTTATGGTGATTGGAGAAAAGTATAGGGCAGGAGTTTTTTCCACAAAGAGTGGTAAGTACATGGAACATGATGCCAATGTGATGGTAGAGGCAGATACATTAGGGAGATTTAGATAAGCACATGGATTACAGAAAATGGAGAGCAATGTGGAAGGGAAGGGTTAGATTGATCTTAAAGGAGGTTAAAAGTTTGACAAAATATTATGGACTGAAAGGCTTGTACTGTGCTGTACTGTTTTATGTTCGATGTTATAAGTTTTAAGGACATTTTTGTAAGATGTGAGCTCACATTCTGAATGCATTGATTGGATCCTTTCTGGTTTGAAGTGACCTGCACATTAAAATTGGAATGTATTGGTGAATAAAGAAATAGAACATAGAACTTAGAGCAGTACAGCACAGTACAGGCTCTTTGGCCCATGATGTCGTGCCAAATGTTTAACCTACTCTAAGATCAATCTAACCCTTCCCTCCTACATAGCCCTCCATTTTCTACCACCCATCTGCTTGTCTAAGAGAATCTTAAATGTCCATAATGTATCTTTCTTCACCACCACCTCCAGCAGGGTGTTCCACACTACCACCATTCTCTGTGTAAAAAAAACTCAACTCTGACATTCTCCCTATACTTTTCTCCAATTGTTTTAAAATTATGTCCCTTGTATTTGCTGTGTTGAACAAAACCTGGTACAGTAGAATTATACGGATCCCAGATCTGAAGTGGAAGTGCTGAGAATCCTATAATGTCACTTTGTAATTCATTAAGTTTCCATATTCTGCGTTGCCAATGCAAATAATGAAGTTAAATGCAGCATAGTGGCATAGCTAGTAGAGTTGCTGTCTCATAGTTCCAATGAGGCCAGTTCAATTCAAATCCAGTGAAGTTAGTGTGCTCTCCTTGTGATTGAATGGGTTTCATCTAGGTGCCCTAGTTTCTTCCACCTCCCAAGTATGTGTGGATTGGTACGTTAACATACTGCTCTAAACTGCCACTTGAGTGTAGGCAAGTGGTACAGTCTGAAGAAAGTGAACGGTCACTGGTGTGGGAATGAAATAGGATTTGTGTAAATGTGAGATGTATTTCATGCCTTATTGTTGGAACATTACTCCCCATCGCTGTTAAGATCCTGGTGAATTTTACAGACTGTGTGTGGGGAAACTATTGTTAATCAGATTAACTCACACACGTGGTGTGCAGCTTAGTTGTGGAGCTGTAGATTGCATGATTTCATAAAATGTCAATACAATAATCCCACACAAAAAGTGAAGAAACTCATCAAATTAGGCTGAGTTTATGGAGAAGAAAACAGAGTCAACATTTCAGTCTGTGAGTCCTGAGTCAGTACGTGAGACGTGATGATGTGTCTCACCCATAGCATCGACTCTTTATTCCTCTGTATAGATGCTGCGTGCCCAGCTGAGGTCCTCTAGCATTTTGTATGTGTTACTCCAGATTTCCTGCATCTGTAGAATCTCTTATTCTTATACAATAATCCCAGCTGTCATTTTGTTCCCCAGTGATGAAGCTACTGGGTGGGTGAGAAAACACATTGTATTTTAATATATATCAAGAAGCTTTATCATAATCTAGGAAATCTTCCTTTCTGTTGGATACACGTATTGAATAAATAAGTATTACCAGAATCATTCACTCACAAAGTTTGAGGAAGCACCCTTCAGTTTATGATCAGGAAAGTTTATCTCTCAAAATAGGATTACTGTAAATATGTGCATGATCATTTGGGTAATTAGCTGCCTGATGCCCATAATCAAAATCTAAATATCTTCCAATTCAGAAACTCTGATAAACTGTTCCCTTACTGGATGAGTGTCAGATTGGAAGCCACAATTGTCACACCTCAGCCTCCTGCTCCAAAATTCCCGGCTCTTTCCAGTGTGTGTATGAGGCTGGGTACACCGGCGATGGAAGGAATTGTACAGGTGATCTCTAAATCTGACTTCCTTTTCCTTGGCAAGAATTCTATTTAATTAATTAGAGAAGAGAGAGCAGACTTGGTGCCCCACCCCCACAATCTGTGTGGAACGACGTGAAATGGCCCGTCTTGCCAGTGCTAGCTCACTCAATCTTTAAAGCTTATCCCCACCTTGATTTCATAGAATTTCCCAGCTTAGAATGAGATCACGTGGGCTATTTCCCCTAAAGCGGCTCTGTGTGTGAGCCTTCTATGTTTTGATTCCTTCTCATAAACTGGGAGAAATCTTCTTAGCATCTCGAAGGCAGCACATATACTCAGTGTGGAACTGAGAGCAGTGAACGATTGTTGAGGGGAGATCAGTTATGAACTCACTCTGCTGTCCAAGTTCACTGCTGAGCCAGAGCAGCCAGGAATCAAAACTGGTCTGTGGAAATCAAAACAGATCACGAGACCATAAGACGAGGGAGCGGAATTAGGCCATGCAGCCCATCGAATCTGCTCAGCCATGCCAACATGTCTGATTCGTTATACCTCTCAACTCCATTCACCTGCCTTCACCCCATAATATTTGACACCCTTCCCAATCAAGAAACAATCAACACCCACTTTAAATACACCCAATGACTTGGTCTCCACAGCCATCTGTGACAATGAATTCCACAGATTCGCCACCCTCTGCAGAAGAAAGTGCTCCTCATCTCTGTTCTAAAGGCTGTTCTGAGACAATGGCATCTGGTCCTAGACTCCCCGACTATAGGAAATATCCCCTCCATGTCCAGTCTATCTAGGTCTTTCAATATTTGATAGATTTCAATGAGTTCCCCTCCCCCACATTCTCCTAAACTTCAGTGTGTACAGGCCCAAAGATGTCAAACACACATCATACATTAGCCCTTTCATTCCTGGGATCATTCTCGTGAACCTTCTCTGAATACTTCCCAATGCTCATGCATCCTTCCTTAGATAATGGTCCCAAACTGCGCACAATATCCCAAGTGTGCTCTGACCAATGCCTTATAAACCCCCAGCATTACATCCTCGTTTTATATTTTCGTCATCTCAAAATGAATGCTAACATTGCACTTGCCTTCCTTACCACTCACTCAAGCTGCGAGTCTCCCTGTTTAGAAAATAGTCTACACCTTTATTCCTTCCACCAGATTGGATTACCATACACTTCCCAATACTGTATTCCATCTGCCACCTTCTTGACCATTTTCCTTATCTGCCAATCTTTCTTCAGACTTCTGCTTCCTCAACACCACAATGCCCCTCCACCTATCTTTGTATCATCTGCAAAGTTGACTAGAAAGCCACCAATTCCATCATCCAAATCATTGACATACCATATAATATGAAAATAAGTGGTCCCAACACCGACCCCTGTGGAACACAGTTAATGACAGCCAACCAGAAAAGGCCCCATTTATTCCCACTCTTTGCCTCTTACCAATCAGCCAATCTTCTATCCATGCTGGTATTTTTCCAGTAATAGCTTCAGCTCTTATCTTGCTTAGCAGCCTCATGTGCAACACCTTGTCAAAGGCCTTCTGAAAAACCAAGTAAGCAAGACCCACTGATTCTCTTTTGTTTATCCTGCCTGTTATTTCTTCAAAGAATTCCAACAGATTTGTGGGGCAAAATTTCAATTTACTGCAACCACGTTGACTTTTTTATCATGTGCCTCTAAGTTCCCTGAAACCTCATCCTTAATAATGGACTCTTATCAACTGCTGAAGTCAGACTAACTGGCCTATAATTTCCTGCATTTTGCTTCCCTCCCTTCTTAAAGAGTGAAGAGGCCTTTGCAGTTTTCCAGTCCTCTGGAACCATTCCAGAATCATTACAAATCCCTCCACAATCTCTTCAGTCACCTCTTTCAGAACCCTGGGTTACAGTCTATTTTGTCCAGGTTTACCTTATTTACCTTCAGATCTTTCAGCTTTCCAAGCACCTCCTTCTTAGTAATAGAAACTACACTCACTTCTGTCCCCTGACACCCTCAAATTTCTGGCATATTGCCCATGTCTTCCACAGTGAAGACTGATGCAAAATAATCGTTAAATTCATCTGTCATTTCTTTGTTCCCACATTACTTCTTCTCTTGTGTCATTTTCCAGCAGTCCAATATCCATTCTCTCTTTACTCTTTATCTATCTGAAAAGAACTGTTGTTATCCTCTTTGATATTACTTGCCTGCTTATCACACTATTTCATCTTTTCTCCCCTTATTGCTTTTTTAGTTGCCTTCTGTTGGTTTTTAAAAGCTTCCCTCTCAGCTCAGAGGTCTGTTGCATAAACCTGTATAATCTAAACAAACAGAGGAGATAAATCTGAGATTCCATTGTTTCTGAGGATCTCGCCAAAAATTGTGGAGAGGAGTAAATGTTCAAGATTTGCAAACAATCAAAATAAATGTGACTTCTTCCTTTCTTTTATACTCCAGATGTGGATGAGTGTCAGAGTGGGAGCCACAATTGTCACAGCTCGGCCTCCTGTTCCAACAGCCCCGGCTCTTTCCAGTGTGTGTGTGGGGCTGGGTACACTGGGGATGGAAGGACTAGTACTAGTAACTGGCACTGAATCTTTCACTGTGGAAATCATTTGGTTCACTGGCTTCTTTAATAGTATCTCTCAATAAAATGATAAATTCATGGTTGGGAGGATGTTGGAGTCTATTCTGAAGGGTGAGATTTCAGAGTACTTGGAGTGCATGATAAAGCAGGCCAAATTCAGCACGGTTAGATGCAGGAAGATTGTTCCCGATGTTGAGGAAGTCCAGGATGAGGGGTCACAGTTTGAGGATAAAGGAGAAGCCTTTTAGGACCGAGATTAGGAAAAACTTCACACAGAGAGTGGTGAATCTGTGAAATTCTCTGCCACAGGAAACAGTTGAGGCCAGTTCATTGGCTATATTTAAGAGGGAGTTAGATATAGCCCTTGTGGTTAAAGGGATCAGGGAGTATTGGGGGAAGGGGGTTCTGAGTTGGATGATCAGCCATGATCATACTGAATGGCGGTGCAGGCTTGAAGGGCCGAATGGCCTACTCCTGCACCTATTTTCTATGTTTCTATGGTTTCTTTAAGGGAAAAACGAACCTGACAAATCTGTTGGAAATTTTTGAGGAAATAACAGGCAGGATAGACAAAGGAGTATCAGGGAATGTTGTTTACTTGGATTTTCAGAAGGCCTTTGACAAGTTGCCACACATGAAGTTGCTTAACAAGCGAAGAGCCCATGGTATTAAGGAAAAGATACTAACATGGCTGATACTAACATAGCCTGGCTGATTGACAGGAAGCAAAGAGTGGGAATAAAGGAAGCCTATTCTGGTTGGCTGCTGGTGACAAATGGTTTTCTCAGAGGTTAGTGTTGGGACCACTTCTTTTCACGTTATATGTCAATGACTTAGAAGATGGAATGGATGGTTTTGTGGCTAAGTTTACAATTGATATAAAGATAGGTCGAGGGGCAGGTGGTGTGAGGAAGCAGGGAGTCTGCAGAAGAACTTGGACAGATTGGGAGAATTGGCAAAGAAACGGCAGATGCAATATAGTTGTGGGAAGTGTATAGTCATGCATTTTGGTAGAAGGAATAAACATATAGACTATTTTCTAAGCAGGGAGAAAATTCAAAACTCAGAGGTGCAAGGCACTTGGAAGCCCTTATGGCTAGGTTCTCTAAAGATTAACTTGCAGATTGAGTTAATGGTAAGGAAGGCAAATGCAATATTTGACACTTATTTTGAGGACTACAATATAAGACGGAATATGTGATACTGGGGCTTTATAAGGCATTGGTCAGACCACACTTTGAGTATTATAGCAGTTTTGGGGCATTTAGGAAAAGATGTGCTGTCATTGGCGAAGGTCCAGAAGAGGTTGACAAGGATGATCCTGGGAATGGAAGATTTAATGTATGAGGAACATTTGATGGCTCTGAGTCTGTACTCACTGAAATTTAGAAGAATGGGGGGGGGGGGGGCTGGGAGACCACATTGAAACTTATTGAATATTGAAAGGCCTAGATAGAGTGGATGAGGGAGGATGTTTCCTATAGTGGGGGTAGTCTAGGACTAGAGGGCACAGCCTCAGAATAGAGGGACCTCCATTTAGAACAGTGTTAAAAGGAATTTCTTTAACCAGATGGTGGTGAATATGTGGAATTCATTGCCATGGGTGGCTCTGGAGGCTAGGTCACCGGGTATATTTAAAGCAGAGTTTGATACGTACTTGGTTAGTCAGGGCACCAAAAGTTTATGGGAAAAAATCAGTGGAACGAGATTGAGAGGGATAATAAATCAGTCATGGTGGAATGTAGAACAGACTCGATGGGCTGCATGGCCTAATTCTGCTCCTATGTCTGAGGGTCTAGGTCTTTAAAGCAAAACTAGGGAGTCTCTCATATCACCAAATTCACAGGACTTACTCAGTGTGTGTAGCTTGGCTAAATATTGGTCAAAGCTAACACCTTGTTTCTGGTCCTATCTTTCAAATGTGATGTTTTTACTTGGGACAAAATACTCATCAAATTTTGTCATTAGAGTGTCCAATGTAAAAGTTTTCTCATCAATTTTAAAACTGTTATAGATTCCAAAGCATCTTCACCAATTACATGTAGAAAAATATACTCTTTCAATTTTTCCTCAGCCCCTCTCGCTCTGCTCACCGCTAAATATATATTGAGTCGCTGTTTGAAGCATTTCCAGTTATCACTTAGATTGCTGGTAAACTGCATAGTTGTAGGAGGACTTAGTTTATCCATGACGGGCATTTACAGGCTCTCACCTGGATATCTTGATGAATCCGGTGACCTTCCGGAACAATGTGCTGTGACACCTTGCTATCTGCCAACCTCATTTGCTGCATCTTTTTTTCCTATTTGAGAAAACTTTCCCAAACACATTTGACAAATTCTGCCCATTCAAGCTTTTAATTAATTTGTAATCAAAAACGTATCTAATATTACAACCAACCATCTCGCTTTATTGTCTCAGGAGAAAGATTTTGAATTTTGTCCCGGTACATCAGGATTTTAAAACCGCTTTCATTCATGGGATTTATGGCCTGGATTATCTGTATATGGTACTGTAGTGAGCTGGCCAGCAATCAGATAACTTAGTAAAACTGACCCCATTTTCTGTCTAAATGCATACTTGTTTAAGAGTTCCATGTGAGAAGTAGTGTAACTTTAGAGAATCCAATTTTCAAATCAAAAAAAACTTCCAAGAGAAAACAAGCATCTCTCTGTAATCTTTGAAGTGAATATGACACCAATTTCCAACGAATGGAAGTAAGATAATTCTGCAAACTAATTCTAAGTTTTAGCTTGCAATAGAGGTTGCACATTATTTTTCTGTAATGTGGAACAAACTCCATCATGGCTGCTGAAAAGTAGAAGAAACCACTGATGCTGGAAATCTAATACAGAAACATTATTTTCTGTCTGGGCACACAACAGCCTTCTGTGCTCAATAGTGGATTCCACAGCTTCAGGTAACTTGAATTTTTTTTTGTCTGTATCAGTCATTCATTCGTAATATTAACTCAGCATTTTTTCCCTCTCTGTTTCTTCTCTCTGGGAGTGAGTTCCCAGCCTGACCTGGCAAGCATCTCCATCTGCTCTGCATTTCACAATTCCCAAATTTTTGTGCCCATGTTCTCACTTTCTAACTGTTTCCATTCACACTTTGTCCATCCTATCCCCATGGTCATCCCAGTTTGAGCCTTTCAGAGACATCACCCTCATCCATTGTCCCTTCAGCTTTACAAATTCTTTTGTCTCCTTCCCAGCTCTGACCGAGTCTCCACCTTGAAACATTGACAACATTTCTCTTAACACAGATGCAGCCTGATATGATGAATATTTCCATCGGTTTTCTGTTTTTGTCATTATAACTTACTTTTTAGGATAATATTCTCCTTTGCTTTGTATGCTTCACATACTTATTTGATACCTCGGACCTCAAGCAAACAAGTTCTTGTTAAATGCTTACATTTCCATCAAACATCTACCTTTGCCTCTTTAACTGCAGGAGTTGCAACATCTTCACCTTCTCCTTTCTCATCACCTAGGAACTCAAACAGTGCTTGCAGGTGAAGCAGAAATTCATTTTCATTTCCATTTCCTCCTGTCCAACGTATTGCGCTTGCTATTCACAATGTGGTCTCCTCTAGACTGGAGAATACAGACACAAGTTGGGTGATCTCTTTGGGTGGTCTCCTGCATTCAGTCCACAGGGGCAACATGGAGCATCTCGTCACCTGTCACCATTCTCAATTTGACCAATCTGAGCTGCACTTTCATAATAAAGCCAAGTCTACTTAAGAAACAGTTCCTCATTAGTGCTCTAGATATGTAGCAGTCTTCTGAACTCAATATTGAATTCGACAAGTTCAGATAATTCACTTCCTTTCTTTGTATCAAACCTGGCCAGGTCTACTGTAGGTTATCCTTCTGCAAAATTGTCTCAGTTTTTCTCCTTCCACTATTATAGCCTGACATATCTAGCATTCCCTAGAGCACTATTGCTTTGTTCATAGATTTCATTCTCCAGCTTCCCTTATTAACCTATCAATCAATTGACCAACTTACTCTAGGTTATGGCCATAGGAGCCCTTGGTTCACCTTGTCACATATATTCCCTTTGTCCCACCCATCTCTCCCTACCCTCGCTACGACTTAAAACCAATTTTTTTTCCTTACTGCTAGTTCTGAAGAAGGTCTTTGACCTAAAACATTTACTGCTTCCCTTTTCACCAATGCTGTCTGACCTGCTGAGTATTCCCAGAATTTTCTGCTTTTATTTCGGATTTCCAGCAGCTGCAGTTTTTTTTGATTTGTATTCTAGGTCAGTTGTTAGTTCAATATCCTGGGCTCACAAGGAGAGGGCTGTAATAATAGATGCCATACAACAAGACTTTGCAGACATTGGAAGCATTGCTTGCCCACAAGGGCACCACATAACACCACATACCTGGAGTCAAATAACTTCAAAGTCGAGCTCTATTGGTGTCCACCAGCAATTTTGACCTAATAGAGCAAGGCAATAGTGGATAGGGAGCTTGGGATAAGTTCACTAACTGGTTTATTGGTATTCAAAAAGTAAAACTGAAAATTCACAAAACCTGGATCCCTTTAATGAACTCTTCCTTCAACAAAATGTACACCTGTTACCTACAGCAGCATTAATAACAAAAGGAGCCACTTGGCAACACATAAGAAATATGAAATTGTATGCTTGCTAGCTCAGCAGTCATTAGAGAATGAAGTGACTGCTGGGCTGCATTTGTAGACATATCCACCACTCAAAGATCTAGTCCTCACATCACAGTCTCAGCAACTGAGGTTTCAAGATGATGAACATTAGTTTTGTGCCTGACTTTGATCACTTGGTTTAAGTTTCTGATGCCCTCCATCAAATTTGAGTGAACTCTCTCTTTCTTCTCAACTCCAGATGTGGATGAGTGTCAGAGCGAGAGTCACAACTGTCACAGCTCGGCTTCCTGTTCCAACAGCCCTGGCTCCTTCCAGTGTACGTGTGGGACTGGCTACACTGGGGATGGAAGGACCTGTGCAGGTAATTGATACTGAGAATGATACTTCTAGAGTTCAGTCAGTAAAGGTAACCAATCTGTCTCATTTGTAACGTTACAGAGCTCCGCAACGAATGGAGCCTGTCAGTCCACCAACATTCCCCTCATTCTTATTTCTTATTCATTCCTGAATGTTTTTCCCTAATCTTTGGCAGCCATGTTCCAAGGTCTTTGGACTGCCAAGGTCCAGAATGCCTTGTAGAAATATTTTCTCCTTCTGCAGACCTATCAGATTCTATTAATGCCCTTTCTTGTCTTCCACTCCTCCTGTCCATCACTAAAATTAGGGATCCAGACATGATAGTGGCTTGCTCTGTGAATAGTATGAGAAGGATGGGCAGCTAGACACTGCTGCCATTGACCCAGATGGTGTTACCTCATCTTAGTCATTTTCCCTCAACTTTGCAAGACATGCATACTATTGCTGAGGTTCCAAACAGTTAAATGTCATTCACAAACACCTTTAAGTATCTCTCCACATTTAAGATGTTTCCTAAAACATGTCTCCATCATTAAGCTTTTGCCAGCTCTCTTTAATATGTCTATACCTAGCTGGGAATATTGCAATTTCTTCAAGTGAGTTTTGACTTTTCCCATTGTAAATTTACAAACCAATTTGCAGTACTGCTACTGTACATGTCAGGTCAGATTTTTCTGAATGCTACGATTAAATGTGCTGCATTATTTTACATTTTAATAAATTCATTGCAGTTAAATGTTATGACTGAAAAACTTAAATGAC
Organism: Mobula birostris; assembly: GCF_030028105.1. Classification (NCBI taxonomy): domain Eukaryota; kingdom Metazoa; phylum Chordata; class Chondrichthyes; order Myliobatiformes; family Myliobatidae; genus Mobula; species Mobula birostris. The sequence continues at coordinate 47,834,251 of NC_092378.1, read as the reverse complement.
TGAATCATATTCGCAAATGACAGGGTTTGTTTTGATTGCAATTTTAACCCGTATTCTTGGTAACATTCAATAATCCTTTATTAACCACAGTGAGTTGGCCTATGTTTTACCACTGTGAGATCTATGTCTGAGTGATCTCTAGGCTGAGAGATTGACAGGATGTTACTGTTCTCACTGCATACAAATCCTCCCTCATCTCCCATTGATAGATACATTTCTGATCCTTTATGACATATTTACCTCTCCTGTGAATGGAAACCTCAAACACTCCTTGTGATTGGAGTCCTATCTCCCATATTCTCACCATTCTGGATGAAGAGGTTTCTCCACAACTCATTGTAAGATAGCTTGGTCAAGGATCATAATCACGAGAGATTCTGTAAATACTGGAAATCCAGAATAATACACACAAAATGCTGGAGGAACTCAGCAGGTCAGGCAGCATCTATGGAGAGGAATAATGTTATATTGCCCGACCAGCTGAGCTTCTCCAGCATTTTGTGTGCTTTACTTAGTCAAGGATCAACTTTATTTGCTATATACATTCACATGTATTAGTAATTTGCTGTGATGTGTTGCACAGAAACAGCAATATTCAGCAATTATAAGAATAAAGTATTGTGAGGGTCTCTGTTGGTCAGAGTTGACCCTGGATATTGTGTCCTGCCTGTCTAGATACGCAAGCCTGGGCAGTACAATATGAAAAACAAGCTATATGTAGCAAGCCCCCTCCCCCCCAACACAACTGATGAACCCAAAGGAACGGCAAAGACCGATACAGTTTGGTACCAGCAACATCACAGGAGTTGCCAGTCAGCATTGAACTCAATGTGGGACTACCTTAGGGGCTCCAGCTCCAGATTTTTCCCTCGGGGTTTGCTCCTGAAGCCTTCCCCATGAGTGGGCGTAGCCACAAGGCAGCAGAGGTTTGAGATTAGAATTTTCCTTCTCCCAAATGAGTTACCAACCATGGCCGGCGAGCCCCATCTGCCTGAAGCAACTGGCTTTAACGAACTAGTAACCCCCCTTTGCCCCTTCTCCTGTCAGTACAAATAGTTCCACCAGGCTTAGTAGTGAAGCTACGCGTGAAGGCTAGGATCTGGACTTGGTTGTCAGAGGTTATTTGAGGTACACACCATTGGGAGCATTTATTGGGTAGTGGGAGCTTGTCCCCATTACCACCCCAGCTAACCTTAAGAAATATTAAAAATAAACCTAGAGGTTAAAGTAATGAGATGGAATAAAATCTGCATAAATACATAAATATTTTCATGTATTTACGATGTAAGTAGCATTATATAAAGCAGTGTGTACAGTGAAGTGCAGTTACTGTGGTAATAGATAAGGGAGGGTCGGGGTGGCTAACTAGAATGCTTGATCAGATTAACTGCCTAGGCAAAGAAACTCTTAAGACAGTGTGATGTTTTTTTAAGTAGCCCCGTAGCACTTTCCAGAAGGGACCTTTTGGAAAAGGCAGTTTGCTGAGAGGGTACTGTCCACAGTGAGGGCCCAGTAGTTATTTTAACCTGTCACACTCACCCCATATAGTAAAGCTTTCTCTTTTACTGTCCTATCAGATTCCATAATTGTGCTTTCTTCTTAAAGATTATTGTCTTCCACTCCTTATCCTGTCTATCACCAAAGTCAGATATGGTGGTGATTTACTCTGTGCAGCCAGAGACTCCCGCCATGGTCCCAGAGCTTTTTATATAAGGAACGAAGTTGAATCACTTTCTTTGTACATCAGAGTGAGAACTTAATTGTTCAGAAAGCTGTTGACCTTCCAGTGAAAACTACCTTTCTTCCAAACTCCAGATGTGGATGAGTGTCAGAGTGGGAGCCACAACTGTCACAGCTCGGCCTCCTGTACCAACAGCCCTGGCTCTTTCCAGTGTGTGTGTGGGACTGGCTACACTGGGGATGGAAGGTCTTGTGCAGGTAACTGGAACTGAATCTTTCCAGGATACATCCTTCCAATTGTTTTTATTCATTGCAAGTAGATTGGTTTGAGTCTAATCTGATAAATCCCAAATATCAGAGTTCTCGCAAATCCAGAAGGTTGATAGCAGCAGGAAGCTTCCTGGTTTAATCAATCAACCACTCACAAACTGACTAAAATTACATTTTTTCCTGAGTCATGACCGTATCCAAGTTTCAGGAATCTGCACATTTGATTCAGATGTTCTGATTAACAATTGTCTCTCTATGTGCCTGAGGCAACTTGTACAACTTTGCACAGGAGATCAGTCGTATCACCACAACATTGCCATCTCTTCAATTGATCTTTTCAACTTTTTTGACAAAAGTTTCCTCTCAAAATTCAGACTGTAATGAACGTAACTCATTCTGCCTCATCCCTCTGCTCTCTGTCCAGTGACATTCCTCTCTTGTCTCTTTCATTCCTGATTTATTTTCCCTCATCTTTGGCAGGCATTCATGCTATTGCCAGGAACCCAGCTATGAAATTTCATTACAAATCCCCCCCCCCCAACTCTCTATTCCTTTGAGATGTTCTTTAAAACTTTCTTGCATGACCAAGCTTTTGTCACCTCTCTTAATACTTCTGCATGTGTTTCAGGATTACTGTAATTTCTTCAGTAGAGTCCCTCCCCCCCCATTGCAAAGTTGAAAACCAATGGTTTACCTTTCCGTTGGAATTTTCTTCCCTGCACTGGTGATCCTTAGTTTGCAGATGAATGATGTGGATAGGTCCGATTTTGTGCAAATTCTCCCAAGCATTTTAAAGAATTTTCAAGATAGTAATGACTGGTGCACTATACTATATATTTTATCAGTTGAATTTTGTATGGTGATAAGATGAATAATCAGTGAAGTGAAATAATTACAGCAAGTGCATGTAAAGAGATGTGATGTGTGTTACTAAATAAAAAATCATCTTTATAACTTGCAGAGAAATGATCTTATAGACACATCTCAGATACAGAACCCCAGGAACTGACATAGAGTTCCCTTTCTTTCACTGTCATGAACTACCAGATATTCCAGTTAATTCATGCTGCTTGAATTTACGACTGAATAAGAACCTTCAGCCTGAGAGACTTACCTTGGTGCTGCTACTGCACATAAACCCCACTTCATCCCCTATTGCTTGCAAACCCTCTGGTTCTTCACGCACACTCAACTGCACTGTTAATGGCAGCCTGGTATTTCATCTCCTGTACTTCCTGTGCTTAAAATGTTCCACATTTTCACAACTCTGGGAAATAATCTATTTCTCTAATTCATTTTAAGACACATTACAGAGTGCTCTACATTCATTTTAACCACGCAAACAACAGGAATTCTGCAGATGCTGGAAATTCAAGCAACACACATCAAAGTTGCTGGTGAACGCAGCAGGCCAGGCAGCATCTCTAGGAAGAGGTACAGTCGACGTTTCAGACGTTTGGACGAAGGGTCTCGGCCTGAAACATCGACTGTACCTCTTCCTAGAGATGCTGCCTGGCCTGCTGCATTCACCAGCAACTTTGATGTGTGTTGCTATTCATTTTAACCATTTGGATTTACCCCATGTAGAAATATTTTCTCACTGCTGCCCATCATTGCCTTTTCTTCTTAAAGATCATTGTCTTACAACTTAGAAAGTAGAAATGTAAAGCATAGTGAAGGCCCTTCAGCCCACAAGGTTCTGCTGGCACTTTAACCTTCCCTAAGATCAATGTAACCATTTTCTCCCATATAGTTCTCCATTTTTCTTTCATCCATGTGCCTGTCTAAGAATTTCTTAAATATCCCTAAGGCATCTGCCTCTTCATCATGCCTAGCAGCAGGTTCCATGAACTATTAGAATCTCTGTTAAAAATCCTGCTTCTGACATCCACTATACTTTCCCCCAATCACAATAAAATTATGCCACCTCCCCCGTATATATATCCTCTCATAGCAGCCATTTCTGTCTGCCCTGAAAAAGTGCATCTAACAGTCTGCTCAATCTATGCCTCTTATCATCTGGCACACCTCTATCAAGTCACTTCTTGACCTCCTTCACTCCAAAGAAAAGAAAAACCTGGCTCACTCAACCGTTTCTGATAAGACATGCTCTTTAATCCAGGCAGCATCCTGCTAAATCTCCGCTGCAACCTCTCTAAAACTTCCGCATCCTACCTGTAATGAGGCGACCAGAAATGGACACAATATTCCAAGAGTGGTCTAAGCAGAGTTTTATAGAGCTGCAACATTGCCTCATGACTCTTGAACTCAGTCCCCTGAATAATCAAGACCAACACTCCATATGCCTCCTTAATCAGCCTGTGTGGCAACCTTGAGAAATCTACGGACTTGGACTCAAAGATCCCTCTGATGCACCACACTGCTACGAATCCTGCCATTAAACTTGTAGTCTGCCTTCAATTATGCCCTTCCAAATTATATCTCTTTAATCTTTTTTGGTGTGAATTCTATCTGCCATTTCTCAGCCTAGCTCTGTATCCCCGCAACATCTCATTCTAATCTACAGCAACATTGTGCACTCTCCACACCACCAACAACCTTCATGCCATCTACAAAATTACTAACCCGCCTTTCCACTTCCTCATCTAAGTCAATTATAAAAATCACAAAGAACAGGGGTCTAGAACATATCCCCACTGAACACCACTGGTCATCGACCTCCTGACAACCACTCTTCATCTGCAGCCACTCTCTGCGTTCTCTGCAAGCCTATTCTGTATCCATACAGCCAGGTTTCCCGGATTCCTTGCCTCCTGACATTCTGAATGACCCTGTCATAGAAAACCTTGTCAGAGACCTGCTAATATCCATATGCCTCACAACCACTGCTCTACCTTCATTAACTTACTTTGTCATTTCTTCAAAGAATTCAGTCAGACTTGTGAGGCACGACCTGCCCGTCACAAAGCCATGCTGACTATTCCTAATCAGATGATACTTTTCCAATTACTTATTAAAAAACTTTTCTTTAAGAATGACCTTCAATGATTTGCCCACCACTGACAGAAGATTCTCACAGGTCTATAATCCTAGGATCATCCCTGTTTCCTTTTTCAAACAAAAGAATTAGATTTCCCACCCTCCATTTTTTTCTTCTACTCCTGTGGCCTGTGAGGATGCAAAGATCATTAACAGTGGTGTAGCAGTCTCCTCCTTCACTTCACATAGTAACCTGGGGTATATCCAGCCCGACCCTGGGGATTTAGCTGTCCTAATGTCTTTCAGGTCTTCCACTTCCTTTCCTGAGTAACCACCAAAGTAATTGATCCATCTATTAGTGTCAGGTTATTAATGCCTTGTTCTGTGAATGGTGTTTGAAGAAGGGAAGTCAGAGATTTCTGGAATGACTACAGAGGTTCTCGTGTGGGAAACCAAGCTGATGCAGTCTCTTTCATGTGCAATATTTGTACATCATAGTGAGAAGTTGATTGTTCCAGAAACAGGTGACCTTCCAGTGACCTCTCTCTTTCTTCCCAACTATAGATGTGGATGAGTGTCAGAGTGGGAGCCACAACTGTCATAGCTTGGCCTTCTGTTCCAACAGCCCCGGCTCTTTCCAGTGTGTGTGTGGGCCTGGATTCACTGGGGATGGGAGGAGTTGTACAGGTAACCAATACTGAAACTTTCACTTTAGAAAGCTCTCACTTCACTTGATGTTTGATAGAATCCCTCAGTGAAGTGGTAACTTATCAAATACCAAGTGTTTTATCTTAGTCAAGAACAAGATAGACTTAGATGCATACTTTATTTATCACTTACTCAACTTCTGACTTTGTGGAATCAACATTTAAGCCCCTCACCAAAAAAATCATCCAGTAGCTGACCTTCTCTACTAGTTACAACCAGACTTATAGAATTACAATTGACCAATGTGGCTGATCAATTATAAGCAGGGCTGTGTTTGAAGGTTTCAAAAAAGTCAATATTGCAAATCTAGAAAGGCTTGATTCAGAGAGGATTAATAAGTTAACAAATTTCACAACACATGCCAGTGATAATAAACCTGATTCTGATTCTGACAAATGTTGGCTCACTTTTCTTAAACTTATTTTGTATAATTGTAGGGAAGTTCATTTGGATGGTTCTAATTCCCAAGTCCTATGATGTGTATTTAAAACAGAAGGCTGTACATTATTGGCTTCAGTTTACATCAGGTTTTCACAAACAATTGTTTGTCCAGTACTGAACCATCTTTGTAAATACCCAACACAATGTATTTTTTTAGCTTAAACACCAGGATGCCTTGGCTTTTGATCAAGGAACCCCAGTTGCTCACTTTGCTGTGGATGGTAGAAGAGTTGATGATAGTATAAATACCTCAGGGGGAGGCGGACAGTTGGTCATTGCGTGGTACTTGTGTACAAGCGTCCTTAGCCATTTCACTTCAAGCCTGAGTGTTGTCTATTTCTTGGTTAATTTGTGACAGCTACACACTTGGAACTCTACTAGTGGGGAACCTTTTATGAATACCTAACATATAACAAGCTAAATAAGTGTTTTTTTTTGGTATTTTGCTTCCCATCCTTTGTAGTATTCCAATGAGTATTGACTTGAGGTGTACTGTGGGGATTATCTTGATTCAGTTTCTGATAAAGTGCTGGAATAAATCTGGTCATGTGGCAGCAGGACATTGAAATTTCATAAAGCTATGGACCCTCCAGTGAATTCTTTCCTTTCTTCGAAACTCCAGATGTGGATGAATGTCAGAATGGGAGCCATGACTGTCACAGCTCGGCCTCCTGTTCCAACAGTCCTGGCTCTTTCCAGTGTGTGTGTGGGCCTGGGTATACTGGGGATGGAAGGACTTGTACAGGTAAATGATACTGAATCTTTCACTGTGGAAATCTCTTAATTACTTGCTTGTCTCATGAAATCCCTCTCTGATATGAATTCCCAAAATTTGGAGTTGTATTTCAATCAGGAACAATGAGGGATTTTGGAGCTTTCCTTATCACGAACACAGTCATGAACTATTTTGAATCCCGGGAAATAAACCCCATCACAGTTCACTCTCAGCATGTGAGCAAAGCCACCATCAGGAACCAGGGCAATCCAAGTGATGTCAGTGCTCTCACAAGTTGATAAGCGGACTCCCAGATTTCTTACCTATTGATGAGGAAGAATTGTATTCTATTTGTAAATCAGTATGGTGTATGACTCAGAGCTGGAGGTGTTCTTGTACAACTGCTGTCATGGGCATTTTTTTTTGTTGTGCGGTGGCCTAATGCTTAGTCAGTGGTGCTAGAGGAAGTTTTTAACCAGTATCTGTGCTATGTCATGTATGGAATGTCTGTTGCATTGAGTTTCCTTTCTGATCAAATGGCCAGAATATCTACCACTCAAGTGGTGTCATTTGGGGAAAGTGTCAACAGTGGTGATGAATGTCTTAGGGAGGTGCATAGCTTTATGTTCGTTCTCTCTCTCTCTCTCTCTCTCTCTCTGTCTCTGTCTCTCTCTGTCTCTGTCTCTCTCTGTCTCTGTCTCTCTCTCTCTCTCTGTCTCTCTCTCTGTCTCTCTCTCTCTCTCCTCTCAATACTCCTTCTGCCTCTGTCTGTCTGTCTCTCTCTCTCTCTCTCCTCTCAATACTCCCTCTGCCTCCTCTCAATACTCCCTCTGCCTCTCTCTCTCCTCTCAATACTCCTTCTGCCTCTGCCTCTCTCTCTCTCTCTCTCCTCTCAATACTCCTTCTGCCTCTGCCTCTCTCTCTCTCTCCTCTCAATACTCCTTCTGCCTCTGCGCCTCTCTCACTTTTTCTCTTGTTCTCCCTCACTCTTCCCCTCCTCCTTCACCTCAGTTTCCCTCTCCCTCCTACTCTTTTGCTCTATCTCTCTTTCTTCCTTTTCTATTACAATTCTCTTTCTTCCTCTCCAGTCTCAATTCTCTTTTTCCCTCTGCCTCCTTTTCTCTCGTGCACTCTCTCTCTCCCTTTCTCTTGTTCTCTCTTGCTCTCCTCCTCCTCCCTCTGTCTGCCTGTCTGTCTCTCTTACTTCCTTTCATGGGAGCTGATAATAACATGGTAGTTTAATGATACAAACATAATTAGATTATGAAGAAGACACGCAGTCCTCTTTTATTGTCGTTTAGTAATGCATGCATTAAGAAATGATACAATATTTCCTCCGGTGTGATATCACAAAACACAGGACAGACCAAGACTGAAAAAAACTAACAAAACCACATAATTATAACATATAGTTACAACAGTGCAACAATACCATAACTTGATGAAGTCCATGAGCACAGTAAAAGTTCAAAGTCACTCAAATGTCCCACATCTCACGCAGACGGAGAGAAGGAAGATAAACTCTCCCTGCCATACCCGACCACGGTCCGACTCTTGAGTCATCCAAAAACTTTGAGCTCTGATCATCTCTCCGACACCGAGTACTGAGCGCCATCACTATCCAAACAATTTGACCTCCTTTTCGGTCGCCAACGGCAGGCAAAGCCGGGGATTTTGAGGCCTACCCTCCGAAAGATTCCCGACCACGCAGTAACGACAGCAGCGAACAAGCGTTTCGGAAATTTTTTCAAATGTTCCTCTGTGCTTTCACGTCCATCTTCATCAAAACAGAATTGTCCACGGCCCCTATTTAATAGATACGATATCATTTTTCATCGGAGGGCTGTGCACATATCAGTTCATGCCTGAATGTTGTCTACTACTCATTGATGTCTGCACTTTATTCCCTAGATCCCATGCTGCCTGTCTTTCTGAACGAGTGCACCGTGGGGAACATTATCAAATGGCTTACTGAAACCTATATACACCACATCCACTGCTCTATCTTCATTGATTTGTTTTACCACTTCCTCAACCAGGCTTGTGAGGCATGGCCTGCCTCTCACAGAGCCATGCTGACTGTCTCTAATCAGAGTACACTTCTCCAAAAGCTCATAAAACCTGTCTCAAAGAATCTAGTCATTTGCCCATCCCTGACATAACACTCAGGGTTAATCCTATACCTTTTCTGGAACAAAGGAATAACATTTGCCACCCTCCAATAATTTGGTACTATTTTGGCAGCCAGTGAGAATCATTGAAAGTGGCACAACAATCTTTTCCCTCACCTTTAACAGGAACCTGTGATATCTCCAATCCAACCCTAGGGACTTAACTAATATAATATTTTTCAAAAATTGTCCACTTCTTTTCCTGCCCAGCCACCAAAGTAATTGACCCATCTATTGGTGTGGCTTATTCTGTGAATGGTGTGAGAAAATAGGCAGCCAGAGACTCCTGTGGTGATACAAAGGCTCTTGTTTGAGAAACTATGCTAACTCTGTTTCTTTAGTGTGCGATAATTGTGCACTGTGATTGTTCCAGAAGTAGGTGACCTTCTAGTGACCTCTCTTTATTCAAAACTCCAGATGTGGATGAGTGTCAGAGTGGAAGCCATGTCTGTCACAGCTCAGCCTCCTGTTCCAACAGCCCCGGCTCTTTCCAGTGTGTGTGTGGGGCTGGGTACACTGGGAATGGAAGGACTTGTACAGGTAACTGGTACTGAATTTTTCACTGTGGAAATCTCTCAGTTCAGTTGTTTGTTTGACAGAATCTCTCAGTGAAGTGATAATTTGTCAAAATCCAAGAATTTTGTCCCATTCAAAGACAAGATAGACTCAGAAGATTAATTCATCTGTTGCTCAACTTTTCAACAAGTTGCAAACAGGAGAAAATCTGCAGATGCTGGAAATCCAAGCAACACACACAAAATACTGGAGGAACTCAGCAGGCCAGGAGCATCTATGGAAAAGAGTGCAGTCGATGTTTTGGCCCAAAACGTCAACTACACTTTTTTTCATAGATGCTATCTGGCCTGCTGAGCTCCTCCAGAATTTTGTGTGTGTTTCTTAGCAAACTGAATCATTTATTCAGCTCTGAGTGTGTTGGGTCCTCTGATGTTGCAGGTGATGGTTGTTGGGCTGTTTCAAGATTTCTTCAAGCTAGCCCTACTGAAGTCCCCGGCAACAATGTCAAAGATGTCAGGATAGGTCATTTTTTATTGTTAATTGTAAAATACTCGATACATTGAGTGCTTGCTTAACACCTGCCTTTGGTGGAATGTAAACTGTGGTCAGGATCATATCAGAGGACTCTCTCAGTTAGTAGAATATAGAACATAGAATACAGAACAGAACTGCACAGGTACAGGCCCTTTGAACAACAAATTGGTGCTGAATGAAATAAATTAGTAATTAAATGGCCAACTAAGCTAATCTCTCCTACCTACAATGTTCATATCCCTCCATCTTCCTCACATTCTTGTGCCTATCTAAACATCTCTTAAAAGTCCCTAATATATCTGTCTCTACCACCACCCCAGACAGTTCCAGGCACCCACCACTCTGTGTAAAAACTAATTGCCCCTTGCAAATCCTTTGAAATTACCCTCTCTCATCCTAAATGTATGCCCACTGGAATTAGACTTTTCAACCAAGGGGAAAAGATATTGTTTGTTTACTCTATCTATGCCTCTCATAATCTTATAAATTTCTTTCAAATCTCCACTCAGCCTCTGCCGCTTCAGACAAAACAACCCAAGTTTGTTCAACCTCTTGTGAAAGCATATGCCCCCTAATCCAGGCAAAACACTGGTAAACCTCTTCCGTACTTTCCAAAGCCTCAACATCCTTCCTATAAAAGAGTGACCAGCAGTGTATGCAATACTCCAGATGCAGCCTAATTAAAGTTCAAAGGTTCAATGATTCAAAGGTCCAATTTAATGTCAGAGAAATGTATACAATATACATCCTGAAATACTTTTTCTTCACAAACATCCACGAAAACAGAGGAGTGCCCCAAAGAATGAACGACAGTTAAACGTAAGGACCCCAAAGTGCCCCCCCCAGCTCCCCTCCCTCCCGTGCGTAAGCAGCAGCAACAATCCCCCCTCCCCCATCAGCAAAAAAAAGCATCAGCACCCACCACCAAGCACTCAAGCATGAGCAAAGCAATAGCAAAGATACAGACTTGCAGTTACCCCCAAAGACTTCACCTTTCAACCGGCATTCGACATACCACAGGGTCTCTCACTCCCTAATAAAGGAGAAGGAGGTGTCTCTGTTTTTCCCAGTGAGCGGGGGAACATAACAAACAACTCACTGGTTTATGATGTTATAAGTCCGTTTTGTCACTTTTTCCGAGCTCTGTTCTCAAAGATCTCAAAGATCCTGGGTCTTCGGGCACACAGCAGTAGATTTTCCGACTCCCCCCACGACACGCGGGTCTCCTGCTGTGACACCGACCCTCGATCCACCCGCCACCAGAACCCTGAGATCTTAGGCTTCCAAATCTGAGCCGAACTCTCAGGTCGAACCCTTGGCATGCTGAACAATAGCCAGTCCTGAAACCCCCGAGAACAGGTCCCATTCCCACAAAGAACTGAAGTCAGAGCATAACTCCAGGTCAGGGTCTTCAAAAGAACCCTGAAAGGGAAAAATAAAGATATTAAAGATGGAAATAGAGCTGTTTCTGAAGAGGCAACCAAAGGAGTTGCCATTTAGCGCCATCTTAGCTTCATTCCGCCTCCCAGAATTTTATAAAGTTGCAAAATAAGTTCCTGACTTTTGAACTCAATGCCTTGACTAATTAAGCAAGCATGCCATATGCCTTCTTAACCACCCTATCGACCTGTGTAGCCACTTTCAGGAACTATGCACTTGGACCCCAAGATCCCTCTGCTCAGTGACACAATTAAGGGCTTTGCTCTTAACAGTGTGCTACCTCTTAGCTTTTGACCAACCAAGATGCAATACTTCGAATTTGTCCAGGTTAAACTCCACCTGCCATTTCCCCACCCATATCTGCAACTGTTCTAAGTTTCACTGTGTTCTTTGCCAATCATCTACATTATTCACAACACCACCAATCTTCAATTCATCTGCAAACATACTAACCCATCCATCTATATTTACTGTCAAGATGAAGCCACACTCAGGTTGGAGGAACAGCACCTTATATTCCGTCTGGGTAGCCTCCAACCTGATGGCATGAACATTGACTTCTCTAACTTCCGTTAATGCCCCATCTCCCCCTCGTACCCCATCCGTTATTTATTTATTTATTTATTAATTATTTTCTGCTACTTATCTATTTAATACTGTTTTCCTACTACTGTCTTGTTTTTATCTACCGCTTTATTTAATTACCTGAGAGGAAGTCAAACATTGTATTTATATATAATGACAATAAAGATCATACAATTATTATTAATTTTTTTTCTCTCTCTCTCTCTCCTTTTTCTCCCTCTGTCCCTCTCACTATAACTCCTTGCCCATCCTTTGGGCTTCCCCCCTCCCCCTTTCTTTCTCCCTAGGCCTCCCTTCTCCAGCCTCATATCCCTTTTGCCAATCAACTTTCCAACTCTTGGCTCCATCCCTCCCCCTCCTGTCTTCTCCTATCATTTTGGATCTCCCCCTCCCCCTCCCATTTTCAAATCTCTTACTATCTCTTCTTTCAGTTAGTCCTGATGAAGGGTCTCGGCCTGAAACATCGATTGTGCCTCTTCCTATAGATGCTGCCTGGCCTGCTGCATTCACCAGCATTTTTTTGTGTGTGTTGCTTGAAATTCCAGCATCTGCAGATTTCCTCATGTTTATATTTTCATTCAGGTCATTTATATACATTACAACAGCAGACGTACCAGTATAAATCCATCTGTTACACCACTAATCACAAACTAGAGAAAGTCCCTTTGACCACTGCCTTCTGTCTTCCATGAGCAAACCATTTCTGAGTCCAAATGGCCAATTCACCATTGATCCCATGCATCTTAATCTTCTGGATGAGCCTCCCATGAGGGAACTGGTCAAGCACCTTACAAAAATCCATGTAGATAACATCCACAGTCCATCTTCATCAATTACCCTTGTTACCTTAGCAAAAAAGACACAATCAAGTTAAGTAAGTCAACACTTGCCCCGTACAATGCTGGCTCTCCCTAATTAGGCCATGGTTGTTCTAATGCTCATAAATCCTATCCCTAAGAATCTTCTCCAGGACTTCCCTACCCCTGATGTGAGACTCACCAGTCTATGGTTTCCTGGATTATTGCTAGTCCCCTCCTTGAACAACAGAATAACATTAGCTACTTATCGGTTCTTCAGGACCTCGTCTGATAATGGAGAGGGTACAAAGATATTGGTCAAGGCCTCAGCAATCTCTTCATTGCCTCTGTCAATAACCTGGGATATATCACATCAGGCTCTGGGGATATCCACATTAATACTCTTTAAGAGACCCAACACTACCACCTCCTTTACCTTAAAATGCCCTAGCATATTAATACTCTCAGCACTGATCTCCCCATACTCCGTGTCTTTTTCCTTGAAAAAATACTGATGTAAAGTACTCATTAAGGACCTCACTCACATCCTTCGCATCCAAGCAAATGTTTCCCCCTTTATTCTCGAGTGGTCCCACCCTGTCTCTATTATTCTTCTACTTCTGATGTATGCTTTGGGATTCTTGTTAATTGTACTTGCCAATGACCTTTTATGGCCCTCTTGGCTTTCCTAATTCCTTTCTTGAGTTCTTTTTTTGGCAGTTTTATAATCCTCTAGGGTAATAAGTCAAGTGGTGAGCACATAATTATTAGATGTTCCAGGATGGAAGAACAAGAGAGAGAGAAAACTGCTACACCATGAGTTTTTCATGAAGCAGATGCTGCCGCCTTTATCCTTCCTGATGCTGCCACTCAGTCCATCCTGTGGATGGAGAACCCCTCGAGTGTCGGGCTGACACATGCAGACACCTCCCAGTCTCTTCCCAGCTAACGGAAATCAGCTGCCACTCATTTCTACTCATCAGCTGCAGCCTATTTAAACCCAGTTCTCATCTATAGTACCTGTTCACCCACAGAACCAGCCAGTCTCAATCAGATTCTCCCAGCCTTCAGTTACTTTGTTGCCTGTGGTATTTACTATCTGTTCTCTCTTATTTTGTGGCCTCTCATGGCTAGTTATCTTTATAATTGTGGTCCATTACTAAAGTTATTGTTTGCTGCTGAATTATCTCCACGGCTCTGCTGTTGGGTCAAGCCTCCTGTACATTTCCTGACAGGATGAGTGAACCATTGACCAGCCCAGCAGAGTAAACTCACTTAAAGTAAGTCGTCTGTCAACGTGAGCATGGGATCCAGAAACAGCAGGAAACCATTGACCATCTGTTCACCAGTCTCTTCCAACTGACTGTCTCAATACAGGAACCCTGTGACAGTCAACTTCCTCCTTCAGAGCCCCAGGTTCCGCTGCCTGAGTGCTTCAACCCAATGCTGCAACTTGTTGGCCCAGTGTGACTTACACTTAAAGCTCCAGTCATTTCTGTATTCTACAGACTGAGCCAAGATTGTCTTCATCGTCTCTCTCTTGGCTGCCGCTAACTGGAACAATGAAGCCACCATATGCAATAAACATAAGGAATTCATTGCTGAGATGCCCTTGGTTTTCGACCATCTGGGAAGCGGAAGGGGGGCAGGAAATCGGATACTGAGCATCAAGGCTGACACTCAGTGCTGGATTACACTGTGGAATTCAGGACACTTTCAGTGGAGTGTGGCTGGAAGGCAGAAGCGCCATTACCATCGCAGACTCTCAAAGCACTTAATAGACATGCTGTCGACCCGGGAGGAGCCCACCAACCTCAAAAGCCTCATCACTCTGGCCCACCATATCGACAAGCATCTTATAAAATAACCCTCCAGGTCATTGGCCGGACCCCCAGTTTCATTCCAGAATCATTTCAGGCAACAGGTGCCTCCAGGACCCAGGCAATTAGGGAGAGCTCCCTTAGCACCCCACGATTGTGATCATTGGTGAAGAAACAACTTGTGCACCTACCACAGAGCAGCTGACCACAATCGCACGCTGCATCCGGGAAACAGCACCACCAGGTAGAGACGAGAGGCTTCTACCTGGCAAGTTCCCCTTGGCCTCTCGTTCCAGCACCATAGCCCGAATCGCTCTCTCTGTCCTGCTCCACAACTCAATGGCTCCACGTGCACAGGAGGCTCTGGTGGACTCTGGCACAGCAAGCAACTTTTTGGACCAGATTCCGTGTGTACAGCTTAGACTTTCTATCATGCCTTTTGCATCACAGCCAGTGACGGACGTCCTCTGGGGTCTTGGGTGGTCAGAGCGAGAACTCAGCACTTGGCCTGAGAACATAAACATCAGAGGCCACTTTGTGTCCATCCAATTCCCCCGATCAACTCATGTAACACTCCCCTCGTCTTGAGTTACCCATAGCTCTCCCTCACTTTGCCTGGTCATCCAGTTCACTGCTATGCTGGGGACTCACTTGCTAGACCACCTGCCTGCAACTTCAGTTAACTTCACTCCGTAGATCAGTGGAGACAGGGGAAACCCTCAACCTCACCAAACACCCACAGGAATATCATGAACTTGCGACTGCCTTCAGTAAGAGGGAAGTCAGCGTCCTGCTGCTTCACAAACCACACGACTGCACGATCAACCTCCTCCCAGGCACCATCTCTCCTAAGGTCATCTGTTCTTCTCTCCTCCTAAGACCTAAGCCATGAAATGATATGTTGCCGAAGTGCTAGAGTGCTGTTTCATTCAACTATCCCTCTGCCCAGCCAGTGCAGGATTCTTCTTTGTCAAAAAGAAATATGGGGTCTCCATCCTTGCACTACTGTGGACAACAAAATCACCATTAATTTAGAGATATTGCATGGAATAGGCCCTATTGGCCCTTTAAACTGTGTTGCCTAGCAACCCCGATTTAACCCTAGCCTAATCAATTTACAATGACCAATTAACCTACTAACAGACTCTGTGGAAGGAACTGGAGCATCTAGAGAAAACCCATGCATTCCACTTGGAGGACGTACAAACTCCTTACAGAAGACGCCAGATTGAACTCTGAACCCTAACATCCTAATCTGTAATAGCATCGTGCCAACACCTACGCTACTGTGGCATCCAGAGAGATTAAGAACCACTACTCTTTTCCCTTACTGGATTGTGCATCTGAAACACCCCACCAGGTCCATATCTTCACGAAACTGGATCTATAAGGCAAGTAAAACCTGATCCACATCTGCCAGGAAGACACGTGCAAGACAGCATTCATAACACCCACTGGCTACTATGATGCAGGTTTGGAAAATGCTAGGCTGTTGGAAAGTCCGAAGGGCATCAATGATATCCTCTGAGACATGGTGCACAGGTATTTCCCTGACTTCTCCAAGGACTCCCAAGACCTCGTCTGTCACGTCCATTCAATCCCTCAGTATCTCCTCAAAAACACAAGTTAGAGAAATGCCAGTTCCATGCCTCAGTCATTTCCTTCCTGGGTTATGCCCTTTCATCCCAAGCTATAACCATGGAAAGTGTGCAGCATCGTTGAATGGCATTGATTGTGGTCCCTCAAACAGCCACAGCACTTCCTGGGTTTCTCTGACTTCTACCGTCACTTCATCAGGATCTACAGCCAAATCGCTGCTCTTCCCACCTCCCTCACCGAATCACCTACCTCACAGATGAAACGGTCAGCTGTTGCAGACCACACTTTCGAGAAGCTCAAGAGATGCTTTGCCACCGCTCCCATTCCCCGCCATCCAAACCACTCTGATCCTTTTGTGGTAGAGCTGGTCGCATTTGACGTGAGCTCAGAGGCCATCCTCTTCCAGCGAGGACCGAATGCGATAACGCACTTCTGTGCGTTCTCACTTAAGTTCAACTCTACACAGCATGGTATGGAGTAGGAGACTGACTACCTGCCGTCACATGGAGGGATGGAGACATTGACTGACAGGAAACACCATGCCCTTATCGGGACTGACCAACAGAACCTTATATCCATTCAACAGTCCCACCAACTCAACCCATGTTGGTTAGATGGGCCCTCTTCTTTGAGCAATTCAACTTCACCATCTCCAACTACCCAGTTCCAAGAACACTAAGGCATTCACCCTGAGTGAACCAGCTGAAACAGAGCTCGACTCTCAGCTCATCATTCCATCATCCCAGATCTTCATGCCAATCATCTGGGACCTTGAGACCAGATCCGCCAGGCGTTACAGCACAAGCCTGCTCCAGCTGACAAGCTCATGTTTGTGCTGGCAGCGGTGTGCTCTGAGGCACTCCAGTGGGCTCACTCCATATGCCTCTCTCTCTCTCTGGCCTTCCAGACTAACAACAGAGTCTGGATCTTCTGCAGTGCTGCTTCTGGTGGTCCACTATGATTGCTGATGCACATCATTCATGGCCTGCCCCTAATGTGCCCATTCCAATTCCTCCAATCAGTGCCCACTGGCTCCTGCTGGTCCTTTGAGGCCCGTGATCCCACATCACTGTGGATTTCATTAGAGGGTTGCCACTTCTAATGGGGTCGCAATGATCACAACAATGGAGGACCAGTTCTCCAAGGCGTGGCACTTTATTTCTCTCCCCAAACTTCTGCCATGTAGTTCGCCTCCATGGCTTCCCTCAGGACATTGTATCTGATCAGGGCCAACAATTCGTCTCCTGCTTCTGGCGAGCCAACCGTTCCCTCCTCCACAGCTCAGTAAATTTGTCTTCTAGCTATCATCCGCAAACCAATGGTCAGTCAGAGAGAGTCAATCAACAAGTGGAGAAGTTTCTGCAGTGCCTCACTGCCTTCACATGGAAAAAGTATCTGCTCTGGGCCAAGCCGTCCCACAATTTACACGGCTCTTCTGACACGGCTATGTCACCCTTTGAAGTACTTCATGGCTAACAACTCCCTGTTATTCCAATGGAGGAGCCAATGGTGGAGGTCCTGTCCACCTGAGCCCTGGTTTGCTGCTGCTGCAATGCTTGGAAAAGAGCATGGAGAGACATCCTTGCTGCTAATCGCGCCTACTACCCTCTCTCCCTCTCTCCCTCTCTCCCTCTCTCCCTCTCTCCCTCTCTCCCTCTCTCCCTCTCTCCCTCTCTCCCTCTCTCCCTCTCTCCCTCTCTCCCTCTCTCCCTCTCTCCCTCTCTCCCTCTCTCCCTCTCTCCCTCTCTCCCTCTCTCCCTTGTCGGTTAGCGTCATCCATGGTATCCTGTGTCCCTAGTGTGGCTTCCTCTACATTGGTGACACCCAACACAGATTGGGGGAACCACTTTATCACGCACCTTTGCTCTGTCCACTGCAAAATGTAGGATCTCCTAGTGGCCACCCATTTCATTTTTGACTTCCCATTCAGAATCAGACTTGAATCAGGTTTAATATCACTGGCATATATAATGAAACCTGTTGCATCAGTATATTGCAATACATGATAATAAAAACATAAATTTCAATAATAATCTATTTAGAAAAAAATAAATAAGTAGTGCAAAAAGAGAGCAAAAAAGAGGAAAAAAAAGTGACATAGTGTATTTGGTTCATGAACCATTCAGAAATACGATGGCAGAGGAGAAGAACCTGTTTCCAAAATGCTGTTGAATTGAATTGACTTTATTTCTTACATCCTTCACATACATGAGTAAAACTCTTTACATTACATCTCTGTCTAAATGTGTAATGTGTAATCATAGTAATTTATAACAAGTTATAATAAATAGAACAGTCAATGTAATATAGAGTACACTCAAATCAGCATGAGTTCATCAGTCTGATGGCCTGGTGGAAAAAGTTGTCCTGGAGCCTGTTGGTCCTGGCTTTTATGCTGTGATACCATTTCCTGGATGGTAACAGCTGGAATAGATTGTGGTTGGGATGACTCAGGTCCACAATGATCCTACAGGCCCTTGTTACACACCTGTCTTTGTAAATGTCCTGAATCATGGGAAGTTCACAACTACAGATGCACTGGGCTGTCCACACCACTTTCTGCAGAGTCCTGTGATTAAGGGAAGTACAGTTCCCATACCAGGCAGTGATGCAGCCAGTCAGGATGCTCTCAGTTGTGCCCCTGTAAAAAGTTCTTAGGATTTGGGGGCCCATACCAAACTTCCTCAACCGCCTGAGCTGCAAGCGGCGCTGTTGTGCCTTTTTCACCACACAGCTGGTGTGTACAGACAACGTGGGGTCCTCAATGATGTGGATGCCGAGGAACTTGAAGCTGTTTACCCTCTAAACCCCAGATCCATTGATGTCAAAAGGGGTAAACCCGTCTCCATTCCTCCTGTAATCCACAATCAGCTCCTTTGTTTTTGCGACATTGAGGGAGAGGTTGTGTGTATCTTCAGGCTCCTGTACTTCTTGATGGTAGCAATGAGAAGAAGGCATGTCCTGACCAATCCCTATTCTGACGTGCCAGTCCATGGTCTCTCCTAATGCCATGATGAGGCCAAACTCAGGTTGGAGAAGCAACCGCTATAGATCTCTGCAGCAACACTCTGGGCAGCCTCTAACCTGATGGTATTGATTTCTCCAATTTCCAGTAATTTCTCCCCTTCACTCCTCTTTTACAATTCCCCATTCTGGTTACCCTCTCACCCCTTCTCTTCTCTGCAGTTGCTCATCACCTCTGGCTGGTTCTTCCATGGTCCAGGTTCTCCTCCTATTAGATTCCTTCTCTTCAGCCCTTTAACAGGTCCATCTATCACTTTCCAGCTTCCTACTTCATCACACCTGCTCTCACCTATCTTCCCCCTCACCTGGCTTCAACTATCCCTTGCCAGCTTGTGCTCCTTCTCCATCCCTAGCTTCTTATTATGATTTCCACTCCCTTTCTTTTCAGACTTGATGAAGAGTCTCAGCTCAAAATGTTGGATGTTTATTCCTCTCTGTAGATGCTGCCTGACTTGCTGAGTTTTTCCAGCATTTTGAGCTTTGCTCTGCATTTCCTGCATCTGCAGAACCACTTGTGTTAATATTTTTGTTTTGCACCATTTATTGACAAAAGTACTGTTTTTAGAATTTAAAAAAAAATGCAAATCTAATTTGATAACATGTTTGCAGAGGAGATTTGGAAGATCACATGCATCTGCAGTTCTAGTGATGAGGAAACTGTTATGGGTGTTAGTTTATATTTTATTGACGTTTTCTACCTCATCATTTGCAATATCCCAGATGAGGTTTGTTGGGTGAAGAATCAAGTTGAATCAGTTTGGTTAAACTTTTGGGACTAAATCTGTTCATGTTGCAGTGAAAGTTGAACCTTCATACAGTTCCGGGCCTTCCAGTGAATTCTCTTTCCTCCGGTTGTGGATGAGTATCGGAGTAGAAGCCGTGACTGCCACAGCTCGGCTTCCTGTTCCAACAAACTTGGCTCTTTCCAGTGTGTGTGTGTTGGGCTGGTGCACTGGGTGCGGGAGGGCTTGTACAGGCAACAGGCATTGAATCTTCCATTGTGGAAATCTCTTTTCATTAGTTTCTTTAATGGAATCACACACTGAAGTGATAGATTTTCACCTCAGTCAAGGACAATGATAGAATTAGATACTTTAATCATCGGATGGGGAAAAAAGATTGAATACCTTATGATTCTCATACCATAGGCATCCATTAGTCTCGTGAGACCATGGATTTGTGCCTTGGGAGGTTTCCAGGGTGCAGGCCTGGGCAAGGTTTTATGGAAGACCAGCAGTTGCCCATGCTACAAGTCTCCCCTCTCCACGCCACCGACGTTGTCCAAGGGAAGGGCATTAGGGCTGATACAGCTTGGCACTGGTGTCGTCACAGAGCACTATGTGGTTAAGTGCCTTGCTCAAGGACTCAACACGTTGCCTCAGCCAAGGCTCGAACTAGCGACCTTCAGATCACTAGAGGAATGCCTTAACCACCTGGCCACATGCCGCCACATGCCAACACATTCATACCATAGACCCGCTAGAAAATTCTCTCTTTTCTTCCAAACTCCAGATGTGGATGAGTGTCAGAGTGGGAGCCACGACTGTCACAGCTCGGCCTCCTGTTCCAACAGCCCCGGCTCTTTCCAGTGTGTGTGTGGGCCTGGCTACACTGGGGATGGAAGGTCTTGTACAGGTAACTGGCACTGAATCCTTCCACACAAAAACTTTCTATGTTTTAGTGTTTCAATGTGTTTTTGAAGATAACAAAGTTGCAGACAATGGAAATCTGAAACAAAAGCAGAAAATGGTAGAAGTATTCAGTAGGTCAGGCAGGATTTGCGGAAACATATAAAAAGTTAAGGTTTGATCAGAACAGAAATTGTTTCTCTCCATAGAAGCTGTCTGATTTGGTGAGTGTTTATGGTACTTTCTGGTGCTGTGCTGATTAGGCTAGTGGTTCAGTAAGCCAGAGATCTGGATGAACAGACTGGATGTTTTGAATTTAATTAACTAAATGATCTGGATAAGGAACTCAGAGTCATACACCATTGAAGTGGGTCCTTTGCTTCAATGAGTTTGTGCTGACAATCGAGAGTCCATTTACAATAATCCCATTTTGTTCTTCACACACTCCCATCAACTCTTCTGCGATTCTGCAGCCAAACCACACAAAAGGCAAATTAGAATGATTAACTAAACCACAAACCCACACATTTTTGTGATATGGTAGAAACAAAAGCAGTCAGGGGAAACCCATCTGGTCACAGGGAGAAGCAGCTGTGAAGTGTTCCTGTTTGTATGTATGCCCAGTTGCCATTGATTTAATAGGGTAACTAGCTGGGAAGTTTCTGTTAAAACACATTGAAAGTGTTGGTCATAACCCAGAAATATCTTCACTTACAACCTCATGCTAGAAGCACAATGACTGGAGAAAGAAATAAAACAGAGTTAAACCTAGTACCTAGAAAGCTTTTTTTATTTTTTTGAATTGAGGTGTAGCACAGGGTGGGCTCTTCCAGCCCTACCGCTGCACTGCCCAGCAAATCCACAATTTAATCCCAGCCTAATCACAGGACAATTTACAATGACCAATTAACCTACCAACCAGTAAGTCTTTGGACTGTGGGAGGAAACTGGGGCTTGGGGAAAACGTACAAACTCCTTACAGGCAGTGGCAGGAAGTGAACCCAGGTTGCCTGTGCTGCAAAGCGCTGTGCTACCGTCCTGCCCCAAAGTTGTGATCATGCTGGTCGCAGTCTTGGAAAAGCTGACTTTGCATTTGTGCAATTGGCATTAAACTGCCTGCTGATCACTGCTGAGTCATTTATAGTAATCCAATTTTATTCTTCGTACGTTCTCATCAACTCCTCCGAGATTCTTCCAACCAAACTCAATAACAGCAAATTAAAACCGCCAATTAAACCACCAACCCATACATTCTTGTGATATCGTAGAAAGAGAAGCACCCAGAGGTGAGTCATTTCCAAATTATTTCCTTCCCTGCAGGTTAATAGGGTAGTCTTTGATGATAAGGTGACATCACTGTAACAGTAAAATGGGCTGAGAAATGAAGGAGTTTAATCCTGATACATGTGAAGTGATGCAATTAAGGAGTTCAGTTGATGCTAGGGCATATACACTGACTATTACAGAACAGAGGGACCTTAGTGTGCAAGTCCAAAAATCTTTGAACATGGCTGTGCAGATAAGTAGCGTTCAAAGTTCAAAAGTTCAACAAAGTAAATTTATTATGAAAGTACAGTACATGTGGTAAATATTACCATATACAACCCTGAGATTAATTTTCTTGTGGGCTTATTTAATAAATGTTATGAGACACTCCCAACCATGCCTGCTTTCAAGATTTAAACACTCTAACTCTGGAGACTGCAGATAGCTGGCATGGGCTCTTTAAGGGCTTGGGGCATTCCCGTTAATTGATAATCATGTTTTGGGTGCCAAGAAATGAGTATTTAAGGAACACCTGAACATAGGTTCAGTGCTACCAGTGATTTGGTCTATCATTTGATCTGTGCTCAGTTTCTCAATCCCATTTGAGACCATGTCTCGAGCCCAGCCTCGGATACTCCAGCATCTGAGTCCAAGACATCCTCATCAAGGACTCTCATCACAATAAATCCATAATTTAGAATAATAACATAATAGAATTAATGAAAGACTGCACCAACTGGGTGTTTAACCAGTGTGCAAAAGACAACAAATCATGCAAGTACAAAAATAGATGGATAGGTATCCAGAACATGTGATGAAAAGTCCTTGAAAGTGAGTCCATAGGTTGTGAGAACATTTCAGTGACGGGGCAAGAGAAGTTATCCCCTTTTGTTCTTGAGTCTGATGGTTGAAGAGTAATAAATGTTCCTGAATCTGATGGTGTGAGTCCTGGGGCTCCTACATCTTCTTTCTGATGGCAGCAGTGAGAAGAGAGCATGACCTGGGTGGTGGGTCCCTGATGATGGATGCTGTTCTCCTGGGACAACACTCCATGTAGACGTGCTCAATATGATTAGTGTGATTAAGAAGTCAGATGAGATATTGACCTTCTTTAGTCAGGGCACTGAAAACAAGAGCAGGGAGCTAATGTTCTAACTTTATAAAACATTGGTCAGATCCTCAACTGAGGTACTGCTTGCAGATGAAATTATCACACTGTAGGAAAATTGTGATAGTAATGAAGTGGAAGCAGAGGAGATTGACTAGGATGTTGAAGGGATGGAACAGTTTTGTATGAGCAGAGATTGGAGAAGAATGGTTTGTTTTATTCAAGTGGAGAGGTAAATAAGAGACACGAGGTATATAAATCTATGAAGCTTATGGATGAGGTAAATTGTAAGAAACTTTTCCTCTTAACAGAGAAGAATAAAATTAAAGGACATAGATTTAGTGAAAGTGGCAAGAGTTTTAGAGGGTATCTGAGGGGGACCTTCGTCACTCAGAGAGTGGTGAGTACCTGGAACGCACAGCCAGACAGAGTGGTAGAAGCTGAGGTGCTGTCAGCATTAATGAAGTATACAGATAAGCACCTGAATTACCCAGACACACAGTGGAAGCTAACGGGTCAAGTGTTGGAAGGTGGGATAACGATGGGTAGGTGCCCATTGGTCAGCGTGGACAGGATGGACTGAGTGACCTATTTTCATGCTGCATGACTCTATGACTCTATAATAGTGAGGCAAATAAGTGAGGGAACAGGACATTTTGATCATTCCCTAACCCAACCAGTGCAGGATTGAGGTTTGTTTTGCTGAGAGCACCACTAATTGACACTTCTCACAGTCAAATGGCTTTCTCCTGGATACTTTGAAGGACCATGCGTGTGCTTTCACTCCTAAACTTAGTCAGGCTTTATCTTCCAAACCTGAGATCATACTTTTTTTTTCATTTTTACATACATATAAACCCAAGCGCATGCGTGCACGCATACACACACACACACACACATACACACACACACACACACACACACAAACATGCTATCAAACAGACAAACAGGAGATCTGACACCTTGCTGTGGTCTGACCCCATAAAGAGCAGGAATGAGAGCTGGCAATGTCCTGGACTGTGTGGCTTTACCTGGCCTCTCCACATTTAACCAATGGATTTCCAAGGGTTATAGGGGCTGAACCTAAATCTGGGCCAGTATCAGGAGAAAGTTAAACATTTACAAGCCAACCAACTCACAAATGAACTCTCCCTTTCTTCCAATCTCCAGATGTGGATGAGTGTCAGAGTGGGAGCCACAACTGTCACAGCTTGGCCTCCTGTTCCAACAGCCCTGGCTCTTTCCAGTGTGTGTGTGGGGCTGGGTACACTGGGGACGGGAGAACTTGTACAGGTAACTGGTACTGAACCTTTCATTAAGAAAATCTCAAGATTTTTAAGTGTAATCTGTTATGTTTTGTAACTTCAAAACATTAAACTAATTCAAAGGAAGAGAAGGGAGTTTGAAATGTGAGTCTAACTTCGTGTTTTACTTCAAGGGAGGCACATGTGTATCATGGGGTAGCATCATGATGCATGCAATTCACTTTTTCACATATAACCTACAAATGTTCTGCTCGTTTTTTTTATGCAGGAAGGGAGATTTGGGGGTTGATGTGCCTCTTCTGTTTTTGTTTGTTTTATTTTGCGGGGAGGTGGGAATTGGGGGTTGGCGATCATGCTGCCTTTCTTTTCTTTTCCTTTATTTCCCTTGGTTTCATGGCTATCCAGAAAATTGAAGAATTTCAGAGTTGTATACTTTGATAATAAGTGAACCTTTGAACCTTCGAACATCCGAACTATTTAAATGAGCAAGAATGCTTAATCAAACAATATATTTACAAGATAACTCAAATATTATAGAAATATTAAATACACATCATAATCTTCAGTTTATTTTCACCCACTTGTGATGAGCCCCAAATGTCTAACAATGGGACTGGAATCCTTTTACGTCTGATGAAGTCACTCAGTTGCTGCCCAAATTAAAGCATATGAATTTGAGAGAATCAGTCAATAATTGTTCACCAAATAGAAAGAAAAGGGTCATTTTCAAATGACAGGCTGGGACTAATGGGATGCTACAGGAATCAGCACTGGGACCCCAGATGTTCACAACCTATATCAGTTATCTAAATGAAGAGATGCAGAGTAATATATCCAAGTTCGCTGGGAATACAAAGTGGAGAAGCAACGTGAGTTGTAATGAGGGTCCGAGGCTGCTTCAGGATGTATAGACAGGCTACACGAATTGACAGGATTTGCCAAATATGTAATATAAGACAAAATAATAAAGTGGAAAAATGTGAGATATTGATAGAAAAAAGAGGTATTACTAAATACTTCTGAGATGGAGAGTATTTGAAAGGTGTTGGTGCTCAGAGAGACATATACTTGAATTAATGAGTAACTAAATTATCAGGTAAATCAAGAAATTAGAAAAGCAAATAAAGAAAAAAAAAGCAAATGACTTTATACTGTAAGAGGATTTGAGTGTAAGTGTGAAGACTTTTAAAAAGTCTTAGTGAGATTATATCTGGAATATTGTGTTGGATACAATTTCCCTACAATGAAGGATGTGGTGCTGTGACTTTCCTCTTGCAATTTTCTTTCATCCATCCACCTATCTAAGAGTCTTTTAAATGTCTCTAATGTATCTGCATCTACCACCAACCCTGACAGCACGTTCAATGCACCCACTGCTCTCTGTGTAAAAGAAAACCTACATCTAATATCTGCCCCCCCTTTCCTCCAATTACCTTAAAGTAATGCCCTTTTTACTAGCCATTTCTGCCCTGGGGAAAAGTTGCTGGCTCTCCACTCTACCTATGCCTCTTTTCATCTTACACAACTCTGTCAAGTCGCATCTCATCTCTCTTAGCTCCAAAGAGAGAAACCTCAGCTCACTCGCTCATCCTATCCTCACAGTCGTGTAATCACTTGAGTTGAGTATGATGAACTCCTAAGGGGTTGTCCATTGGTGGGTCCTCATCTGGCTGTAGAGGCCGATCTGGGATCCCTATATTCTTGGGCAGTGTAGGCAACAGTAAATGGTGGCTGTTAGTGTTCAGGTTTTTTGGTTGTTTAGTCTCTCCTTCCATAACTGGCACTTGTTCTTTGCAGCACAATGGATTTTGTTCTCATGAAGCACAATCCTCTCTTGAACAAATTTCCTCCAGGTGTACCCATTGAGTGCAAAGTCTTCCCATTTTTTAGATGTAGTGCTGAATTTCTTCAGGCTGATTTTGATGTTATCTTTGAAGCGTTTTCCTTTGCCCACCAGGGATTCTCTGACTTTCCTTCAACTGGGGGAGGTGTGGTTCAATGGTTCCCTTTACTATCAGAGAATGTGTACAGTGTACAGCCTGAAATCCTTACTCTCTGCAGACACCCACAAAACAGAAGAAAAATCCCAAAGAATGAATGATGAGAAAATGTTAGAACCCCAAAGCACCCCCTCCCATGCACAAACAGCAGCAAAGCGTCAAACATCCCCCTCCCCTTCCCCCCACCTGCCTCAGCAAATGCATCAGCCCCCACAACCCACCATGCAAGCAATAGCAAAGCCCCCAAAGAGACCATGATCTAGAGTCCATCAAAAAAACACTGTTCATCCCAGCACTTTGACATGCGCCTCCCCCCCTCTCTCTCTCTCTCTCTCTCTCTCTCTCTCTCTCTCTCTCACTCTCACTCTCACTCTCTCTCTCTCTCTCACTCTCTCTCACTCTCTCTCACTCTCTCTCTCTCTCTCACTCTCTCTCACTCTCTCTCACTCTCACTCACTCTCACTCTCTCACTCTCTCACTCTCTCATTCTCTCACTCTCACACTCTCACAAAAGAGAAATATTGCTCTTGCCAGAATGAGAGAGGAGACCAACAGCTCGCTGTTTTGATGTACGCTGCTGTCTCAATATTCTGATCTCCCGCGCTGCTTCAGTCATCAACAGT
The DNA here is from genome assembly GCF_030028105.1 of Mobula birostris. Lineage (NCBI taxonomy): Eukaryota > Metazoa > Chordata > Chondrichthyes > Myliobatiformes > Myliobatidae > Mobula > Mobula birostris. Next base: position 47,807,121 of record NC_092378.1, on the reverse strand, counting down.
GGCAGTAATCGGATCATCCACAGAGCCACAGGGTCGCACCCTGAGGGAATATCACTTCCAGGCAGCTCTTGAAGATATCGAAAATGCAAGGCTGCTCGGTGAGCTCCAAGAGCGAGAACCCTCTACTGTGAAGAACCGTAGTTTGATTGCAGCTGTAAATCACTGACTCTGACAGGACCCCAGCCACCTTGAAAAGGAAAGAAAAGACATTAGAAAGAAGAATTTAAACTGTTCTCGTAGATTAACTGGAAGAAGTTGTTCTGGTGCCGACTTTAGCTCCTTCTCCCACGGATGAGAGTTATGCATCCAGATGACACGACCTACCTTTCAGAATTGGTATTGCTTTGCCGTGGTGGGGATGCTGTTCATGTGGACTCCTTCATTATACTGGTGTTAGTGCCTCTGTCCTTCTAGCTGATCCTCAGGCTCTTTTGTAAGGATCTTTGGTGTATTGTTCCAGGGCTTTCAAGTGTCGACTGTAGTGGTCCATGATTCAGCTCCATGTAGCAATGTAAGAAGGATAACTGTCCTATAAATCTTTTTTGATCTGTAGGTTGTGATCTTTAAAGACTATTTTACTTAATCTTTCATACGCTCCACTAGCACCATTCAGGTGGCGGTTGATCTCTGAGTCGATATCTGCTTTTGAGGAGGAAATGTTGCCAAAGAAGGGAAAATGGTCTACGTTTTCAAGGGTGATATCGTCAACTTTTATGGAGGGCTGGGTAACTGTCTTGTTTGGCGGTGGCTGATATAGGATCTGTGTCTTTTTTATATTCAAGACAAGAGACAGGACCCTATTTACCTTGGGAAATGCATTCAAGATACATTGGGGTACAAGGATTGCCTTTGTTCGTAGCACTTTTCCAGTAAATGGCATGCTGTGAAGATCATGTCTGTAGTTCATCTAGATGGGCAGAACCCACACTATGATTCAGGAGTACTTCTTCAGATCGTGGAAAGAGTGGGCTGGCAAGGATACTTGCAAGCATTTTGCCAGGAGAGAGGTGCCTCTGTATTTGACACAGTCTGCAATGTCTCCCTTCTTGAATATGGTCACTATTAGAGCATCCCTAAGCTCTGAGAGCAGTTGTTCCTTTTCTTAGACATTCAGGAGCAGGGTGTGTATGTGGTACAGGAGCACTGGTCCACCTTCTTTGAGGATCTCTGCTGGGAACCCATCAGGACCAGTGGCTTTGTTGCTTTTCAGGCAACAAAGCTGCGGCGTGTTCTTCGATATCCTCTGTACATTCCACTGGAGATTTTCCTCAAATGAGGCCTGAAGGTGCAGTTGAGTGGCAGTGTCAAGCAGGTTCTCAGGTTTAAGTCTTGGCCTGGTCTACTTCTTATAAGCTCTCTGTTTTTGATTCAGATGGACGTGGTGGAGCAGATCAGGTGATGATCTGTCCAGCAAATATCTGTGCCAATCATGCCCCTTGTGATATCCACATCATGGTGGCCTCTAGCTTAACAATGGACAGAGTCAATGAGATGGCACTGTTTAGAATGAAGCTGCTGCCAAGGTGCCTTGAACTTGTTTTTTTCTGGTGGAAGAAAGGGTTCTTGATGATACAATTGTGCTCAGTACATATGGTAAGAAGTAATATCCTCATAAGACATGTACTCTAATCCAGGCAACATCTTGATAAATATCCTCTTCACCCTCTCTAAAGTTTCCGTGCTCTTCCTATAAGGAGGCAACAAGAATTGACCACAATACAGCAAATGTTGTCTAATCAGGGTTGTATAGAGCTGCAACATTTCCTCACAGCTCTTGAAATCCAGGGATGAATGAAGGCTAACACACCATATGCCCTCTTAACCACTCTATCAACCTGAGTGCCCACTTTGACGGATCTATGAACGTGGAGCCTAAGGACTGTCTGTTCTTCCACACTACTAAAAAAATCTGTCAAAGATATCGAGGGAAATAAGACAAAGCATTCTCATACGAAGAGTTGTTAGATCAAGGTCCTATTAGTACCTAAAGGTTACTAATCAAACCTTACCTGTCAGATCATTTGGATATGGCCCAGGTGCGGAGAGAGAGACACTGAAGTGGGTCAACAGTTCACTGACCTTAATGAGAAATGTTGCAGAATTTAAAGGAAAAGAAGAACAATAAACGCTAGGCCAACAGGGCTGTTAACTAAAACTCTCAAGTTGAAAGTTAAATACCAACACCGTGGCTGGAAGCAATAAATAAATACTAAATGTATACCGCTCCTTTTCAGCTTCAGTTGAAATGGTAGTCCTCTTTCCCGGACAAGTACGAGGGTAAACAGGGATCGTAACAATGCTGTGCTTTTGGTCAGGTCTCATCAAGCCTACAATGAAAAGAAGAGAGTTAAATGCTGTCATAATGAAACAGTAATTAGCTGGAATGTGCATATTCACAAGCACAATTGCCAAACCTGTTGCGCATCATATAGACTCCGCAGCAGAGTTCATGGTTGCAGCACTCACCATTACCTGACATGGTGAGATTTTATTAGTACTCTCGAGATAACTGTGCATCTGCATGGTAGAGATGTGATCTGGCTGGGAAATGTCAGACAGCCTATTCTTCTCCACAGAGAGACACTATGATTATGTGTTCATTTCCTCTCTGGTATAATATTGTAAGTCTACTTCAGCCAATATTATCACTCAAACCTCCCTTCTGCCCTCTTTGTGACTTAACTACTCACTGGTAGAAATCCTTATAATGTAATCATTTGTTCTTTAAAAATGAACGATAGCATTTAGTTCCTATCTTCACGCTGCTTATGAGAAGGTTTTGGTTAGCTACCAACTTGAAGCAATGCCATCCAGTGATGAAGCTGCTCCCACAATAGGAAACTACCAGAATGCTCAGTGAGTGGATCTGCATGTCCTCATCAACTGGATGCATGGCTTGGAGGTCAAGGTTCTCCCCAATGATGTGGGCTCTGACAATGGTAGATATTGGTAAGGTGCATCTTATAGGTAACGCTTGGCAGAGGGATTTAACTTGATATTTGGGATGTCCATTAAACCAGCTGCTTTATCTTGAAATGTGTTGAGGTTTTAAGTGTTTTTGCAACTGCACTTTTCCAGCAAAGAGAGTATTTTCTCAGAAATATTGAGCCACAATGTGACTAGTTAGTAGTTGAGAGGCTTTTGGGATTTTCAAGGATAAGCCACTCACTGGTGATATCATCTCTAGCAACTATAGTGCTTATGTGGCTGGTCTGGTTGTGAACCATGCTGAATGATGAATTCCACAATGTTGACCTACAGACGGATTTATGGAAAGCATTACCATTGGCCATTAGATTCTCATGTGGGAAATGTCAATATATACCACTTACTGACAAAGCCTTATACTGTGTGTCCACTGATTGTTTTATCAGCTGCTGAGTTCCTGCACATCTACATCCTTATTGAGGGGGGTCAGAAAGATGACAAGCTATGCAAATACAAAAGAAAGAAGTAATAATAAACAAATAAGCAATAAATATTGAAATCATGAGACGAAGAGCCCTTGAAATTAAGTCCATCGACTGTGGGAACACTTCAGTGATGGGGCAAGTGAAGTTGAATGAATCCCACTGGTAAAGAGCTTGATGGCTGAGGGGTAGTAACTGAGCCCGAACCTAGGTGGGTGGTTCCTGAGGCCCCTGTGCCGCCTTTCTGATGGCAGCAGTGAGAAGACAAAGTGGCCTGGGTGGTGGGGATCCTTGATGATGGATGCTGCTTTTCTGATAGATGCTGAGCTCTGGGTGGATGTGCTCAGTGGTGGGGAGGACTTCACCCGTGATGGACTAGGCTGTCTCCACTACCTTTTGCAGGATTTTTCATTCAAAGGCATTGGTGTTTCCATATCTGGCCATGATGCAACCTGTCAATATGCTGACGCTTCTGTAGAAGTTTGTCAAAGTTATAGATGTCATGCCCAATCTACACAAACTTCCAAGGAAGTAAAGGTGCTGCTGTGCTTACTTCGTGATGGCACTATGTTCTGGGCTGGACCGGCCTTCCAAAATGATAACACTGAGGAGTTTAAAGTTGCTGACCTGCTCCACCTTTGATCCCTGATGAAGACTGGGTCATGGACCTCTGGTTTCCTTCTCCTGAAGTCAATTGCTGACACTGAGTGAGAGGTTATTGTTGTGGCACCACTTATCCAGATTTTCAATCTCCAAAGAAGGCTCTGCTTCTCTGGAATTTGAGGAGATTTGGTATGTCACCTAAGACGAGCAAACTTCTACAGATATATGATGGAGAACATTCTGACTGATTGCATCATCATCTAGTATGAAAGCTCTGAGGTGCAGAATTAAGAGGTGTAGGGGGTAGACTCAGCCAGCTCAGTCACAGGCATAACCCTCCCCCGCCACTGAAGACATCTTCCAAAGACATGCCTCAAGAAGGTGACATCTATCATAAAGGAACCTCACCATACAGTCCTCTTCTCCTTATTACCACTGGGGAGGAGCTACAGGAGCCTGATAACACACACTCAAAGTGTTTTAGGAATAGCTTTATCCACTCCACCATCAGATTTCTGAATGGTCTATGAACTCTTGGGTGGCGGTGCGATGTAGCTCACAGCGGCCACTCCGGTGGTGGTGTCTGTTATTTGTCAAGTAGGATGCCATGCACAATTCTGATTTGATGGAGACGGACGTGAGAGCACGGAGGAACATCTGGTGAAACTTTTGAAATGCCGGCTTCGCTGCTGCTGCCACTGTGTGGTCCAGAATCTCCGGAGTAGGCCCCGAGTCCTCGGCTTTGCTTGTTGCTCGGCGGCCAGGGCGGAGTCGAAACGCTCGGCAGAGGACGGTGCTCAGAGAGGCTGTGTCGGAGGGGCTGGTTGGAGGCTCGAAGTTTTCGGACGGACTCAGAGTCCGCTGCGGTCAGGTGCTTCCAATGGTGCTGCATCGGCAGGTTGGCGGCACTTGGGGGTTCATGGCGGGGAGAGTTCCTCCCTTCTGCTGCCTGCGTGAGATGATGAGTCTATCGAGACTTTGAGACTTTTTTTTTTACCGTGCCCATGGTCTGCTCTTTATCAAATTATGGTATTGCTTTGCACTGTTGTAACTATATGTTATAATTATGTGGTTTTGTCAGTTTTAGTCTTGGTTTGTCCTGTGTTTTCTTGTGATATCATTCTGGAGGAACGTTGTATCATTTTTTAATGCATGCATTTCTAAATGACAATAAATGCGGACTGAGTGTCCTCATAATCTAATCTAATCTACCTTGTGATTCCATTTTTGCTTTGCTTGCTTTTATAACTAACAGTAACTTCTATGGCTTGAACTGAACTGCTGTGACAAAACAAAAAATTTCATGATACTTGTCTTTGATATTACACCTGATACTTTGCTGACTACATCTGGGCATTTTCGAATTCCTGCAAGTTACTAAAAACTTAAATGCTGGAAATATTCAGCTGGTCAGGCAACATCTGCTGAGAGGGAACCAAGGTTAATGTTTCAGGGACCTTTCATCAGAAGTGCATTACAGCTTTGTATAGTGCTATACAGGTGTACCCCGCTTTTCGAACATTCGCTTTACGAAACCTCACTGTTACGAAATACCTACATTAGTACCCTATTTTCACTTTCAGAAGGTGTATTCACTGTTACGAAAAAAAAATTCAGCGCTCATTAAAAAATCAGCACGCGAAAAAATCAGTGCGCGATAAAAGGCAGCGCGCCCTGAGCAGCCGCTCTCCCCCGGATTCGGAACTGCTTTGCTTTAACACGTGCCTGTGAGCAGCTGTTTGCAAGATGAGTTCTATGGTATCAGAAAAGCCTGAAAGAGCTCATAAGGGTGTTACACTTATGGTAAAACTAGACATAATTAAGCGTTTTGATCATGGTGAACGAAGTAAGGACAACGTGAGTTTGGCTTGTGGAAGCTGACGAAGATGATGTTGAAGAGGTTTTGGCATCCCATCACCAAGAACTGACAGGTGAAGAGCTGATGCAATTGGAAGTAAAAAGGATAACAATGGAAACCGAATGAGTAATGATAAAGTACGACTTTAATTTTGAAAGGGTATGTCGGTTTAGGGGATATTTGCAGGATGGTTTGAGTCCGTATTAAAGAACTGGGTGATAGAAAAATGCACGAGGCTCAGCAGTCAAGCAAGCCTTCCACATCAGCCACAGCAGACGACGAACCTCGACCGTCGACATCGAGGCGGGCAGAGATAGAAGAAGATGAGCTGCCTGCTCTAATGGAAATAGGTGACGAGATGACACCCCAGTGTCCCACCACCCCAACCCCCAGGCTACGAACAGATACCGATTCGCGGAGAATGCAAAGGTAGCTGGGAGGCACACAGCACATCTTTAAGAAAAAAGCCGAAATAAACATGCTAATTAGTTAGGTGCCGCCAACACGTAATTGTCTGCCCAGATCAGAGACAACGCAATCGGAAATCGGCACTGATCTGGGCCGACAATTACGGGCAGCACCTAATTAATTAGCATGTTTGTTTCGGCTTTTTTCTTAAAGATGTGCTGTGTACCTCCCGGCTACTGCTGGACCCCTGCGTTCTTCGCGGCAATGTATCGCTCAGCGGCCCGGAGGGTGGGGGCCACTGCACCACCCAAACTCCGACAAGTCTAACACACGATCGTGTGCTCGGCGCTGTCTTCCCGATTCCCGTAAGTGATACTACACTGTACATACATTATTTCTACTTTATATTGGCTGTGTATTTTTACGTGTTATTTGGTATGATTTGGCAGCTTCATAGCTTAAAGGTTACTAGAGAGAGTGTTCTTGCCAACAGCGCTTGCGTGAGGTTTTCTGCCGTCGGCACTTGTGTGAGATTTTCGCTTCGGCGAACAGTTCAGTAATGATTTTTCTACTTTATATAGGCTGTGTATTTATCATATCATTCATGCTTTTACTATATGTTACTGTTATTTTAGGTTTTATGTGTTATTTGGCACGATTTGGTAGGTCATTTTTGGGTCTGCGAACGCTCACAAAATTTTCCCGTATAAATAAATGGTAATTGCTTCTTCGCTTTACAATATTTCGGCTTACGAACCCTTTCATAGGAACGCTCTACCTTCGGATGGCGGGGGAAACCTGGGTTTTTGATAAAGAGGATCCCTTAATGAGTAAAGAAATAAAACAAATCAGACCTGATAACAATAATGCTCAGCTGAATGGGAAGGTACCACACACTCCTGGACCATGGTCTTAGAAACTCATTTATGAACTTTGGATAGTAGGAAATAACCTTTCTGTTGGGACATTTCCTCACTCTTGAAACATCCCTCAAATCTAGAGGATGAGCTTGTGAGGGACTATTTGGAAGTCTGCTTTACTTAGGAAGTGAATTCAAAATATAGATGTGTAGCAGGGGAAAGTTTAAAATTCAAATCTTTTAGTAAAAACTCTGCATTTCTTCCAAACTTCAGATGTGGATGAGTGTCAGAGCGGAATCCATGACTGTCACAGCTCAGCCTCCTGTTCCAACAGCCCCGGCTCTTTCCAGTGTGTTTGTGGGACTGGCTACACTGGGAATGGAAGGACTTGTGCAGGTAACTTGCATTGAGGAATGCCTATCATTTCGGATCTCCCCCTCCACCTCCCACTTTCAAACCTCTTACTATCTCTTCTCTCAGTTAGTCCTGACAAAGGGTCTCGGCCCGAAACGTTGACTGTTCCTCTTCTTATAGATGCTGCCTGGCCTGCTGCGTTCCACCAGCATTTTGTGTGTGTTGCTTGAGGAATACCTCTCTACCTCATTGCCTTTCTTGGAGGATTCTTATTTGAGACATGTATCTTTGAACTTTATTTTCTTTGGAACAGATGAAGCTGAGAATACACCTAATTGGGATGAATAAAATTTTGATGTGTCTAGGTGGAGGAAACTGACTGGGCCTATTTCATTTAGAGGAGGATTCAAAACTGTGGGTCATTGAACTAAAGTAATTTGCAGAAGGATTAGAGGGGAATTGAAAATTATTTTTTTCTTTGACACGATGGGAGTAGTTGGATGCTGTTTATCTGAAAAGGAGGTAAAGATAGAAACCCTTGCCATATTTAAGAAGTACTATGTTGTGTACTTGGAGTTCTAATTTATAGGACTGTTCAACTGGTGTTGGAAGGTGGGATTAGGCTTTTCTAACCATCAACAAAATGGACTCAAAGTCTGTCTGTCTCACTTCTCCACCAGATTTCTTTGTTTCTTATCTCCATCTATCACTATTCCACTTTCTGTCATTTATCTCTCACTGCTCACTATTTCACCCTCTCTCACCCTCTCACTCCATCTGTCTTCCCCTAGAATGCTCTGTCTCATTTCCAAGTAGATGTATAGCAATAGGAATAAATCACAATTATGTGGTAGATTTTGTACTCAAGACCCCAAGGAAAGCACCTGAAACAAGAAGCTACTTGTAGAACTTTTTTTTTTGTCTGAGTTGCCCAGAGATGAACCAAACCATTGTTGAATTGAAATATTGTTTGATTTGATCTCATCAACTTCCTTTGAGGGTTAAAATAAACTCAACATTTGGAATATTAAAAACATCAATATTGAGCCCATAATCTTTGTTCAAAAGTTCTTGAGATTTGAAATGTGTGGCAATGTTTTAGTGCAACATCAAAGGCCTTTGCTGAAACTAAACTTCAGTGTAACACATCCCTGTTTTTCAGATGTGGATGAATGCCTGCAGGACAATGGCGGCTGCTCCCAGCTCTGTGTGAACACGGTGGGCAGTTACCACTGTGACTGTCACCCAGGATACACCCTGAGACCTGGAAACAGAACATCATGCACAGGTTTAACCTTTTACATTTTATCCTTGAAGAACCCAAACCAAATATTTAACTTTTTTAAAAGCAAGATTTGTGGTTGTGCAACGTCCTAGACTCATGGCTGAATTTGTTGAGGTGTAGAAACCATGTAGCAGCAGAATTCGAACTTTCTCAGAGCTGTGCAGCTTCCAATGAATTGTCTACTGTTTTTTTACAAACTCCAGATGTGGGTGAATGTCGAAGTGGAAGCCACAACTGTCTTCACTGATTAACTGAACTCTGAAAACTTGCACTCATTCCTTGGTCATACTTTATTTTACTTGTGTACGAGGAGAACAGCCTGGCCCCTGTCACCAAACTGTTCTTAATTTTGGACAGAGGAATGCCAAATTTATACAGAATTGACTTGCAGTTACAGATATTGACCATTTGTTAAGCTCTGTATGTTTGAGTTGTTACTTTCAAGATCAATCGCCATTTACAATACCAATGTTAAAAGTCAATATTAAGTACAAGTCAACAACTGATGATATTCTGAAGTTAATAAAGCAATTGCCCCATTGGTGTGTATGTTTTGCATTCTCCCATTAAATTCTTATCTCGTCTGCAGTCAGCCAAAATCCCTCTGGGAATCTGCTAAGCAAAGGGAAGTTTATGCTCTTCAAAGACCTTTCTTGCATGGGCTGTCTGCAATCTATCTTTGTCTGGACATTACGTTAACCCTTGCCATGCTGCAACTGCCACACTCCCACAGCTCAACCTTCTGTTCCACCAGTCTGGCTCTTGTGTGTGTGTGTGTGTGTGTGTGTGTGTGTGTGTGTGTCTACGTATACACTGGGGACAGAAGGCATTGAACTGAAGCCTAAATCTCTCCATTTAAGTTATCTTCTTGGTAGGTTTCTATATGGGCAGGAATCTTTGAACCAAGGGTAAAAGGTAGCCAATGTTGCATCATTAGGTGTAAGAGCGAAAAAAATGTCTCATAAATGGGATGTGACTGACTGATGTGGCGAAACAGGAACTTTATATGGCATGTCCACACATCCTCGAAGTTCGCAGGACAGGTTTAAAAGATGATTAAACAGCCAGGCAGGACACCTAGAGCATAAAACTCTGAAAGTAATGCTAGAACAGAATCTAACACTGGTTAGACCACAGCTTGTGTGCTTTAGAGAGTTCTGGTCACCACAATCTATGACAGGTGCCATTACACTGGAGCCAGGACAGGAGATGAACCAGGATGTTTCCAGGGCTGGAAAAATGTAACTGTGAGGAAAACTTGAAGTTTGGGTTGCTTTTTTTGGAACAGAGGAAGCTGAAGTCAGACAAATGAGATTCATAAAATTATGAAAGACCTGCATAGAGTGAAAAGAAAGGCCCCATTTCTGTTAAGAGTAGATTCAGTACAATGGTTAATGAGTCAAAGTAATTGGTAGAAGGATTAGAAAGAAAGAGAAGCAGTTTTTTTCCATCCAGTTGGTGGGGTCTGAAATTCTGCACCTGAAAGGCAAAAATGCTCACTGCATTTAAAAAGTACGTGTTGTATATTTAGAGGAGTGGTTTGGAGAACATTTATCCTGGTGCTGGGAGGTGGGATTAGGCTAGGAAGGTCTTTTCAACAAGCACAGACACAAGAGGCTGAATGGTTCTCTTTCTCTCTCTCTCTCACTCTCACACATTTCTGTCTCTCCTTCACACAACTTTCTCTCTCACGTACCCTCTCTCACACACAGCTCTTTATCTCTCTCTCTCCGTTTCACACAAATCTGTCTTTATCTTCATCTGCCTTTCTCTCTCTCTCTCTCTCTCTCTCTCTCTCTCTCTCTCTATGTTTCACTGCCTTTCATCTAGTTCTGTCTTGTTATCTCATTCAATCTCACTCGAGAATGTTTTCTCCCTTTTTGACCTGATGTGAACCTACTAAATTGGAATAAGAAGCTAGATTTTGTACTCCGGAGTTCGAGGCCAGTGGACACTGAAGAGAGTTCACTTTCAATGCCTTGCCCAGTGGTAAACCAGCCAGCTGTTGAATTGAAATGGTTTTTGAATTAATCTCACTACCTTCCTTCCAGGCTTAAAATAACCCGAACGATTAGAATTTTAAAAACATGAAAACTGATCCTATAACTTTTATTAAAATGTTATTAAGATTTGAAAGAAGTGGTATTGCTTTAGTGGAGAGCAAAGGCCTTTACTGAAAATAAAATTGAATGTAACATGCCCCTGCTTTTCAGATGTGGATGAATGTCTGTCGGACAATGGCGGCTGCTCCCAGCTCTGTGTGAACACGATGGGCAGTTACCACTGTGACTGTCACCCAGGGTACACCCTGAGACCCGGAAACAGAACATCATGCACAGGTTGGACCTTTTACATTTTATCCATGAACTCACATCATACTGTATAATTACAAAGAAGAGAAAATCTGCAGATGCTGGAAATCTGAGCAACACAGAAAATGCTGGAGGAACTCAGCAGGCCAGGCAGCATCTATGGAAAAAAGCACATTTGACGTTTCGGGCTGAAACCCTTCAGCAGGACTGGAGGAAAAAAAGATGAGGAGTAGAGTTAAAAGGTGGGGGGAGGGGAGAGAGAAATACAAGGTGATAGGCAAAACAGGGAGGGGCAGTGATTAGGTATAGAGCTGGGAAGTTGATTGGTGAAAGAGACAGAAGGGCATGGAAGAAAGAAAAAAGGGCAGGAGGGCTAGAGGGAGGCAATGGACGGGCAAGGAGATGAGGTGAGAGAGGGAAAGGGGGATGGGAAATGGAGAAGGGATGGGGGTGGTGTTGGGGGGTATAACTGGAAGTTGGAGAAATCAATGTCATGCTATCAGGTTGGAGGCTACCCACATGAAATATAAGGTGTTGTTCCTCCAACCTAAGTGTGGCCTCACCACAACAGTGGAGGAGGCCATGGATGGACATATCGGAATGGGAATGGGAAGTGGAATTAAAATGTGTGGCCACTGGGAGATCCCACTTGTTCTGGCGGATGGAGCATAGATGTCCCCCCAACAACTCCTTCCATTTCCTATCCCCTTTTCCGTATCCCACCTCATCTCCTTGCCCACCCATCACCTCCCTCTGGTGTTCCTTCCCCCTTTTACTTTCTTCCATGGCCTTCTGTCTCTTTCACCAATTAACCTCCCAGCTCTTTACTTCATCCCTCCCGTTCAAGTTCCACCAATCACCTGGTGCTTCTCTCTCCCCACCCTGACCCCTTTTAAATCTACTCAGCCTTTTCTCTCCAGTCCTGCTGAAGGGTTTTGACACGAAACGTTGACTATACTTTTTTCCATAGATGCTGCCTAGTCTGCTGAGTTCCTCCAGCATTTTGTGTGTGATACTGTATAATTAACTTTTTTTAAAAGCAGGATCCACCTGTGATTGTAAATCTTGAACCCATGATTGAACTTGTCAAGATGCAGGAAAATGGGACCTAGAGTAGGTTAGTCAGCCCTTCGGATCCGGTCCATCAGTAAATATGATCCTTTACCTCGCTGCCATAAGCCTGCTGTCTCCCCATACTCCACGTTACCTTTGTGAATAGAAATTTCATCTCCTCATTCTTCCACATTCCCTCCACCTCCGGTTGTTTACTTATCTACTCTTTTCAGATGTCAACGAATGTGCGGATCCTGTGCTGAATCAGTGTGACAGCAATGCTCAGTGTCTGAACTCGATGGGGTCCTACCACTGTGAGTGCAAATCCTATTACAGAGGGAATGGGACACACTGTGAAGGTGAGTGACAAAATAGCAACCTCAGCCTCCTTGCCCGTGATATATCATATATACAGTATATACTTGGTATCAATATCAGCAAGATCAAGAAGCTGATTATTGACTTCAGGAGGAGGAAACCAGAGATCCATGAACCATTCCTCATTGCAGGATCAGAGATGGAGAGAGTCAGCAACTTCAAATTCCTCATTGTTATCATATCAGAGGTTTCATCCTGTGCCTGGCATGCGAGGGCAATTACAAGAAAAGTACAGCAGTGCCTCTAATTCCTTAGAAGTTTCTGAAGATTCGGCATGACATCTAAAACTTTGACAATCTTCTATGCATGTGTGGTGGAGAGTATATTGCCTGGTCACATTATGCTCTGATATGAAATCATCAATGCCCTTGAACGGAAAATCCTACAAAATATAGTGGATATAGCCCAGTCCTCTCTTCACAATGCTGCCATCAGGAAGAAGGTACAGGAACCTCTGGACTCACACCACCTGCTTCAGGAACAGTTATTACTCCTCAAAGGCTCCTCAAGGCTCTTGAACCAAAAAGGATAACTTCACTCAACTTCACTTGCCCCATCATTGAAATGTTCCCACAACCTATAGACACACTTTCAAGGACTCTTCAACTCATGTTCTCAATATTTATTGTTTATTTATTCATTCATTCACACATTTATTTATTTATTTGTTTGTTTGTTTAAGTATTTATTTATTGACCATTTATTTGTGTGTGTGTGTTAATTAATTAATTTTCTTTGTTTCTGTTATTTGCACAGTTTGTTGCCTGCTGCACACTGGTTGTCCGGCCTACTGGTGCGGTCTTTCATTAATTCTGTTATGGTTGTGGATTTATTGAGTATGCCTGCAAGAAAATGAATCTCAGGGTTATGTATGGTGACATGTATGTACTTTGATAATAAAGTTTATTTTGAATTTTAATATAATTCATGAACATACATTAAGGCAGCTTTTCTCATGAATGCTTAGATACATGAGATGAAGTCTACTTAAGTACTTATGATCATTGTGTGAATGAAGTGTAATACAGGAGATTATAGGAAAGAACAAAAAGGACTTTGATAGTTGTTCAGTGATTCACGTTATTTTTCTTTGGTTTCAGGTTGCTTTTGTCCACCAGAAATTATACCAAGAACTGTGGATCTGCAGGCTGTTTCGAAGAATGCCTGTCCCTGTGTATCTGGTTTCATTGTGTCCAACAACTTCTCTAGCGACTACCAGAATAGTGAGGACATGTACTGGTTCTTCAACTTGGTCCAGGTGTCTAACTCCACTCACCTGTACACAGGTAACTCTCTGTTTCCAAAGATACAGCAACAATTATAGTAGGTGCATCATCTAATGACCATAGAGCAGAAGCTGGGTAGGAAAGGAGGAGCTAGTTTTTTATATATTTTATTTAATTTTTTAAGGAAGAAATATAAGGACTCAATTAATACAACAATTAATACATATTGAAAAAAAATTAATTCAAATACATTAATAAGTCTGAGAGAAAAAAAAGAACACCTATCCCAACACCATCTCCCTGCATTTAGAAAAAAGGAGGGAGAAAAAAATCATAAAAGACAGAGAAAAGAAAGGAGAGAAAAAAAAGAAAAAGAAGAGTAGGTATCCAGCTCTCAGAGTTAGCTTAAAATACAAATTAAAGAAACTAGCTTATTATAAGGGATATATTAACTTAAAGAAAATAAAATAAATAGATTAAAAAAGCTGGGCATTTAAGTAATCCAAATATGGTTGCCAAATCTCAATGAACGTAGTGTATCCATTCCTAAGGGGCTAAGTAATCTTCGCAAGGAGTATACAATTTTGCATTTCTTTATTCCAACGAACAATATATACAAGGGAATCGGATTTCCGTGTTACCGCTATGCATTTCCTGGCCACTGACAATGCAATTTTAATAAATTTGGATTTATTCCTGGGGAGGTTAACTTTCAAAACTGCCAAGTTCCCCAGAAGAAACAATTTTGGGTCTAGAGGGAAATCCATCCCCAGAATCTTTCCCAGTACCTCCCCCAGGTCTATCCAAAAAGATCTCAGTTTGGTGCATAGCCAGGTGGAATGCAAAAAGGTACAAACATCTATGCCACACCTGAAACACTTGTCAGAAATTTCTGGTTTATTTTTATGTATTTTTTCAGGTGTGAGATACAACTGATGTAAAAAATTAAAATGTATCATTCTGTATCTAGAGTTGATAAGAGTGGTAACAGTATCCAAACATAGATGTGACCAACATTGATGATCAATTACAATGCCCAAATCCGACTCCTATCTCTCCCTCGATCTGTATATACCAAGCTTTGGACATTGGTCTTGGAATAAAGAGTATGTATTAGAAATAAATTTAGTTGTATTCCCCTTTCAAATTAGAATCTCCATGTCTGAGCACCTTGGTAGGGCCAGTGATGGACCCAAACAGTCCCTCAAAAAAGATCGTAATTGGGGATTGCAGAAGAATGTGTCATTAGATAAATTATATTTATTTTTAAGTCCCTCAAAAAACATAAATTGCTTCTGCCGATTATAACAATCTTCAATGTGCCTGATATCGTGTTGGTACCAGGTGACTAGAAATTTATTACCAAGAGTCATGGGTATTAATCTGTTCTGAGATAGAGGTGTTTTTGAGAATATTCCTTTTTTTAGACCCATAAATTGTTTAATTTTTTTTCCCAGATATAAATTACATGTCTCAGTAGAGGATTGTTTGTTTTCTTTTTAATTATTTTGGAGTCCCATTTATATATAAATTCTTCTGCCATCTCTTCTCCTACCATATGTAAGCCAATTGTAACCCAAGAAGGAACAGTTGTCTCATCAAAAAAAGAAGCAATAAAACGTGCTTGTGCAGCTAAATAATATTTTTTTAAAATCTGGTAATTTTAACCCTCCCAATTTATAGTCCCAGGTCAATTTTTTCATGGAGATTCTAGATATTTTACCCGACCGTAAAAATAGACGAATATGTCCATTGAGAATCTTTAAAAAATTATTGGATAATGGGATAGGTAAAGACTGAAAAAAATACTGAAGTCTTGGCATTATCTTCATTTTTATACAGTTTACCCTGGCCATCAGTGTGATGGGAAGCTTTATCCACCTACGTAGGTCCTCCTCGACATTCCACAGCAAGGGGAGCTAATGAAGTTTATAAAGGTCATCCAAATTACGATTAAACTTAATCCCCAGATATTTCATGTTATATTTAACCCATCTAAACTGAGTGCCATATTGATATTGGGCATAATCTCCTCTACCTAAAGGTAAAATTTCACTTTTATTCCAATTTATTTTATATACTGAGACTATACCATAATTGTCCAGCAAGTCCCTAAGTCTTACCAAAGAGCGGGCCGGGTCAGCCAAATATACTAAAATGTCATCAGCAAATAAATTAATTTTATATTCTTCCTGGGCCACTTTAAACCCCTTTATGTCTGGATCCTGTCTAACAGCCTCAGCCAATGGCTCTATTGCCAGAGCAAATAGAGCTGGAGATAGCGGGCAACCTTGTCTACTAGATCTCTGTCGAGAGAAAACTGGTGAAATCTGCGCGTTCGTAATTATTTTGGCCTTAGACTGATGTTAAAGTGCTCTTATCCTATTTATGAATATTTGGCCTAGACCAAATTTTTCCAGTGTTTTAAATTAAAAATCCCATTCAAGTCTATCAAAGTCCTTTTCAGCATCTAAAGCCACTGCTACGGTCAGGTCCACCTTCGTCCTAGTTAAATGTAATATAGTCAATAATCTGCCAATATTATCAGATAATTGTCTATTTTTAATAAATCTTGTTGGATTGGATTTAATCAATTTTGGCAGATATCGAGCTAATCTTTTAGCCAATGCCTTTGCTATAATTTTATAGTCCACATTTAAAAGTGAGATGGGCCTATAAGATGCTGGTTTTAGCGGATCCTTATCCTTCTTAAGAATTAAAGTAATAATTGCTGTCGAAAAGGATTCCAGTAGAGTATGGGTCTCCTCAGCCTGAGTCACAACCCTCATAAAAAGGGGCATTAATTGATCCTTAAATTCTCTGTAAAATTCAGGGGGAAAACCATCAACTCCCGGTGATTTATTAGCCTGTAATAAGCCTAGGGCTCGTTCAATTTCATCCCTAGAAAAAGGGGCATTCAGTTCTTCCTGATCTTGTTGACTCAATTTGGAAAGTTGTATAATTAGACAAGAAATCATCAATTTTCAGTGAGTCACCCACTGATTCTGATTTGTATAGTTCTGAATAGAACTGCTTAAAAGTATCATTTATTTCTTTTGGCTTATATGAAATCTTATCTTCCCCTGTTTGGATCGCATTTATTGTTCTGGAGGTTTCTTCCACCCTCAGTTGCCAAGATAGTACTTTAAGGGTTCTCTCTCCTAATTCATAATACTGTTGTTTTGATTTTAGTACCATTTTTTCTATTCTATAGGTTTGTTTTGTGTTATACTCTAATTTATTTATTTATTTATTTATTATAATTTTCCTCTGTTGTTAAATTCTGACAATCTTTTTATAATTGTGTTATTTCTTTCTCCAATTCATTTAATTCTGTTGCATATTTATTTTTTATACCCTTAACATATCCAATTATCTGTCTTCTCAAGTATGCTTTTAATGTGTCCCATAATAAGAAATTACTGGCAGTAGAGGGTGAGTTCGTCTCACAGAACAATTCTACTTGAGCTCTAATAAAACTGCAAAACTCTGGTCTTTTCAACAGCGAAGGATTAAAACGCCATCTATATAATGGTTTTTATTTATCAGGCATTTCAATTGATAAAGTTAAAGGTGAATGATCCAATAGAGGTCTAGCGGCATATTCTGTTTGAATGATCCTACTTTCTAATTTAGCTGATATTAAAAATAAGTCAATTCTAGAGTAGGAATCATATTGTTTTGAATAGAAAGAGAAGTCTCTTTTCCTTGGATGCTGCTATCTCCAAGTGTCTATTATATTCAAGTCCTTCATGAAGGCCAGGGTGGTTTTTGCTGCTCTGACCTTCACGACTTTTTTATCTGATCTTATCTAAAATTGGATCCAGACAAAAACTGAAAACCCCTCCAATTAAGATATTTTCATATCCTTGAACAACTTTCAAAAAAATATCTTGGATAAATTTCTCGTTGTCATAATTGGGGGCATATAAATTCAAAAGTGTCCAGGATTCTGAGTATATTTGACAATCGACCATAACAAATCTCTCGGCCGGATCTATGATAGTACCCTTCGCCTCCACTGGCAAATTCTTCCCTATCAATACTGCCACTCCTCTGGCTTTAAAATTAAAGGAGGACGCTATTACTTGACAAACCCATCCTCTCTTTAATTTGTTATGTTCTGTCACTGTAAGATGAGTTTCTTGAAGGAAGGTATTATCAATATGATTTTTTAAAAGATATGCCAGACCATTTTCCTTTTTATCGGTCCATTTATTCCATTAACATTAAGACTTAAAAATTTAATTGCTCTATTCATAGTTATCAGATTTTATTGGTTGATCTTGCCCACAAAAAAAGTATAAATTAATCCCACTTCTTTGAGTGACTCTGAGATATTTGGTGCCATTCTCAATAGAGTATAGAAAATAGAAAGGAAACCAAACAGGAAAGAAAATAAAAGAAAAAAAAAATTTAAAAAAAAGTAAAATAAAGGGAGAAAATCCCTCCCAACTGGCGCTCCGAGTCCACAGCACCTTAACCCCTCTCACTGTGGGGTCCGATAAACATCGCGCTAAAGATGGACATTCTTTAACATATAACACAATTAATCATTTTTTTAAAAAAAAAGAGACGAAAAAATTATCCACTCCCCCAATAACTCCTTAATTAAACATCTGTAAAAATAAATTATATTCCACAGCCATTATTACTAAATATCTAACATAATCTATAATATTGAAAGTAAATATCATTAATATAGCAATATATCCGAATAAAGAACAGAATTCAAAGAAACTTACTAGATATAACCCTAAATATTGTAACTTAATACATATCCAGCATACCAAAAATTAAATATATCAAAAGATGACATCTATATAATCAAAGCTATTCATACTAGTTATAACAAAATTAGATTAACTATATAGTTCCCTGGTATTATAATTCAAAAAGACCATCCATAATCATATAGATTCGAAGTTCAAGAGTATAATGTTGTTAAAATTAATCTATATTAATGAAAATCAAATAATTTTCTTCATATATTTTGTCCAAAATGCATTTTTCTAGGCCTCTTGTTCCAGAAGAATATTCTGAATCACGATGTATGATACTTTTTAAATAAACTTTATCGCCTCCCGGGAGTTAGTAAAAAATTTCCTCCCTCCATCCGAGGGAGCTTTGCTGGATATAATAAAGAACATTGAAGGGCTCACAGAGTACATCACTGATTACATCAACTTCTGTGTGGACTGCAATGTTCCGACAAGAACTGTCCTTTGTTATTCAGGTAACAAGCCATGGGTGACAAAGGACATTAAGGACATCCTGAAAGCTAAAAAGAGGGCATTTAGAGATGGAAATAGGGAGGAGCTGAGGGCAATACAGAGGGACCTGAAAGCCAGGATCAGAGAGGCTAAAGATAGGTATAGGAGGAAGCTTGAGTGGAAACTCCAGCAGAACAACATGAGAGAGGTCTGCAGGGGGATGAGGACCATCACTGGGTTCCAGCAAACTAGCAACAGAGGAGCGGAAGGCAGTGTGGACAGGGCCAACGAACTTAACCTGTTCTTTAACAGATTTGACAGTATGGCCCTTGCCCATCCCACATATGAGCCATCTGTTGTCAGCCCCCAACCAACACATATTCCACTCTCCTCTCCTACCCCTCCTCACAGTCCCCCACCCTGCTCTCATGACTATTCCACTTCCCCACACGAAACCACCACAGTAGGCTTCACAGCCCTACAGGTGAGAAGACAGCTGAAGCATCTCAACCCAAGCAAGGCTGCAGGACCGGATGGTGTCAGTACCAGGGTGCTCAAAGCCTGTGCCCCTCAGCTATGTGGGGTACTTCGCCATGTATTCAACCTGAGCCTGAGGCTCCAGAGGGTTCCTGTATTGTGGAAGACATCCTGCCTCATCCCTGTGCCAAAGACGCCGCGCCCCAGCGGCCTCAATGACTACAGACCGGTGGCATTGACCTCCCACATCACGAAGACCCTGGAGAGACTTGTTCTGGAGCTGCTCCGGCCTATGGTCAGGCCACACTTAGATCCTGTCCAGTTCGCCTACCAGCCCTGACTAGAAGTTGAGGATGCCATCGTCTTCCTGCTGAACTGTGTCTACGCCCACCTGGACAAGCCAGCGAGCACTGTGAGGGTCATGTTTTTTGACTTCTCCAGTGCATTCAATACCATCCGCCCTGCTCTGCTGGGGGAGAAGCTGACAGCGATGCAGGTGGATGCTTCCCTGGTATCATGGATTCTTGATTACCTGACTGGCAGACCACAGTACGTGTGCTTGCAACACTGTGTGTCCGACAGAGTGATCAGCAGCACTGGGGCTCCAAAGGGGACTGTCCTGTCTCCCTTTCTCTTCACCATTTACATCTCGGACTTCAACTACTGCACAGAGTCTTGTCATCTTCAGAAGTTTTCGGATGACTCTGCCATAGTTGGATGCATCAGCAAGGGAGATGAGGCTGAGTACAGGGCTACGGTAGGAAACTTTGTCACATGGTGTGAGCAGAATTATCTGCAGCTTAATGTGAAAAAGACTAAGGAGCTGGTGGTAGACCTGAGGAGATCTAAGGTACCGGTGACCCCTATTTCCATCCAGGGGGTCAGTGTGGACATGGTGGAGGATTACAAATACCTGGGGATACGAATTGACAATAAACTGGACTGGTCAAAGAACACTGAGGCTGTCTACAAGAAGGGCCAGAGCCGTCTCTATTTCCTGAGGAGACTGAGGTCCCTTAACATCTGCCGGACGATGCTGAGGATGTTCTACGAGTCTGTGGTGGCCAGTGCTATCATGTTTGCTGTTGTGTGCTGGGGCGGCAGGCTGAGGGTAGCAGACACCAACAGAATCAACAAACTCATTCGTAAGGCTAGTGATGTTGTGGGGATGGAACTGGTCTCTCTCACGGTGGTGTCTGAAAAGAGGATGCTGTCTAAGTTGCATGCCATCTTGGTCAATGTCTCCCATCCACTACATAATGTACTGGGTGGGCACAGGAGTACATTCAGCCAGAGATTCATCCCACCAAGATGCAGCACTGAGCGTGATAGGAAGTCATTCATGCCTGTGGCCATCAAACTTTACAACTCCTCCCTTGGAGGGTCAGACATCCTGAGCCAATAGGCTGGTCTTGGACTTACTTCATAATTTACTGGCATAATTTACATATTACTATTTAACTATTTATGGTTCTATTACTAGTTTTTATTTATGGAGTAACTGTAACGAAAACCAATTTCCCCCGGGATTAATAAAGTATGACTAGGCCACTAGGCCACTAGGAAGACCTTTTATTCTTTAGTAACCTCCTTGTTATGAGGGAGGAGCTAGTTCAACAATCCAGACTAGGATTGACCATATTCCAAGAGTTTTAATCACATGTTCAAAACTCACCCATCTTCTTCGTGACTTTGGTCATGTGATGTCAGTCACTGCAATCAGTCATTAAATACTTGCTGCCGTACACATACTTGTCTGTGCTATGGAAATTATTCTTCCATTCCCCAAGCTCACTTATGCGAGCAGCCAAACTTAAGGGTCACTGGGAGGAGAAAATCAAACCTTCATTGATCATCTGAACATGCTCACTAGAATGCCTATTGGATTTACCTTTGACTTGTTCAGGAATGATCATTCAGGATGTATGTACATCCCAAATTTAGCAATAACAGGATTGAGAAGTGTACGGCACCTTTATAATAGCTTGCACTGATCTAGCTGGTTCACAAAGGTGGAATTAGTTAAGTACTGGTGATTCATGGAGGTGATCTGTTAGGGCATAGCAGAGTAGTGAGAATGGCTGTAGGAGCAGTGTCTTGTACTCTGTGTGGAATGTGGGAAGTCTGGGAGACTGGAGGTTTCCCAGATAACCACATGTGCACCAGGTGCACCAAACTGCAGCTCCTGAGAGAACGTATTATGGAACTGGAGGTGTAGCTCAGTGACCTTTGACTCAAACAGGAGAATGAGAAAGTGATAGAAGGAACTATAGAGAAGTAGTCACCCCTAGGTTTCAGGAGACAGCTAACTGGTAACAGCCAGGAGAAGGAAGGGAAATGCATAGTTAGTGCAGAGTACACCTGTGGCCATTACCCTCAATAGTAAGTATATAACTTTAGATATTATTGAGGGAGACAATCTACCAGGGGGAGATACAGTGACCGGGTCTCTGGTACTGAGTCTGATACTGTGGCTCAGAAGAGCAGAGAGGTGAAGAGGACTGCCGTGTTGATAGGAGATTCCGTAGTTAGAGGAGCAGAGCTGAGGTTCTGTGGGTGCAATAGGGACATCTGGGTGGTATGTTGCCTCCTTGGTGCCAAGATCAGGGATGTTTCAGCTCGGATCCATGGCATTTTCAAGGGCGAGAGTGAGCAGCCAGAAGTCTCAGTGCATATTGGCACCAATGATGCAGGTAGACAAGGTGAGGAGGTCCTGGAGAGAGATTTTAGGGAGCTGAGAAACAGGAGCTCCAGGGTAGTTATCTCTGGATTGTTGCCTGTGCAATGTGCCAGTGAGGGTAATGATTAGGTAGGTGAATGCATGGCTGAGGAACTGGAGCAGGGGGCAGGGGTTTAGATTTATGGATCACTGGAATCTCTTCTGGGCGAAATATGGTCTGTACAAAAGGGATGGGTTACACCTGAACTTGAGGGGTCCAATATCCTTGCGGCCTTGATGGCTAGAGTTGTTCAGTTGGGTTTAAGCTAATTTGACATGGGGACAGGAACTGGAGTGATTGTGCTGAAGATGAGGTTGTTGGTTTACAAACAGATGCAAGGTGTAGTGAGACTCCTAGCAAGGAGAGGCTGATGACAGGACAAAATTGCAGGCAACAGGACAAGTTGCAATGTAAAGGGTGGAGAGAATTGAAAAGCCCGAATGCAGGACAGAAGGCACACGGTATATAGAATAAGGTAAATGAACTTGTAGCACAGTTGCAGATTGGCCTGTATAATGTTGAAGGCGTCACTGAATCATGGCTGAAAGCTTAACCATGGTTGGGAGCTTAATATCCAAGGATACACATTGTACTGAAGGCTGAGGGAGCAGTGTTGCTCTGTTGGTAAAAAATGAAATCACATCATTAGAAAGAGGTGACAGAGGGTTGGAAGGTATTGAATCATTGTGGATAGAGCAAAGGAACTGCAAGAGTAAAAATACCCTGTTGGGAGTTATATACAGACCCCCAGACAGTAATAAAGATGTGGTCTACAAATTACAATGGGAGATTGCCCAAAAGGGCAATGTTACAATAGCCATGGAGGATTTCAACATGCAGGTAGATTGGGAAAATCAGGTTGGCGCTGGATTCCAAGAAGGGGAATCTCAAGAATGCCTACAAGATGGCTTTTTAGAGCAGCTTATGGTTAAGCCCACTAGGGGATCAGCTATTCTGGACTGGGTGTTGCACAATGATCTAGAGTTAATTAGAGAGCTTAAAGTAAAAGAACACTTAGGTGTAAGTGATTGTAACATGATCAAAGTCACCCTAAATTTTGAGAGGAGAAGATGAAGTCAGATGTATCAGCATTACAGTAGACTAAAAGGGATTATAGAGGCATGAGAGAGGAATTAGCCAGAAGTGATTGGCAAAGACTACTGGCAGGGATGATTGCGGAGCAGCAATGGCTGGAATTTCTGGAAGTGATTCAGAATGCACATGATATATAAATTGCAAAGAGGAAGAAGTAGTCTAAAGGCAAGATGGAACAATTGTGGCTAACAAGAGAAGACAAAGCCAACATAAAAGCCTAAGAGAAGGCATATATTAGAGCAAAAATTAGAGGTTTAGAAAAGCTTTCAAATACCGACAAAGTTAACTAAAAAGTCATTGAGAAGATAAAGATGGAATACAAATGTAAACCACCTAATAATATTAAAGAGGATGCCAAAGGTTTCTTCAGATACGTAAAAGAGAAGTGAGAGTGGATATTGGACTACTGGAAAATGATGCTGGAGAGGTAGTAATTGGGGACAAGGAAATAGCAAACAAATTGAGTAAGTATTTTATGTCAGTCTTCACTGTGGAAGACTCTAGCAGTAAGGTGGAAGTTCCAGATGTCAGGGGACATGAAGTGTGTGAAGTTACCATTACTAGGAAGAACGTTTTTGGGAAACTGAAAGGCCTGAAGGTTGATAAGTCATCTAGACCAGATGGTGTACACCCTGGGGTTTCAAAACAGGTGGATGAAGAGTTTGTGGAGGCATTAGTTATGATCTTTCAAGAATCACTAGATTCTGCAATGGTTCTGGAAGACTGGAAAATTTCAAATGTCACTCCACTCTTCAACAAGGGAGAGAGATAAAAGACAGGAAATTACAGGTCAGTTAGCCTGACTTCAGTGGTTGGGAAGATGTTGGAGTCAATTGCTAAGGATGTGGTTTCAGGATACTTGGAGGCACGTGATGCAAGAGGCCATAGTCAGCATGGTTTCCTCATGGGAAAATCTTGCTGACAGATCTGTTGGAATTCTTTGAGAAAATAATGAGCCAAATAGACATAGGAGAATTGGTTGATATTGTCTACTTGGATTTACAAAAGGCCTTTGACAAGTTGCCACACCTGAGGCTGCTTAACACGCTATGATCCCATGGTATTACAGGGAAGATTCTAGCATTGATAAATCAGTGTCTGCATAGCAGGAGGCAAAGAGTGGGAATAAAGGGAACCTTTTCTGGTTGGCTGCCAGTGACTAATGGCATTCCACAGAGGTCTGTGTTGAGACCAATTCTTTTTACATTGTATGTTAATGACTTGGATGATGGAATTGATAGCTTTGTTGCAAAGTTGTCAGACAATACGAAGACAGTTGGAGAGTTAGAGGGGCAGGTAGTTTTGAGGAAGTAGAAAGGTTACAGAAGGACCAGGACAAATTAGGATAATGAGCAAAGAAGTGGCAGATTGAGTATGGTGTTGGGAAGTGTATGGTCATGCACATTGGTAGAAGAAATGCAAGGGTTGACTACTTTCTAAATGGAGAGAAAATACAAAAAACTGAGGTGCAAAGGGACTTGGAAGCTCTTGTGCAGGATTCCCTAAAGGTTAATTTGCAGGTTAAGTCTGTGGTGGAGAAGGCAAATGCAATGTTGGCATTCATTTCAAGAGGACTAGAATATAAAAACAAGGCTGCAATGTTGAGAGCACTGGTAAGGCCTCACTGGGCGTATTGTGAGCAGTTTTGGGCCCCTTGTCTTTAAAAAGGATGTGCTGAAACTGGTGAGGATTCAAAGGAGGTTCATGAAAATGATTTCAAGATTGAATGCCTTATCATTTGAAGAGCATTTGATGGCTCAGGGCCTATATTCATTAGAATTCAGAAGACTGGGAGGTGACCTCATTGAAATCAATGAATGATGAAAGACCTTGATAGAGTGGATGTGGAGAGGATGTTTCCTATGGTGGGATAGTCTAAGACCAGAGGGCACAGCCTCAGAATAGAGGGGTGTCCTTTTAGAATGGAGATGAGGAGGAATTTCTTCAGCCAGTGAGTGGTGAATTGGTGGAATTCTTTGCCATAGGCAGCTGTGAAGGCCAAGTCTCTATGTATATTTAAGGCAGAGGTTGATAGATTCTTGATTGATCAGGGCATGAAGAGATACGGGGAGAAGGCAGGAGATTGGAGCCGAGATAAAAATGGGATCAGCCATGATGAAATGGCGGAGCCAACCCAATGGGCCAAATGACCTAATTCTGCTCTGATGTCTTATGGTCCTATGGCCTTATGGTACGTCAGATTGTTCCATATCCAGTAAATGGTGCAGTTCCTCCCAGTGTCCTCCAACAGTGGGACCCAGCTAGTGAGAACTTGAAATCACACAGATCTCTGTGACTGACAACATCTGACTTTGAAACATTAAATCCTCTTTTTCCTCTGTTTGTTTCCTCGAACAAAGCAATAATGCTCTCATAAGTTGTATTGATGTTTGCTGAATGATAAGCTGCTTGAGAAACACAGCAATTCAGCTAGCATCTGAGGAAAATGGACATTTGATATTTCAGGTCAAGATCCTTCTCCCGGATGGAAACAATAGCGGAGAGATAGCCGGCATGAATAGGCGAGGTTTCGGTGTGGGTCGAGAGCTGGCAAGTGATGGGCAGATCCAGATGAGGAGGGTGGATTGGCAAATGGAGTCTGGTGGAGGATAGATGGGTGGAAATTGTGACAAATGATTGGAGGTGATCGGTGGTGTTTCCGTCGTGTAACATTGCTGTAGGTTGATGTAGCTGCTTCCATGACAGAAGGCTTTTAAGTTTATTTAATTATCACCTCAAACATAATACTGACAAAAAGACAAGTTATTCTTAAAATAGAAGCCTGCCTGATAACAATTAAAGCTTAATATTATCTCAAACTATAGTTGCTTTAACTCCAGTATAACTCAACTCAAAATCAACCCAAACCCATCAACCCATAACTTCCCTAATAGGTTGAGCTACCTAACAATGATACATTCACCTGTTCCAAAATTCAACCTACAATGAGTCCAAGATATTTCACCCACATCTTTGACCTCCCATGAGATGAAAAAAAGGACCAAAATACTAAATTATTCAATTGAAAATGAATAATCAAATTATCCACACAACCACAACAGGGTTTTATCAAATCATACGGTACGTATTAATTTTCTTCGCCACACTTGATCTCTCAACCGTGATCAATCAGACAAACCATGCATTAGTTATAACTCGACAAACAATGTTAAAAGTATCATTTAAGAGCATCTCAAATTGTACTGTAGCATTTACATTAACTTGCACATAATGCAGTATCATTGGAGATGTTCTTCCATTTCTAATAAAGGGACCAAAGCATTCCAATTGCACACAGGCAGAAACCACGAATGGTGTTGTGACAGTACACACAAGAGATCCTGCAGATGCTGGAAATCCAAAGCAACACACACACAAAATGCTGGCAGAACTCAGCAGGTCAGACAGCATCTATGGAAATGAATAAACAGTCGACATTTTGGACGAGACCTTTCATCAGGACCGAGAAGGAAGAAGGAGGAAGCCAGAATAAGAAGGAGAGGGACTAGCCGTGAGGTGATGTGGAAAAGGCAAAGGGTAGGAGAAGAAGGAACCTGAGAGGAGAGGAGAATGGATCATGGGGGAAAGAGAAGGAGGATGGGCACCAAGGGGAGGTGATAAGCAGGTGAGAAGATGTAAGAGGCCTGAGTGGGGAAATGAAGAGGGAAGGGGAGGGGAAAATTAATGTTCATACCATTAGGTTGGAGACTAGCTATATGGAATAAGAGATGTTCTTCCTCCAACCTGAGAGTGACCTCATGGCAGAAGAGCAGGCCATTGACCAACTTGCTGAAATGGGAATGAGGATAGGAAATGAAATTCTGCAGTTTGTGGATGGTGCAGAGGTGCTTGACAAAGTGGTCTCCCAAGTTACGTTGGGTGTTACCAATGTAAAGGAGGCCACACCATGAGCACCGTATATGGTAGTCTACCTCAAAATATTTGCAGGTGAAGTGTCACCTGGAAGGACAGTTTGGGCCCTGAATGGAAGTGAGGGAGAAGGTGAATGGGTAGGTGTAGTACTTTTGCCCTTGCTAGGATAAGTGCCAGGAGGGAGATGAATGCGGAGGGACAAATGCAAAAGGGAATCGCAGAGGGGGTGGTTTTTGTGGAGAATTCGGGGGATGAGTTAAGGTGTGTTTGGTGGTAGGGTCTGGTGGAAGTTGTGGAGAATAATGTGTTGAATGCAGAGGTCCATGGTGTGGTAGGTGAGCACGAGAGGAACTGGATCCCTGTGAAGGCAGCAGGAAGATGGAGTTCCGGAAGTGGAGGAAATGTGGGTGAGAGCAGCATCAATGGGCGAGTTCTTTGAAAAAGGAAGACGTATTTGATGCCCTGGAATGGAAAGCCTCATCCTGGGAAAAGAAGTGGTGAACACAAAGGAACTGAGAACAGTTGTGATAGTAGCCAAACAAGCTGATTTCTGGGAGATAGTTACTGGCCGAGGTTAATGTGAGAGCTCACCAGTTATTAAGATCTTAGTTAGAACATGTCTGAGAGAAAAGACTTAGTTCAGTATTTTCAGGGAAGATAACCTGTCGTTCTTCAGTACCCAACCAATTTATTGACTATGCAGAACCCTGTCAGTACTGCAGGAAGTTCCATGCCTGGAAATGTTCTCAGTTCTTTAAAGGATAGCCTGAATCAACAGCATTTTGACTCAAAGGCTAGAATGCACAATATGAAACAGGTGAACCCCTATCAATTAAAGGGATATGGTGGTACTGAGCATGTCTGAAGCCATGTGTGAACTGTTGAAAAACTGTGCTGCAAATAACTAGGGCACATGTTTTACCCCCAGGAATCCGATTCAGGGTGGACTTGTTGACTGTGACATCCCAGGAAGATCACATCTCCTTTGGCTGTGGAATGAATCCTGGTCAAGACGTGCGATTCAATTTGACTGAGGAAAACTTAGATACCGGCACCTTTCATGTCTCCAACTGCACTAACATGTGGGTCCACTTCCATTCTGGTCCACAAATTCCAAACACAAAGTTCAACATTTACTATGAAATGGGTGAGTTCTGCCTCAGTTTTTTCTCACTCTTTGCTATCTCATTATCATCAAAGCCCTCACAATTGTAAGTCGTCTGCGTGAGTTGATGGGACTTTCGAGAGACTTTGAGACTTTTACTGTGCCATGGTCTGTTCTTATCAAATTACGGTATTGCTTTGCACTGTTGTAACTATATGTTATAATCATGTGGTTTTTGTTAGGTTTTAAGTCGGTTTGTCATGTGTTTTCATGATATCATTCTGGAAAAAATTTTATCATTTCTTAATGCATGCATTACTAAATGACAATAAAAGGGGACTGCATGTCCTCATAATCATAATCATACCAATGGTCAACATGGCTCTGTGCATGGTAGGTCATGTCTAACCAATATCAAGGAAGTTACCAGGAAAGTTGATAGGAAAGGCAGTGGGTATTGTCTACAAGACTTTAGTAAGGCCTCTGACAAGGTCAGAAATGGGGTGAAAATATAAATACACAACCCTAACAACATTAAATCAGCTGCAGCACACTGACAGAAAGACAAATTAAAATTAGCAAAAGCTCTTTCCTTTGTAAGAAAGAGGCAATTTACAAGAGATCTATAAGAGTCTGTGAACGAACTGGAGGATTAGTTCATTTAAATAGTGCTCCCAGTAACCAGTTGCAATAGATATGATCGGGAACAATACTCTAAAACTAATCTTAGAGGTTAGAGTGTTGTTCTCTACTGAGAAACCAAGATAGATGAATCAAACTTTACTTTCAATGAGAATGAGCGACAGCACTTTTGTGTGGGAAATATTCATGCAAAGCTT
This sequence comes from Mobula birostris, assembly GCF_030028105.1. Classification (NCBI taxonomy): domain Eukaryota; kingdom Metazoa; phylum Chordata; class Chondrichthyes; order Myliobatiformes; family Myliobatidae; genus Mobula; species Mobula birostris. The sequence goes on along the minus strand of NC_092378.1, from coordinate 47,778,052 downwards.
TAAAGTACATAGAGAGAGACTTTAAAGAGCAATCCTTCACATAGAGAGCCCACTCAGATGTTAGTAACATGATAAACTTGAATCCACAAAGGAATCTCCTTTTACATTGTGTACAAATTAAATGAGGTGTGCATTGGAAAAATGTAATGTTTTTAAGAATGCTGCGGCAAACGAGAAGTTGGTGAGGGTGGGTACCTGCATTTAGTGCAGTTTTCCTACAGGAATAGGAAAAACATAAAATCATGTTCTTTGTTAGGCATTCATGAATGCAAAATTAATGCTCAGAGTATACTAAAAACTTCCTGAGGAAGGAAGAAGACTTTTGCTTTCTGAGCAAATATGGCTGTAAGAGAACAGAAGCAAGATGAACACTATCTCATTATTCCTGTCCTTTTTACACTATTTATTTATTTATTTATTTTGTCATTTACAGCTATTTTATGTCTTTGCATTCTACCGCTGTCATAAAGCAATACATTTTGCGTCATAAACCTGATTCCGATTCTAAAGTCAAAATTGCCACATGATTCAGTCATGGCATATCTGGATCTATAAACAGAGGCAACACAGGCAACCATCAAAGAAAAAGATCCCCCTTGGTAGAAAGTGAGCTCAGTGTAAGCATATACAAAGTGCTTTGATATCCCTTATGTCCCACGCCACCAGGTTCAGGAACAGTTATTATCCTACAACCATCAGGCTCTTAAGCTGGCGAGGATAATTTCATTCACCACAACTGTGAACTGATTCCACAGCCCATAGACTCACTTTCAAGATCTCTGCAATTCATGCTCTCAGTTTTATTTATTTAAGTTACCTTATTTATTTTCACTGCAATTTATCTTATTTTGTATATAGGTTGTTTGTGATCTATATTTATGTATAGTAATTCATAAATTATATTGTATTTCTTTATTTTCCTGTATGTGCCTGCAAGAAAATGAATTTCATGGCAGTATGTGATGATATACATGTACTTTGATAATAAATTCACTTTGAATCAAATGCTAAACAGGAGACTGGCTTCAAATAACAAAATGGCAAATTTAAGCGTATGGTCACACAAACAAGAGAAAATCTGCAGATGCTGGAAATCAAAGTAATGCACACAAAAAGCTTGAGGAACTCAGCAGACCAGGCAGAATCTATGGAAAAGAGTAAATAGTCGACGCTTCCGGCTGAGACCCTTCATCAAGGCAGTCCTGCTGAGTTTCTCCAGCATTTGGTGTGCATTACTTTAAGCATATGGTGTTAAATGAGCAAATTGGTGGGTTTTGTTAAATCACTTAAAAGGCAAAATGTTGAGTGAGGAAGAGAACCAGATTCTCAAATGTTGAGTGAGAAAGGGAGCTTACTTCTCAGACATCAGACAGGGAGAAGAACCATTTTCCCAGAATTTTATATATTACTATGATAGTGTATCTGGCAGATGGGCCTTTAAAATGTTAATTATCCAGAACTGATAATAAAGTAGTTTGTGCTTATTATCAACACTTTCTTCAATCATTCACAAGAGAAAAATAAGCAGCATGATCTTTAAAGTACAATTATTATTAATAATCACATACACAATATAAATGATCATTCCAAAATATTTTATGTGTACGTGTGTGCATTGAATATATTGTTTGTTGTCTGGGATAGGATAAATGGGGTTTATTTTACAGAATTGGCCCTCTCAGACCAACGGTTCAGTGGTATCAGTGCAAGCTTTCATGCTTTTATATTAAAGAAATGCAGCGACAGCAGTCGCTCGCTCGAGTCCTGTCCTCGGTCTAGACTCTAGAATAAGCAACCTGCCTCTAGGCTGATGAGATGGCAGCTTTCTCTATCTCCAATTGGAAGCAACCGCATTGCATATCTAATGAAATGTAAATTCTCAAATCTCTCATTGGCTTACAGACTCCTTAATTGATAAAATCAGAGGCAGTTCTTTCCACCCAATAGGGCACACGGCAGAGCCCAGCACTGATACTGAGCTAACAATCATCCTGTTGGTGGAGGGGAAAGATGCATATAGAGGTCACTCCATGAGCTTCGAGCCATTTGTAAACCAGTTGGAAATGGTGGAACTGCAGTCAAGTGGTCCTCCTTGTGAGATCTGTGCAGTCTTTTGACTTTGCTCATTTTGCATGATTGTCCAATCTCTATTTAGCTGCTTATCACACACTCCTCTCCACTTCCACTTTCACTGAAATAAAGGGAAGAATGAAGGATTGAAACAATGTTGTCCTTTGAGGCCAAGTATATTAGATGGCACAGACCCACATATTGATCAGTATGTCAGTAAAAAGGTAGGAGGCCTCACTCTTACTCAACAGAAAATAAAATCCCATCTATTCCTTTATTGATATCACTGTATCACTCTTGACCTTTGCAGAGTGGTCTCCCTGCCGGAGACTGGATTGTAACGTACCTGCGACCTGTAGCTCAGATAGGTCAGGATATCCGGTGTGTATCTGCGTGCCAGGCTGGAGTGAATCAGAGACTGGATGTTATGGTAAGTCTGCACCCTACACACAGATCACAGATACCATTTTCCAATGAGTACTGTTTCTGGATTTGGGTGAGCAGTGGCAGGAAGCTGGAAATGTTACCATTGTTACCAATGGTCTGCTTGGCCTACAGTCTCAGCTCTGAGTCTGAAGGTTACTCCACCGACTCAGAACCTCATTTGGGTCAAATTCCTTCCCTATGTTGTAAGTTATTCTGTTGTACAGGACAGAAACAGACACTTAAGACCACCACATCCATTCTAACCATCAAGCTTCCATCTACACTAATCCAAACCCTTTTCTATAAATTCATCATGACGCGTGCAAACTCCACACAGAGAGCACCCATGGTCAGAGTGGTGCATGCTTCAACACCTTTTTAAGTAAGCACAAGCCACTTGAGTGAAAGGCCTGGGCAGAGTGGATGTGACCAATTGACCTACTAGCCTGTATGCCCTTGGAATGTGGGAGGAAACCAGAGAACCCAGAGGAAACCCATATGGTCATGGATAGAACACGAACACACACACACACACACACACACACACACACACACACACACACACTCACTCAATCCTTGCAGGCAACGGTGGAACTGAACCTGGTTTGTTGGAGCTGTAATATTGTTACACTACCGTGACTAATTCTCATCCTATATTTCATTGTCATCTGGTCTCCATGAAGTAGACTGCATTTGACAGTACCTGCAATAAGTCCCAACAGTTAAGAGGAGAATCAGGATTCTCAAGAGCCAACTAGCTTGTCTTTGCAAAACTTTTACATATCATCATTGTTAACTGCAAGAGAAATGTACAATTTATTTAATAGGATGAAATACTTGTGCCACCAACTCCCCTTTCATTAGTTGCCTCTGACTTTGTCATTCCCTGCATCTGGACTTCAGTGCATTCAAAACAAGTCAACCACTCTAGCTGTTCTCTGGCCAGCTAGGTGTGTGTCGTGATACAATAATCATGGTCTATATATAGTGGTATGCAAAAGTTTGGGCACCCCTTGTCAAAGTTTCTGTGACTGTGAATAGCTAAGCAAGTAAAAGATTAACTGATTTCCAAAAGGCATAAAGTTAAAAGATGACACACTTCTTTAATATTTTAAGCAAGAAAACTTTTTTTTAATTTCCATCTTTTACAGTTTCAAAATAACAAAAAAGGAAAGGGGCCCAAAGCAAAAGTTTGGGCACCCTGTATGGCAGTACTTAGTAAAACACCTTTTGACTTGTAAACACTTTCTGTAGCCAGCTAAGGGTCTTTCAATTCTTGTTCAGGGGATTTTCACCCATTCTTCCTTGCAAAAGGCTTCTAGTTCTGTGAGATTCTTGGGCCGTCTTGCATGCACTGCGCTTTTGAAGTCTATCCACAGATTTTCAATGATGTTTAGGTCGGGGGACTGTGATGGCCATGGCAAAACCTTCAGCTTGTGCCTCTTGAGGTAGTCCATTGTGGATTTTGAGGTGTGTTTAGGATCATTATCCTGTTGTAGAAGCCATCCTCTTTTCATCTTTGGCTTTTTTACAGATGGTGTGATGTTTGCTTCCAGGATTTCCTGGTATTTAATTGAATTCATTCTTCCCCCTACCAGTAAATGTTCCCCATGCCACTGGCTACAACACAAGCCCAAAGCATGATCGATCTACCCCCGTACTTAGCAGTTGGAGAAGTGTTCTTTTCATGAAATTCTGCACCTTTTTTCTCCAAGCATACCTTTGCTCATTGCAGCCAAAATTCAGCGTCAGAAGTTTGCAAATGAACAGCTAAACAAGCCTGATGCATTTTGGAAACAGGTCCTGTGGACTGATGAAGTTAAAATAGAACTTTTTGGCCACAATGAGCAAAGGTATGTTTGGAGGAAAAACGGATGCAGAATTTCATGAAAAGAACACCCCTCCAACTGCTAAGTACGGGGGTAGATCGATCATGCTTTGGGCTTGTGTTGCAGCCAGTGGCACGAGGAACATTTACTGGTAGAGGGAAGAATGAATTCAATTAAATACCAGGAAATTCTGGAAGCAAACATCACACCATTGGTTAAAAAGCCGAAGATGAAAAGAGGATGGCTTCTACAACAGGATAATGATCCTAAACACACCTCAAAATCCACAATGGACTACCTCAAGAGGTGCAAGCTGAAGGTTTTGCCATGGCCCTCACAGTCCCCCGACCTAAACATCATTGAAAATCTGTGGATAGACCTCAAAAGAGCAGTGCATGAAAGGCAGCCCAAGAATCTCACAGAACTAGAAGCCTTTTGCAAGGAAGAATGGGTGAAAATTCCCCAAACAAGAATTGAAAGACTCTTAGCTGGCTACAAAAAGCGTTTACAAGCTGTAATACTTGCCAAAGGGGGTGTTACTGCCATGCAGGGCGCCCAAACTTTTGCTTCGGGCCCTTTTCCTTTTTTGTTATTTTGAAACTGTAAAAGATGGAAATAAAAAAAAGTTTTCTTGCTTAAAATATTAAAGAAATGTGTCATCTTCAACTTTATGCCTTTTGGAAATCAGTTAATCTTTTACTCGCTTAGCTATTCACAGCAACAGAAATTTTGACCGGGGTGCCCAAACTTTTGCATGCCACTGTACATTCTAACAATGCACAAGAAATACCATCCAGAATTTTGCTGCATGCTGGTGTAGTTTTGTTGTTTGCTGAAGAATTGCGAATAGAGTTGAATATTATCAGTTCAAAGTAAATTTATTATCAAAGTACAGACATGTCATGACATAAAACTCTGAAATTCACTTTCTGTAGGCATACTCAGTAAATCCAAGAAACATGATGGAATCAATGAAAGAATGCACCCAACAGGACAGACAAACAACCAATGTGCAAAAGACAACAAACTGCAAAGACAAAAGAAAAAATGAAGAAATAATAATAATAATAAATGAATAAGCAATAAATATTAAGAACATGGGATTAAGAGTCTTTGGGAAAGTGAGCCCATAGAGTTCAGTGATGGTACTCGCCCCATCACTGAACAGTTGTGGAAGCAGTACAGTGATGGGTCAAGTGAAGTTGAGTGAAATTATCCCCTTTGGTTCAAGAGCTTTATGGTTGAGAGGTAATAGTTGTTCCCGAACCTGGTGGTGTGAGTTCTGAGGCCTCCTGTACTACCTTCCTGATGGCAGCAGTGAGAAGAGAGCGTGACCAGGGTGTTGAGGATTCCTGATGAAGGATGCTGCTTTCCTGCAACAACACACCATATAGGTGTGCTCAATGGTGGAGAGGTCTTTACCTGTGATGGATTGGGCTATATCCACTGTTTTTTTTTAGGATTTTTCATTCAAAGGCTTTGGTGTTTCCATACCAGGCCATGATTCAACCCGTCAATGCACTCTCCACCACACATCTATACAAGTTTGTCAAAGCTTGAGATGTCATGCCAAACCTTATCAAACTTCCATGAAATGCTGCCATGCTTTCTTCTTTATTGCACTTACATGCTGGGCCAAGAACAGGTTCTCTGAAATAATAGCACTGAGGAACTTAAGGTTGTTGACCCTCTCCACCTCTTATCTCCTGATGAGGACTGGTTAATGGTCCTCTGGTTTCTTCCTCCTGAAGTCAATAATCAGTTCCTTGGTCTTGCTGATAATGAGTGAAAGGTTATTGTTGTGGTACAACTCAGCCAGATAGTCAGTCTCTCTCCAATATGCTGATCTGTCACCACCTTTATTTAGACCAATGACAGAATGACAGTGCCTTATAAACCAAACAATCTTGAGCTCTGCACAAAGTCCTGACAGGTTCCTCCTGCATTTTAAATCTGGTGCTAAAATCCATAAGCAGTGGCTTTTGCTATCTCAAGCTCTGCAGAAAGTCCCAACCTGCCCCATATGATTTTTAAATCTGTTGCTAAATCAACAAGAAATGGCTTATGTGATCTGAAACTCTGGAGGAATTCATGACAGGCCCCACTCACTCTTTAAATCTGCGCTAAAATCCACAAACAACAGTTTCTGTAATCTTAATCCCTGCAGAAAGCTTGCTTGCTTTTAAAATCTGGCCAGAAACTCAGCTGGACTAGTTACATCAATACCATAGTTGCAAGAGTTGATTAGAGATTGGATCATGCTGAATCCCAGAGCTTTTCCATCAGCTAGAAATAACAGTTCAGGAGTGTGCTAGAATTAGAGCAATAATTATCCTGATTGGATTAGTCCTACTTTTTAAGAACAAGCCATACCTTGGCAATTTTCCACATTGTTGAGTATTGGAACATATCTCCTATCAGGCTGGATCTGTTGAGAGTCAGACTGGAACTTGTAATCTTCTGGCTCACTGAGAGATGTTGCCACCAAGTAAACATTGACACTTGGTGTCCTGGAAAATATTTCTGAAGCTCAGTAAGGTTTCATACGAGAGAAACCATCTACTCACCTGTTTATCTCTCCTTCTGCCTTCTTGCCCAGACATTAGGAACATGGTGCAGACTGTAACTGTCAATGTCACAGGACACAACATCACACTGACGTGGGTAGTCAATCCACTTCCAGGAATTGTGATCCTCAACTATCGAATCAACACCAACTGCACAAACCACGCAGGTGGGGTCCAGCAGATTCAGAGCTCCCGGTCTGTAAACACGACCACTTTAGTTTTAACAGGTAAGGTGTTCCAGATCCACTCTCATCCTGTAGCTATTGCTTACGTCAATGAGGCCTTCCTTCCATAAACCTGATACAGTAACCAAGCCTGCGAAACTTGTAAAAATCACATTCTGTAACAGGGCTTCATATCCCCTGTGAGCTTCCTTTACCTCCCAGGCATTGACTTTAATTGGAATCATTTCTGTCCTCAGATCTCCTAGATCAACCCAAGCAGTCAGTATTAAGAGGATGTGCTAGAACTTTTGAAAAACATTAGTCCCTGGGAATATAACCTAGATTACAATAGGAATCGAGGGAAGAGATTGCTGCACCGTTTGTGATGATCTTTACACCCTTACTGGCCACTGGAGTAGTACTAGATGATTTGAGGGTGGAACATATTATTCATTTGTGCAAGAAAAGGAGTAGGGATAACCCTGGGATTTATAGACCATTGAGTCTTACTTCATTGGTGGGCAAATTATTGTGGAAGATTCTTAGAGACAGGATTTATCAGTATCTGAAGAAGCGTAATCTGATTAGGGAGAGTCAGCATGGCTTGTGAGGGGCAGACTATACCTTACAAGCCTGATTGAATCCTTAGAGGATGTGACAAAGCACATTGATGAAGATAGAGCAGTGGATGTGCTGTATATGGATTTTAGTAAGGCCTTTTATAAAGTTCCCATGGTAGGCTCTTTTAGAAGGCCAGGACACATGGGATCCAAGGAAACTTGAATGCGTGAATATAGAGAAATTTGGCTGTATGGACACACAACTGTTTTTCCCGTAGAAGGAGATAGTAGATGGAGAGTATTCTGCCTGGAGTCGGTGACCAGTGATGTTCCACAGGTATCTCTTCTGCAGCTCCTGCTCTTAGCTTTATGGAGAGTATTGAGTGTGTAGTAGGTTGCCATGGGACATAGACAGGATGCAGATCTTGGCCGAGAAGTTGCAGATGGAGTTCAAATCGTAAAAGTACGGAGTGATTAACTTTGGAAGGTCAAATTTGAATCTATATTACAAAGATAATGGCAAGATTCTTAGCAGTATGGAGGAACAGAGGAATCTTGGGCTCCAAATCCAAAGGTCTCTCAAAGTTGCCATGTAAATTGATAGAGTGGTTAGAAGGTGTATGGCGTGTTAGCCTTCATACATCTTCAAGAGCCTCAACATAATGTTGCAGCTCTGTAAAACCCTAGAATATTGTGTTCAGTTCTGGTCATCTCATTATAGGAAGGATGTCGAAGCTTTAAAGAGGCTGCAGGATTTACCAGAACGCTGCCTGAATTAGAGGGCCTGTCTTATGCGAATTGTTTGAGTGAGCTAGAGCTTTTCTCTTTGAAGTGAAGGAGGATGAGAATTGTCTTGATAGTGGTGTACAAGGCGGTAAAGAGGGATAGATAGAGGAGGTAGGCAGATACTTTTTCCAGGGCAGAAATGGCTAATAGGTATAATTTTAAGGTAATTGAAGGAAACTAAAGGGGAAATGTCAGAGGTAAATTCTTTATGCAGAGAGTGGTGAGTGAGTGGAATGCCCTGCTGGGTGTGCCGGTGGAGTGAAGGTACATTGTAGCATTTAAGAAACAGTTAGATAGGCACATGAATTATAGAAAAATGAAGGGCTATGTAAGAGGGAAGGTTTAGGTTGATCTTAGAGTAGGTTAAAAGGACCTGTACTGTGCTGTAATGGTGTATGTTCTGAATGGAGAGTTCAGCTGATGAACCTGGCAGGTTTGATACACTTTCCAGATTGCTGCCATCATGTAAAAGTTATAGTGGAGTTGGGTGTGGTGTTGTGTTGTGGTGTGCTGTGGTGTTTAGCATCTGGGGTAGTGAGTGTGCTAGAGGAAGGGATGTGTTGGTATGGTGTTATGGTGTGGTATAGTGGGGGGAAACAACAGTGGTGTGAGGATATAAAAGTATTGTGAGGTAAGGAAGATGGGTTTAGTGAGTGATGTGCAGTGCTGTAGGGGTGAGGATGAACTGGGGAAGTGGAGGAGGTATCATGATATATGAGATTGATGGTACAGACAGGGGTTTGGTGGTTTGTGGTGTACTATAGCAGTAAGGATGGGTTGGGCAGGCAGGGATGGTGTGGAAATGTGGGTGATGCAGTGTTGTAGTGAGAGGGTGGAGCAGTGGAAGTGGAGCTGGTGTCAGGATTGATATGATGGAGTTTGAGTGGCGTTATGATTTAGAGGGAGAGTGAGCTAGAGGAGGTATGGTGGTCTCGTGTTTTGGGTTAGTGTGAGCTAGAGGAGTGAGGGTGGTATGGTGTTACTGAGAAAGGAGGTCGTGGAAGCAGGATTGGGTGATGTGTGGATGGAGGTAAGTGGGTGAAATTGCTGGGTCTGTTCCGGGAGATAATATGGTGGTGTAGGGGCGTAAAGGTTTGGAAGGTTGTGTAGTGGGTCAGGGCCGGGTAAGTGATTAGCCACTTGGATTCAGAGTTGGTTTGCCCATAGAAGAGAGAGGGTAGTGATATTATGGCTGGAGGTCTGTGACTAATAGTGTTCCACATGGATCTGTAACTGGGATCTCTGCCATTTGTGATATGTAAAAATGACCAGCATGAAAACATAGATGGGTGGGGTTATTAATACTACAGATGATATGAATAATGGTAGTGTTGTAAACTGCAAAGAAGACTGGAAAGAGATACCGGCGAATATAAGTCAGATGCAGATGAGAGCAGAGAAATAGAAGGTGGAGTTTAACCTGCCAGATGAGAAGCATTGCACCTTGGGAGGTCAAATGTAAAGGTTCAGCACACTGTTAAGGGCAAGACCCAAAGGCATATGACTTATGTTACTTGTCAAGGAATTGATTTCAACAGTCGGAACATTTTGTGTTGCAGCTTTATAAAAAGCTAGGTAGGATTCATGTTGAATATTGCATTTTAGAAAGGATCTCATGGGATTGGAGAGGGTACAAAAGAGGTTTTACAGGATACTGTCTGGATTGGAGGACATGTAATATAAGGTGAGGTTAGGTTGTTTTCTCTGGAGCAGTGGAGGCTGAGGAGAGATCAGATTTAGAGCTGTATAAGATAATTCATTGATAAAGTAGACAGCCAGTATCTTTTTTCTTTGGTTGAAATGTTTATGTTGAAATGTGCATGCATTTAGGGTGAAGAGGTAATTTCAAATGAGATGAGTGGGGCAAGTGTTTTACACAGTGTGGTGAGTACCTGATGAGCTGCCTGAGGTGATGGTGAAGACAAATAAAATGGGGATGTTGAAGAGGCCTTTAGATAGATACATGAATGTGCAGCAAATGGAAGGATATGGACATTGTAGAGGGAAACAGGATTACTTCAGTTCCGAATTTGATTACTAGTTCAATTAGTTCAGCACAACATTGTGGAGTGAAGAGCCTGCTCCTGTACTGTACTGCTCCATCTTCTTTGATCTTAAGTGAGGATGGTGTGTGAGGGCAGGGCTGGGCGGGATAGATGTGGTGTGCTGGAGCACATAAGAGTTGAGGAAGAAGGATCCATGACTGGAAGCAGTGAGGGGCTTGTGTTTGAAGGAAATATGTGACTGGGCTTTGAGGTTGAGACTAACCCCTGCTGCAAATGAAGCAGGGGAAACCAGAGTCCGCCCGCTGCAGAGACTGAACACTCAGTGGCACACACAGGTGCCCAGAACTGCTCAGGAGTCTCCCTCCTGCCAGGACATAGACTCAGAGATCTACTCTTACAACATTGAAAAGACGGCCTCAAAGTTCCAAGATTCCGGTGAGCTGCTGCAGGTCCTCCTCCTCGAGTTAGCTGACAAAATTTAACAGTGATCCTCATTAGCCTGCCCAACTCAACAACGACCTCCTTTAAAATAAAGCACCTACAGTATTGTGAAATCCCCTCAGAGGTGTCACATTGACACCAACCCCCATGAAGTGACGTTGATATCTATGAGATCTCAACCAATGAGCTGGGTTTTTTAAGTATTTTAAAGGAAAAGGAGGAACCCCTGAGGTTTATGCAAGGTTGCAGAGCTGAAATGTTAAAGAGATGTTGATGAAAATTAAGGAGGAAGAATATAGAACTCCCAGTGGTTTTTAGGGCTGGATGAAGCCTTGGAGATTGGGAGGGTAAAGACCATGTAGGGATTTAAAAGCAAGGAAAGTGTTTTTCAAAGGCAAGGATTTCACATGCAGAGAGATGATGGGTAAACGTTTCAGGGCAAATACAGTGGTGGAGTATGTTATGTGGGAGGGAGCTCAGCAGACCAGCGATGGCACAAAAATTAAAACAAGAACTGCGATGATGGAAGTCTGAAAAACATACAGAAAATAAAGATCATGTAGCATTCACAGAGAGGGAAACAGAGTTGATGCTTCTGGTGAGAACTGCTGTCAGAATGTTGAAATGAGACAGAAGAGACTGCAGAGCAAGAAACGAAACACTGGAGAAACTCAGTGGGTCAGCCAACATCCATGGAGGGAAATGGACTTTAATTTGGACTGGAAGCAGTGAGGAGCTCAAGTCTGGAAGAAAAATGTGGCTGGTTCTCAAGAACTTTATTTTCGAAACAGAGAGAATATTAAAAAAAAATCCGAGGTGCAAAGGAACTTGTGAGTCCTCATGCAGGATTCCCCAAAAGTTAACTTGCAAGATGAGTAGGTGGTGAGGAACGCAAATGCAATGTTAGCAGTCATTTCAAGAGGACTAAAATATAAAAACAAGGACGTAATGTAATGTTGAGTCTTTATAAGGCACCAGTGAGGCCTCATTTGGAGTACTGTGAGCAGTTTTGGGCCTCTTATCTAAGAAAAGATGTACTGACATTGGAGAGGGCTCAAAGGAGGTTCAAGAAAATGATTTTGGGAATGAAAAGCTTATCATATCAGAAGCATTTGATAGTTCCTGGCTGGAACTTATTGAAATCTAGAAGACTGAGAGGGGTTCTCATTGAAACCTATCGAATGTTGAAAGGCTGAAATAGAGTGGATGTGGAGAAGATGGAAGGGGTGACTAGGACCAGCGGATACAGCGTTAAAATTGACTCCGTCCGTTTAGAGTGGAGGTGAGGAGGAATTTCTTTAGCCAGGTTGGTGGTGGTGAATCTGTGGAATTCATTGTCACAGGCAGCTGTGGAGACCAGATCGTCAGGATGTGAAAGGTTACAGGAAGAAGCAGGTGAATGGGTTTGAGAGGAAAGTGAATCAGCCATGATCAAATGGTGGAGCAGACTCAATGGGCCGAATTGCCTAATTCTGCTCCTATGTCTTGTGGTCTAACTGTAGTCAAACCTGCTGCAAATTGAGCAGGATAAAGCAGAGACTCCTAGCCCCAGTGATTGGAAACTTTCCTCAGTAACACACACTGAGAGTTGGAAGGTCTCAGCCCGCACCATCGACTGTCCATTTCCCTTCACAATGTTGCTTGAACCACTGAGCTTCTCCAGAACTTCTTGTTCCTGATGTAGTGTTAATATTGTGGTTCATTGTGATGTACTGCCATGATCTACATGTTGAATTCTAGAGAAGGTCCTCTTGCTGATGGAGTGGTGAATTAGTGATTCATTATGATACATTGCTGTGATCCACCTGTAAAATTTTCAGAGGTCAGAGGTTTTCATAGAAATTGTTTTGCGATGTATTTTACAACTTGCTTTGTTAACTTCTGCGAATTGAATCTCAGGTCTGGACTCCCTGTCAATATGTACCACTGTCATCCAAGTAAACACCTCTTCAGATGGCCTGGTGACCTCTCGACCTTTTACCTTCAATATCCACTCCGGTGAGCCTTACTGTTCTCTCTCACATTTTGATGCTCTGCACAATATATAGCTGTAGTTGATAATTATTTTATTACTATCACATACACCAAGTTCCAATGGAAGTCTTTTGTTTGCATGCCATCCAGTCAAATTACTCCATACGTAGTTACACTGAGGTAGTGATACACATGAGGATCTCACGTGGTCTGTGCATACCAGCTGTGTGGTGAAAAAAGCACAACAGTGCCTCTTTCACATCAGACAGTTGAAGAAGTTTGGTATGGGTCCCTAAATCCCAAGGACTTTCTACAGAGGAACAATTGAGAGCATCCTGACTGGCTGCATCACTGCCTGGTATGGGAACTGTACTTCCCTTAATTGCAGGACTCTGCAGAGAGTGGTGCAGACAGCCCAGTGCATCTGTAGATGTGAACTTCCCACTATTCAGGACATTTACAAAGACAGGTGTGTAAAAAGGGCCTGAAGGATCATTGGGGACCCGAGTCACCCCAACCACAAACTGTTTCAGCAGCTACCATCTGAGATACAGTAACACAGCAAAAAAGCTCGCACCAACAGGCTCCGGGACAGCTTCTTCCACCAGGCCATCAGACAGATTAATTCATGCTGATACAATTCTATTTCTATGCTATATTGACTGTCCTGTTGTACATACTGTTCATTACAAATTACTATAAATTGCACATTGCACATTTACATGGAGACATAACGTAAAGAATTTCACTCCTCATGTATGTGAAGGATGTAAGAAATAAAGTAATTCAATTCAACACCAGGAAAATAAAAACATAATGCAGAATATAGTGTTACAGTTACAGGGAAAGTGTAGTGAGGTCGACAAATAAAATGCAAGGCCCATAAGAAGGTAGATTGTGAGATCAAAAGTTCAGCTTTCTTGTTCAAGAGTCCTATAACACTGGAATAGAAACAGTCCTTAAGTCTGGTTGTGTGTGGTGTATGTTTTCAAGCTTCTGTATCTTCTGTCCAATGGGAGGAGTGGACGAGAGAATGACTGGGGTAGGAGGGGCCCTTGATTATGTCAGCATCTTTCCCAAGGAAGTACAGGCAGAGTCAATAGAGGGGTAGGTGTTTTTTGTGATGCACTGCTACGTGTTCACAACTCCCTCAATTTCTTGTGGACTTCAACAGAGCAGATCCATAACAGTCTGTGATGCATCTGTGCTCTCTCAAATTCAAACTGACACTTGTAGGTAACTTGGTTGAGAACAGAATTGAGCGTAGAAGATGGTAAAAAGTGAGTTCGTACAGTAGATGATGAAGACACCCCTAAGTTATCTTGTAAGATCCATACTGGAAAATTGACTGGATGATCCCTGAAATCTACTTCAAGAACCAATTTACATTTGGAAGAGAGAATTGTGAACTTAGGAAGTGGCCGACACTCATGACAAACAGATTGATAAGTTAGCTGAAGAAAAACTGAATTACAAGTCATTCTTACAGGGTGGAAGCAGATCCTACAGCCCGCTGATTCCATGCTGACTATCAAACACTAATTTGCAGTAACAGTGCACTAACATACAAGGAACCCAGGAAAAAAGAAGCAAGAATCTTCCACTCAGACCCGCACAATTCAATATGATTTAGGTTGATCTCTCTCTCTATCTCTCTATATATATCTAACTCTCCATTTCTATCTCTCTATCTTTAGCTCCATCTTTCTAGCTCTCTAAAATCTCTCTCTATCTTTCTCTATATATATTCCAGTCTCTGTCTCTTCATCTCTATGTCACTGTCTCTCTCACTATGTTAAATGCTATCTCTCACATTCTCTCTGCCTCTTTATCTCACTATCTTTCATTTTACCCCCTATCTTTCTGTGAGGCCAAAAACCTGGAATGATGGGCTCAAGGGAGCATTTTGAGACAGTGAGCAATGTACGAGGTGTGATTGATAAGTTTGTAGACTAAAGCAGAAGAAGATGAGTTATACAGCTCTCATTTCATGCGCATGCAGTTCAACTGTTTCAGTGATTATGCAGAAAATTTGAAGTTAATAACTCATCTCCTTCTACCCTAGGCCACGAACTTATCAATCACCCCTGATGAGCTATTAACTGATGAGTAATTAACTTCAAACTTCCTGCATAATCACTGAAAGAGTTGAACTGCATCTGCACGTAACAAGAGCTGTATAACTCATCTCCTTCTACCTTAGGCCACGGACTTGTCAATTACCCCTGCTGTGGACACTTTCTGGAGGTGCCAGATCCGTATGCTCCACGACCGCTGGACTAAGTGTGTAAATGTAGGAGGGGACTATGTTGAAAAATAAATGTGCTAGGTTTTCTAAAATAGACTCTTTCTACCTTAGGCCATGAACTTATCAATCGCCCTTTGTAAAAAGTATTTTTTCACTTAAGCTACCTAGTGACAAACTAACCAAACATTGAATTGAAGTGGCTCTTGATTTGATCTCACCAACTATATAAAATAAGTTGAACATGCAGATTTTTAAAAGCATGAAAATTGAGTCTGCAATCTTACTTGAAAAGATCCTGAGGTTTGAAAAATATGATTTTTTTTTAAGTGGAACATCAATATAAACTAAAATTAAGATAACATGCCCCTGTTTTTCAGATGTGGATGAATGCCTGCAGGACAATGGCGGCTGCTCCCAGCTCTGTGTGAACACGGTGGGCAGTTACCACTGTGACTGTCATCCAGGATACACCCTGAGACCAAGAAACAGAGCAACATGCTCAGGTTTGACCTTCTGCATTTTACCTTTGAAGAAACCAAACCAAATACGATCCTTTCTAAAAGCAAGACAATGTTTTGGATCCATGACTGAAATTATTGAGACAGTGGAAGATCAAATATTCTCACAGCTGTGGATTCTCCAGTGAATTCTTTCCTTCCTTCCAAATTCTAGATGTGGATGAGTGTCAGAGTGGGAGCCACAATTGTCACAGTTTAGCCCTCTGTTCCAACAGCCCCGGCTCTTTCCAGTGTATGTGTGGGGCTGGGTACACTGGGGACGGACAGAACTGTACAGGTAAATGATACCGACGACTGAATCTTTCCTATTCAAAGCCTACCATGGAAGGTTTTTATATGGGCAGGAATCTCTGAACCAAGGGTAAAATTTAGCTAATGTTATGTCATTTGGTGTAATGGGGAAAAAATGTCCGTTAAAGGAGAAGTGACTTGACTGGTGTGGAGAAACAGGAGCCTTCCAGTGCATGTCTACACATCATTGAAGTTAGCAGGACAAGTTAATAAGATGGTAAAACAGTCAGACAGAGTGCTTCCCTTTATTATCTGAGGCATCGAATATTAAACTATGGAAGTCATTCTTGAATTAAATCCAACACTAGTCAGACCATAACTTGTGTACGTTCCATGCAAAGATGCACAAAATTCTGGAGGAATTCAGCAGGTCAGGCAGCATCTAAAAAGCACGCGACATTTCGGGCTAAGACCCTCTTATCAGGACTGGGAAGGAAGGAGGAAGATGTCAGGTGGGCAGGGAAGGCTGGATGAAATAGAACTGGGAGGTGATAGGTGGAAAAGGTAAAGGGCTGGAGAAGGAGGAATCTGATAGAGGAGAGTAGACCATGGGAGAAAGGGAAGGAGGAGAGGCACCAGTGTAAGGGTGGGGGGTGATGAGGAGAAGAAGTAAGGGGGACAGAGTGGGGACATAAAAAGGGCAGGTAAGGGGAAAATTACTGGAGGTTGGAGAAGTCAATGTTCAAAATTTGATGAAAGGTGTGTTTACATTGGAGAGGGCAGGGGATTCCCCAGGACGTTTCCAGGACTGAAAAATGGTAGCTGTGAGGGAAGATTGAAGTTTGGGTTGTTTTATTTGGAGGAGAGAGAGCTGAGCACAGACAACTGAGGTGTATAAAATATGGTGGGCAGGGGTAAATAGAAAGGACCTATTTCGTAGAAGATAGAACAGTACAGCACAGTTCAGGCCCTTTGGCCCATGGTGTTGTGCCTACTCCAAGATTAATCTATCCTTCCATTCCACATAGCCCTACGTTTTTCTTTCATCCATTTGCCTGTCAAAGAGTCTCCTAAGTATCTCTAATCTATCTGCCTTCTTCACCACTCCAGCAGCACACTTTGTACACTTACAACCCACTGTGTAAAATAAACCTGCTACCGACTTCTCCCCTATATGTTCCTCTCATATTAGCCTTTTTCACCCCAGGAAAAAGTTGATGTCTGTCCACTCTGTTATCTTATTATCTTTTATGCATAACTCTATTAAGTAGTTTCTCTCTCTCCTTTGCTTCAAAGAGAAAAACCCTAGTTTTCTCAACCCTTCCTCCAAAGTCATGCTCTCTAATCTCCTCTGCACTCTCATTGAAGTATCTACTGTACATCATTCCCATAATGAAGCAACCAGACCTAAACACAAAACTTCAAGTGTGGTCTAACCATAGTTCTATAAAGCTACCATGTTATCGCTCAGCTGTTGAACTCATTTACTGAAAGCCTACATACTGTACACCTTCTTAACCACCCTATCAGCTTGCATTCTTCATTCTTCAGGAATCTATGGAATTGGATGCCAAGATCCTTCTGTTTCTCCACAATGCCATTAATATTGTACTCTGCCTTCAAGTTTAACCTTCCAAATTATATCAATTTACACTTTTCTGGATTGAACTCCATCTGCCACTTCTCAGCCTAACTCTGCATCCTGTCAATGTCCCATTGTAACCTATGGCAACCTTCGACGCTATGCACAACACCACCACCCTTTGCAGACTTACTAACCAACATTTCCACTTCCTCATCTAAGTCATTTATAAAAATTTCAAAGCACAGGTGTTCCAGAACAGATCCCTATGCAACACCATGGTCATGGACTTCAAGGCAGAATTCTCTCTATGTAATGCCACCCTCAGCCTGTTAAGCCAATTCTGTATCGACACAGCCATGTTTCTATTGATTTTATGCCTCCTGACTTTGTGAATAAACTTACCATGGGGAACCTTGCTGAACATCTTACAAAAATCCGTATACACCACATCCACCACTCTGCATTTATCAACTTATTTTGTCATTTCCTTAAAGTCATGACCCAGCCCTCACTGTCAATAATCCCAGAATTATCCCTTTTACTTGTCTTGAACAAAGGAACAGCATATGCTATCCTTCAATCTTCTAGTACTACTCCTGTAGCCAGTGAGGAAGCAAAGATCACTGATAGTGGCACAGCAATCTCTACCCTCACTTCCTGTAGTAACATGGGGGATATTCCATCCAGCACCAGGAACTTACCAATCCTCAAACAAGAGAAAATCTGCAGGTGCTGGTAATCCAAGCAACATACACAAAAAGCTGGAGGAACTCAGCAGGCCAAGCATCATAGATGCTGCCTGGACTGCTAAGTTCCTCCAGCATTTTGTGTGTGTTACTCATCTATCGTAATGTTTTTCAAGTCTTCCACTTCTCTGCCTACCCAGCCACAAAAGTCATTGACTCATCTATTGGTGTAAAGATAATAGAGGCTTATTCTGTGAATGGTGTGAGAAGATGGGTAGCCAGAGATTCCTGGAATGACTACAGAGATTCTTGTGTGAGAAACCAAGCTGACGCAATCTCTTCAATATGCAATTTTTGTACATTGTGCTGAGAAGTTTATTGTTCAAGAAGCAGGTGACCTTCCAGAGACCCCTTTCTTTCTTCCCACTCCAGATGTGGATGAGTGTCAGAGTGGGAGACACGACTGTCACACCTTGGCCTCCTGTTACAACAGCCCTGGCTCTTTCCAATGTGTGTGTGGGACTGGCTACACTGGGGATGGGAGAACTTGTACAGGTAACTGGTACTAAATCTTTCACCATGGAAATTTCTCAGTTCTCTTACTTGTTTGATACAATCCCCCACTGAAGTGATGATTTGTCAGAATTCAAGAGTTTTAGCTTAGTCAAGGACATGATAAACTTAGAAACTTTACTCAACTTCTAACTTCGTGAAGTCAACATTTGATCATCTCTTCAAAAAATCTTCTGGTAACTGACCTTCTTTAATAGTCACAATACAGACTTGTATAATTAAAATTGTCCATTGTGGCTGGTCAATTGTAATCAGGGCTGTGTCTGATGGTTTCAAAAAAGTCAGTGATGCTAATCCAGAAAGGTTTGTTTCAGAAAGGATTAAAACATGTTATGCACTAAAGTTGACTCGCTTTTCTTAAACATATTCTGTATAATTGTAGGAAAGTTAATTTGGCTGGTTTTAATTCCCAAGTCCTATGATGTGCATTTACAACAGAGGACTGAATACTATTGGCTTCACTTTGCTTCAGATTCTCACAAAAAGATTTACCCATATGCAGTTTTTTAAGTACCCAACACAATGGGTTTCTTATTGGAAGCACCTGGATGCCTTGTGTTTGCTATACTCCAATTTTCTGGTATTACTCCTGCCGCCAGTGAAGATGATCGACAACAGAGCAGCCAGTGAAGATGATCGACAACAGAGCAGCAATCTCTTCCTTCACTTCCCATAGTAATATAGGGCATATCTCATCTGGGGACCTAAAGTTTTTCAAAATTTACAACACATCTTCTTTCTTAAACTTGACATGTTCCAGCACATTAGCCTGTTCTACATTAACCTTACATTCATCCAGACTCCTGGATGAAGCAAAGTATTCTTTAAGGACATCCCCTACCTTGAGTACTACCTAAACTATCTCCACGTTGCATTGTACATTTCCCTGAGAACATCTGTTCCCAATTTACGCTCCTAAGTTCCTACCCAATAGCATTGTCATTAGCCCTTCCCCAACTAAATGCTGTCCTATATCTTCTGCTCCTATCATTGTCCAAAACTATGGAAAAGGTCAAGGAACTTTAAAGGTGACTTGACAGAAGTGTAGAAGGTGATAAGGGGCATAGGTCAAGTGGATGACCATAGACCTTTTCAGATGTCAGAAGTAAATGTTTTACAGGGAGTGATGGGTGTGTTGAATGCCATGCCGGGGTAGAGGTAAAAGCAAATAATTAGGGACATTTAAGAAGATCTTCGCAACATGCATGATAGAAAGAATGAAGACTATGTAAATGGGATGTGTGAGATTGGTATTAGAGATGGTTAAAAGGTCATCAAAACTTCATGGGCCAAAGTGTCTGTACTGTGGTGTAATATTCTGTGTCTATGTTCTGTGAGTTGGTCACTGTCTCCAAAATACACTCTGAGAGACAAAGTTCATTGCGTAGTACTAATCCTCCTCTAATTTCCCTTTGAGGTGGTCAGTAAAATGGGACATTGGGTCAAAGTAATTCGTAAAAGTTTTTGAGGGAAGGTGAAGTCTTTTTTTCTCTTACAGAGGCTGGTGGGTCTGGAACTCTCCACCTGAAACAGTAGTAAAGGCAGAAACCCTCACCACACTTGAGCAACACCATGTTGAATTTTTGAGTTGTGGCTTGAAGGATTGTTGTCCTTGTGCAGGGGGATTGGATTAGGGTGGGAAGCTCTTTTTACAACAAATAAAGACACCAGGGGATAAATGCTGCTTTTGCTTTTCCTCTCCTTCTCCATCACCCTCTTCTTTCCCTACCTATCCTCCTCCCCTTCCTACTTTTCCTCTTGCTCCACCCTCAGTCCCACCTTTCCTCCCTCCCCTTTCCCTCTGTCCCTACCCCATCTCCCATCACTCTCCGCTCTCACCCCTTTTCTATTATCTCCCTCTTGCTACTTCAATTGCACTCTCCCTCACCTACTCCCTCCACTCCTCCATCCCCCTCACTCTGCCTCTCTCCTTCCTACCTCATCCCCTCACTCCCTCATTGTTTCACTTCCCTCTCCCTCTCACACATCTTTATCAATGGATCTCTCTCTCCCACTTTATCTACTTCTCTCTCTCCCTCACCTTCTCCTACTCACATTCTATCCCTCTCCCTCTCTCCTACTTGCTCTCTCTCTCCCTCACTCTCTCCTACTTGCTCTCTCTCCAATTCTCCCTGTATGTATGTCTGTCTCTCTCTCTCCCCCACCCTCCTTTTCACATTTCATTAACTAACTTTGATTAAAATGTCTTTTGATCTGATCTCTCAACTTCCTTTCAAGTGTAAAATAACCTCAACATTTTAGTCTTAAGAACATGAAAACTGCATAGATAATCTGAAACATGTGGCATTATATTATTGGAACATCAATGGTCTTTCCTGAAAATAAAATTGACTGTAAGACAGCACTGTTTTTCAGATGTGGATGAATGTCTGCAGGACAATGGCGGCTGCTCCCAGCTCTGTGTGAACACGGTGGGCAGTTACCACTGTGACTGTCACCCAGGATACACCCTGAGACCCGGAAGCAGAACAATGTGCACAGGTTTGATCTTCTACTTTTTATCCTTGAATATTTTCCTTTTTTAAATTAAGACCTGTTGTTGTAGGTCTTGTACCCATTTCTGAATTTGTTGAGATGTAGAATAATGAGAGTCAGGGTAGGTTATTCAGTCCTTTGAATCTTTCTTGTCAATGAATATGATCCTCTATCTCTCTGCTGTAAACCTGCTGGCTCCCCATACTCCATGATGCCTTTGTGTCTAAAAATTTCTCCCCCTCTTTCTCAAGAATCATTCTAGCCAGTGACTGAAGAAGTTTCAATTTATCAGCCCTGAAATCCTTACCCTTCTCCTGATACTGTGACCCCTAGTTCATAACATGCCCAACTGGGGAAACCTCCACTCTGTGGTCTGATAGCCTTTGATGAGACGAGATTGCTTCTGAAGAAACAGAAAGTCCTGATAGCGTGATATTCAACTTTTTATATGAGTTAAATGTTACATCTCTGAGCTGTTGGAATGACTCTACAGGACACATTGCAGCCTGGCTATGCAGACAAAAATTATAACCAGGTCCACACTCCTCTTCCACCATCCCTTCACCTCTAGTTATCTATCTACTCTTTTCAGATGTCAACGAGTGTGCAGATCCTGCGCTGAATCAGTGTGACAGCAATGCTCAGTGTCTGAACTCGATGGGGTCCTACCACTGTGAGTGCAAATCCTATTACAGAGGGAATGGGACACACTGTGAAGGTGAGTAACAAAATAACAACCTCAGCCTCCTTGCCCGTGACATATCAGATGTCATTCATGACGATTGATTGGGGCAGCTTTTCTCCCTAATGCTTAGGATGGAAAGGCTGGTCTATTTGAATGCTGATGATCATTGTGTGAATAAAAGTAGAACAGTGGGGTGTAGGAAAAGACAGAAAGGAATTCATGGTTGTTCAGTGATTCATGTGGTCTTTCTTTGGTTTCAGGTTGCTTTTGCCCACCAAAAATTATCCCGGGAACTGTGGATCTGCAGGCTCTTTCAAGGAATCCCTGTCCCTGTGTATCTGGTTTCATCGTGTCCAATAATTTCCCCAGCTACTACCAGAATAGTGCGGACATGTACTGGTTCTTCAACATGGTCCAGGTGTCTAACTCCACTCACTTGTACACAGGTAACACTCTGTTTCCAAAGATAAAGCAAGAGTCATGACAGGTGCACCATCCGATGACCAGAGAGCAGATGCTGGGTAGGAAAGGAATAGCTAGTTCGACAATCCAGATGTGGATTGATCACATTCCAAGGGCTTTAATCACTTGTGTTCCAAACTCATCCATCTACTTCAAAAACTCTGCCTTTGCTTACTTGATGTCAACCATAGCAATTAGTAATGATTGCTGCAGTACACACTATAACCTGGGCTATGGAAATCATTCCTCCATTCTCTAGTTTTCACATACTTGAGCAGCAAAACATCATCACAGAGAAGAAAATCAGAACTAGATTATTCTCCCAGACATGCTCACAGGAATGCCTTGTGGATTTATTTTGAAATCCTTCAGGAAAGATCATTAAGGATCCTATCAGCTTTCTTCCTCTCCAGTCCTTTACCTTTCCCGACAGGTGGGCTTCACCTATCACCTTCTAGCTATCCTCCTTCCCCCCCCCCACCTTTTTATTCTGACTGCTTCCCCCTTCCTTTCCAGTCCTGAAGAACAGTCTTGGCCGAAACATTGACTGGTTATTCATTTCCATAGATGCTACCTGACTTGCTGAGTTCCTCCAGCATTTTGTGTGTGAAACAATGTTAAAAGTAACATTCAATCACACTGCCAATTCTACTGTATTATGAGCACTGGGGCCCTCCATTTGTCGGGGTCAACCATGGATGTTGAGTCCCAACTGCCTACATGATACGCAAGCCAGGGAAGAACCACGTGGAGAGCAAACTGTTGTCCGTGCAGCAGGCTCCCTCTCTGCACACAGCTGATAAATCCAAAGGAACAGCAGAGACCAATGCAGTTTGGCACCAGTGGTATTACAGGAGTTGCTGGTTAGCATTGAACTCAACATAGGACAGCCTTAGGGACTCCAGGTCTAAGTTTTTCTTCGGGTTTACTCCTGAAGCCTTCCTCATGAGTGGGTACAGTTGCAAGGCAGTGGGCCGAGGTTTGAGATCAAAGTTTTCCTTCTCCTAGATGAGCTGCCAACCATGACTGTCAAGCCCCATCTGCCTGAAGGTTTTAAGGCACCAGTAACCCACATTTGCCCTTTCTCCTGTCAGTAGAAACAGTCCCGCTGGACTTAGTAGCTAGTCCACACATGAAGACCAGGAGCTTGGTGTCAGAGATAATTTGAGACACATACCACTGAGAGCATTTAATAGATAGTGGGAGCTTATCCCAACTGCCTTCTCTGCCTAGGGCAACCTTAGGGAACCATTGTTTGCATTGCCTTGCACATGGAGCGATACAATTCAAGGAGGTTATCCAGTTGTAATATTGGAAATGTTTTACACAGGCAGAAGTCACAAACAGTGCTGTGATAGTAGCCAGATCCGATTGCTGGGAAATCATTACTAGCTGAAGTCACTGAAAAATCTCCAGTTCCTAAGTTCTTTGTTAGAGTAGGAGGGGTGATTGATAAGTTCATGGCCCAATGTAGAAGGAGCTGAGTTATTAACTTCAAACTTTCTGCATAATCACTCAAAGAGTTGAACTGCACGTGCATGTCGTCGTGGCTATCCCTCGAGGTCGAGGATGATGGTCTCCGTTCTGTTGATCTACTTATGGGCTCTCAAGTGGCTTATGAGTCCAATCTTGGCTTTCAAAGTTCTTCCGCATTCAGGACAGGTAGTTCCAGATGGCAGATCGGGCTTTGGTTGTTGCTGCCTCTCTTTCCATTTTCTTCTCTTTTCTTCTAATTCTGCACATCTGTTGGCTTCGAAAATTGCTGTTCCTTCTCGGATGATGGCTTGCAAGAGTTTCCTGTCCTTGGCATTGATTTCCCAATTGTTGATGTCAATGTTACATTTCTTCATGTTGGCTTTTAAGACGTCTTTGAACCTCTTCTGTTGTCCACCTCTTTTATGTTTGCCTTCTTTAAGCTGGGAGTAAAAGATTTGTTTTGGCAGACGTGCGTATAACGAGAGCTGTATAACTCATCTCCTTCTACCTTAGGCCACAAACTTATCATTCACCTCTGCTGTGGACCACTTCTACAAAGAAGGGATCCGTATGCTCCACAACCGCTGGACTAAGTGTGTAAATGTAGGAGGGAACTACGTTGAAAAATAAATGTGCTAGGTTTTCTAAAATTGACTCCTTCTACCTTAGGCCACGAACCTATCAATCAACCCATCGTATATCTGAGAGAAATGATAGGACTTGGTTAATTTTTTTTTTCAGGGCCGAGAACCTGTCATTGTGCTTCTGTCCTCCACCAAGTTATTAACAATGCAGCATGCTGTCAGTACTGAATGAAGTTCCAGACTTGGACTCTGAAGGATAACTTGTATTCACAGCATTTTGATTCAAAGCCTCAAATGCATGATGTGAAACAGGTGCATCCCTACAAATTAAAGGAATGTGATAGCATTGACTGTGTCTGAGAAAAGGAGCTGCATCTAACTAGGGCAAATTTTTCCCACAGGAATCTGTTTCAGGGTGGACTTGTTGACTGTAACTTCCCAGGAAGATCACATCTCCTTTAGCTGTGGAATGAATCCTGATCAAGACGTGCAATTCAACTTGACTAAGGAAGACATAGACATCGGCACATTTCTTGTCTCCAACTGCACTAACGTGTGGGTCCATTTCCATTCTGGTCCACACACACCAAGCACAAAGTTCAACATTTATTATGAAATGGGTGAGTTCTGCCTCAGTTGCTTCCTTCACTTCTTCCTATCACATTGTCGTCAAACAATTGTGGATCGCACCCTCTCTAGGTTAAACAAGATTTTTCACTCCCAGTCCAATAAACATCTTCCGCAGTGTTTTAGAAGCAAGGCCTCCTTCAAATTGGATATCTAGAACTGAACATAATAACCAGAGGTTTATAATGAGTTACCATGATCTCCTTACTTTTATGTTCATTTCAATGTAAATTAGTTCTCTTGCATAATCTTTTCAGCAAATTATAAAATTGTTTTCCGCCTTCAGATATGCATTCTGAGGTATCTGTTCCTGTATGCTGTTAGTTCCATTTAATTATTTTCCTTCCATGAGTTGCACTTATTCACATCTTTCTGCATACAGTTTTTGCCTCTTGTGTTAATCCATTTCAGAATTATACCTTCCTCAATTCCATCACAATGTTCTTCATTGTTCACCAAGTTTTATGTTACCAAACTAAAAATGTGTACTTTTCATCTGGGTCATTAATATAAATCTAATAGATCAACATATATTGTCACAACAATGGGAAACTCTACTTCCCTGAGAAATTAAACAGTCATTGTTGCTTTCTACAGCTTATCCGTACCCTTTAATTTTGAGATTTATGAACAGTCCATTACGTCACAATTTATCTAATATCTAATGAAAGTTCAAATCCTGTTTCACCGATTGGGGGAAAAATTACAAACCTGTGTCTCCTGATTGTTAGAAGTTTTGGGAAGTTAAGTAATTGAAATGAAGAAACATACAAGTTATTCTCCTACAGGTTTAGAACAGATCTTGCACCTCTCCATTCCAAATTAGAAACAGTGTTGCTTTTGTAATCTGAAAAGGGAAACCATTGTTGAAAATATATGTACTTGACAAAGTTTTGCTATTAGCTTTTTCCTTCTCGGGTTCAACTTTCTGTCTTTGAACTCATTGTTTTGGTGACCAGGTTGTTACTGCATTAATGTTGTGGGGTTCTTTTCAAAGGAGATAGCAAAGTCTCATTGTGGGTCATATCTATAAGGCAGTAACATTACAAGCATATTGCTCATACCACTCATTGCTTGTGAAGAAGTTCACACTGGCAACGATTCCCATCAACATTACTAAAATCTCTCTTTAAAATGCAAATTCGTTGTTAGAAGTTTCTTCTCTATCATAGCCAAAAGTGAGGGAAGGGGCAGATGCCAGGTAAAACAACGGCAACTCGTGCTAGATAAGGTGAACCGGCATTTAGAAATAACCACAACACCAAAAGATACAGGAGCAGAATTCGGCCATTCAGCACATTGAGTCTACTCTACTATTTAATCGTCCCATTCTTCTGCCCTCTCTCTGATCTTTCACCCCTTTACCAGTCAAGTGCCAATCAAACTTAAATACATCCAATGACTCCACAACTCTCTTTGATAACCAATTCCATGAATTCACCACCATCCGGCTGAAGAAATTCCTCCTCACCTCAGTTTTAAAAGTACTTCCCTTTATTCTGAGGCTGTACCCTCAGATCCTGCACTTCCCTTCCAGTGGAAATGTACTCTCTATTTCCACTCTATCCTGGCTTTTCAGTATTTGATAGGTTTCAATGAAAACCCCCTCATCCTTCTGAACTCCACTGATTACAGAACCAGATGCACCAAGCACTCTTCAGAGTTAAAGCCTTTCGTTCTCCAGGATCATCTTTGTGAATACCCTCTTGTACAAAAGGAAGGTCTCCAGAATCCGCAGTCATAGTGTCAAACCAGGCAACTGAGACAGAATTTAGGACTGAGATCAAGAAAAGTTTCTTTATTCTGAGGTGGTGATTGGAATTCCCAATCGCAGACGGCTGCAAGAGTTCTTTAAAGAATTCATTGAAATGAAGGAGTTCTAGATATTAGAGAAATAGAGGGGTATGAGGATAATGCAGTGGAATAGAATTGTACAATAGTGGGTCGGCCATGATTCTGATAAATAGAGCAGCTTGATGGGCTGAATAACTAACTTCTGCTCCTATGTTTTATATTCTTATGATTCATTCTTGTCCCCAAGATCATCTTATCTGACAACATAAATATTCAACACTAACAACAAATTAAGTCAGCTGCAGCACACTGACAGAAAGGCAAATTAAAATTGACAGAAACCCTTTACTCTGGAAGACAGGAGCAATTTACCAGGAGAATCGTGTGAGTCTGTGAAGAAAAAGGAGGACTAGTTCTTTTAAATAGCGCTCCCGGTAACAAGTTGCAATGGAGAGGAATAAGAACAACAGTCTAACTCCAATCGTCAGCGAACCTCGCCAGTGAGAACCGAACATAGGTAAATCAAACCTTCCATTCAATGAGAATTGACAGTGTTCTTGTCTGAAAGCTATGCAGACAAAGTTTAAAAATGTACAGAGCGAGACTTTAAGGAGCAACCCTTCACAACCAATGGGTAAAAGAAGACAAATTGTGAAGATAAAAATGAATAATTAATGCTGACAACATGAGTTGCAGAGTCCTCAAAAGTGAGTCTACACGTTGTGGAATCAGTTCAGAATTGAGGTGAGTGAAGTTATCCATGCTAGTTCAGGAGCTAAATGGCTGTAGGTTAACAACTGGTGGCATGAGACCTAAGGCTTCTGTTCCTCCTATCCGATAGTAGTAGTAGTGAGAAGAGAGCTTGGACTTGGATGGTGGGGGAGCCGCCATTCTCGATGATGGATGCTGCTTTCTCGCAGCAGAACTCCTTATAAATGTGCTCGGTGGCGGTGAGGACTTTGCCTGCGATGGACTAGGCTGTATCCATCACCTACTGTACACGTTTCCATTCCTGGGCATTGATGTTTCCATACTAGGCCATGACGCAAATATTCAGGATACTCTCCACTGTGTAACTGTATAAGTTTGTCAGCTTAAGGTGACATGCCAAATCTATGCAAACTTCTAAGAAAGTAAAGGCACTGGTATACCTTCTTTGTGATAGTACTTGAGTGCTGGTTCTAGGATGGATCCTCTGATATGATAGTGCCAAAGAATTTAAAGTACTGATCCCCTCCATCTCTGATCCCCTAATGATGACTGGCACATTGACCTCCAGGTTCTTCCCTCTGTAGTCAATAATCAGCATGTTGGTTTTGCAAAGTTGAGAGAAACATTGTTGTGGCACCATTCTATCACATTTTCAATCTCCCTTTTATATGCCAATTCATCACCACCTTTAATCTGGTTACTAACATCATAGATGTGTTCAGTATCGTGTTGTGTATTTAATATTTCAGTAATATTTGAGTAGTACTGTAAATGTATTGCTTGAATAAGTATTATTTATTTGCTGAGATAATTAATGACAGGTTCTATATATAAAAAAACTTGAACGGCATATGTCATTACATTACCACATTGTATGTGCGCACCTTGCTAAAAGTAAAAGCAAAGTGTATACGTTCTCCCAGTTTTCCCATGATTTTCTTTCAACTAGTTTTATGTTTTGTAGTTACAAGTTCTAAATGAACCTGAGATGAACCTGTTGAAGTGCAGTGAGACATCTGAGTTTTAAAAAAATTGCAACAATATGTTTAAGATTTAAAAGAGAGTGCAGCATGCTTTCTTCACAAGAGGACAATACGGTCGACTTTTAAAAAAGGCAGAAAATGGATAAATTCACAGGTTCATAAACAATGAGTACCGAGTGATAATAACCAGAAATTAACAAAGCAGAAATGGCTGACTACATTGGAAAGATAGATGCATTCTATTGCACAAGATATAACTAGAATATGTATACTGAGTGAATTGAGCAGTATTTTGAAGTAATTAAGATAGTTATTGCAAAATGAAGGACAGTTTTCCTGAGTGTAATAGGTAGAACAGCATATGTTTTCTTAGAAGTTTAACTATTCCAACCAAACCAGCCAAAATGAGCTTTGCTGATATCATGAAAGTAATGCAGGAAAATTTTAGAACTGCAACCATTGTTGATTGCAAAATGCTTTAGGTTTCATAAACAGAATCAAAAGGAAGGGAAGTTCATTGCAGTGTACGTGGGCTGAACTGAAGAAATAGTCTGAGCATTGTCACTTCAGAGATGGGCTTGATGATGCACTGAGAAATCATTTAGTTTGTAGAATTTTACAAGAAAACATTCAAAACTACTTCTAATTGAAACACAGCTCACATTTAAAAGAGCAGTTTAAAAAGCTGTATCAATAGAAACAGCAGCCAGAGATGCAAGTGAGTTGCAGTCAGGAATGAAGGTGAGCATGAACAAAATTGCAAAGTCTAAACAGAAACCGGCCTGGCCAAACAAATTGTGTTGCTGTGTGGCAGGGGCTCACAAACACGAGATCAATGGAGGTTTAAAGGGAAAACTTGCAGAAAATGCAACAATGTAGGACACATACAAAGAGCAGATTGGGCAGACAAAACTGGGAAGGGAGAAAGGTAAAAAGTCAAGTTCCATTTTCAAAAGGAGTAGGGTAGCCTTGAGATTTACAATGCGAAAATTAACAACAGACAAACAATTATGGCTTACATCAGAAGTGAACAGCAAATTAATGACAATGGAATTGGACGCTGGCTCAGTTGTTTCAGGTATTCCATAAAATGAGTTTGAATGAAAAGTTTGAGCATGTAGGTATTAAGAAAGAGGATGTGCTGGAGCTTTTGGAAAGCCTCAAGTTGGATAAATCACTGGGACAGGATGAGATGCACCCCAGGCTACTGTAGGAGGTAAGGGAGGAGATTGCTGAGCCTCTGGCTGATGGATCCTCAGTCATTGCTTCATCAATGGGGAAGGGAGAGGTTCCAGAGGATTGGAGGGTTGCGGATGCTGTTCCCTTATTCAAGAAAGGGAGTAGAGGTAGCCCAGGAAATCATAGGCCAGTGAGTCTTATTTCAGTGGTTGGTAAGTTGATGGAGAAGATCCTGAGAGGCAGGATTTATGAACATTTGGAGAGGCATAATATGATTAGGAATAGTCAGCATGGCTTTGTCAAAGGCAGGTTGTGCCTTACGAGCTTGATTGAATTTTTTGAGGATGTGACTAAACACATTGATGAAGGAAGAGCAGTAGATGTAGTGTATATGGATTTCAGCAGGGCATTTGATAAGGTACCCCATGCCAGGCTTACTGAGAAAGTAAGGAGGCATGGATCCAAGGAGATATTGCTTTGTGGATCCAGAACTAGCTTGCCCACAGAAGGCAAAGAGTGGTTGTAGACAGGTCATATTCTGCATGGAGGTCGGTGACCAGTGGTGTGACTCAGGGATCTGTTCTGAGAACCCTACTCTTTGTGATTTTTATAAATGACCTGGATGAGGAAGTGGAGGGATAGGTTAGTAAATTTGCTGATGACATAAAAGTTGAAGGTGTTGTGGATAGTGCAGAGGGCTGTCAGAGGTTACAGTGGGACATTGATAGGATGCAAAACTGGGCTGAGAAGTGGCAGATGGAGTTCAACCCAGATAAATGTGAGGTGGTTCATTCTGGTAGGTCAAATATGATGGCAGAATATATTATTAATAGTAAGACTCTTGGCAGTGTGGAGGATCAAAGGGATCTTGGGGTCTGAGTCCATAGGACACTCAAAGCTGCTGTGCAGGTTGACTCTGTGGTTAAGAAGGCATACGGTGCATTGGCCTTCATCAATCGTGGGACTGAGTTTAGGGGCCGAGAGGTAATATTGCAGCTATATAGGACCCTGGTCAGACCTCACTTGGAGTACTGTGCTCAGTTCTGGTCGCCTCACTACAGGAAGGATGTGGAAACCATAGAAAGGGTACAGAGGAGATTTACAAGGACGTTGCCTGGACTGGGGAGCATGCCTTATGAGGATAAGTGAGTGAACTCGGACTTTTCTCCTTGGAGAGACGGAGGATGAGAGGTGACCTGATAGAGGTGTATGAAATGATGAGAGTCACTGATCTTGTGGATAGGGAGAGGCTTTTTCCCAGGGCTGAAATGGCTGTCAGGAGAGGACACAGTTTTAAGGTGATTGGAAGTAGGTACAGAGGAGATGTCAGGGGTAAGTATTTTACACAGAGAGTGGTGAGTGTGTGGAATGGGCTGCCAGCGACGCTGATGGAGGCAGATACGATAGGGTCTTTTAAGAGACTCCTGGGTAGGTACATGGAGCTCAGAAAAATAGAGGGCTATGGGTAACCCTAGGTAATTACTAAGGTAAGGACATATTTGGCACAGCTTTGTGGGTTGAAGGGCCTGTATTGTGCTGTAGGTTTTCTATGTTTCTATGAATGGCATTTCAAAAACACTGAAGCCTGCAGATAACTCACTAAGAGCTTATACTGGAGAAAAGATAACTCCTGTGGGAATGCTATTTGTAACAATGAAATACAACAACCCAGAAGACACATTGGGATTGTATGTGTTAAAAACAGGAGGGCCAACATCGTGTGGTCGTGAGTGGCTGAGATAATACTTGATTGGAGATCCATCCACCATTTCATGTCACATCCTTTGCTTTAGAGCCTACTGAAAGTCAATTAAGAAAGGTACTGGATGACGCCACAGCAGTGTTCAAGAATGGCATTGGAAAACTCAAACATATCAAGGGTAAAATAGTATTAAATGAAAATGCCACACCCAAGTTTTACAAAGCTTGTCTGGTTCCTCATGCCATCTCTGATAAAGTAACCAGTGAGCTAGATCGCATGGAGGCTGAAGGAATTCTTTCCAAGTTTGAGTGGAGCCCATGGGCAATGCCAGTGTTCCCAGTAGCCTAGAACAGCGGTCCCCAACCACCGGGCCGCGGACCGGTACCGAGCCACAAAGCATGCGCTACCGGGCCGCGAGGAAACAATATGGGTCAGCTGTACCTTTCCTCATTCCCTGTCACGGCCACTGTTGAGCCATTACGCATGCAAGGTCATGACCCGCGCGCCATCCATTTCAGCGCGGGAAGGAGGTCAACTCCTCGAGCTTGCAAATGACAGCAGGCTGGAAAGTATGTTTGACATATCATCTCTGCCGGCATTCTGGATCAAAGTCAAGGCTAAAAATCCTGAGATAGCCACGAAAGCACTGAAAACATTGCTTCCATTTCCAACATATCTCTGCAATGAATGCAACGAAAACTAAATTGCAGAATAGACTGGACATAAGGAACCCCGTTCGACTATCGCGTCTCCCGTCACCCCTCGATAGGACCGTCTTGTCGCAGGAAACCAAGCCCAGGGCTCCCACTGATTCAGTGATATTGGTGTGTTGCAATGATTTTATATGTTCATATGGGGAAAATATGTGCCGCTTGTTTAATATCCAAACGTTACTTAAAATGTTATGATGCTATTGACTTACATAACCATATAACAATTACAGCACGGAAACAGGCCATCTCTGCCCTTCTAGTCCATGCGGAACGCTACTCTCACCTAGTCCCACCGACCTACACTCAGCCCATAACCCTCCATTCCTTTCCTGTCTATATACCTATCCAATTTTTCTTTAAATGATAATATCGAACCTGCCTCTACCACTTCTACCAGAAGTTCATTCAACACTTACTTCAAGCTCCCCTGTCCTCCCCTGATAATTGACTTATCATTATATTCATGCAAGGAAAATATGCGCTGTGTGTTTAATATTAAATTCGTTAGAGAAACCCTTTTAGAAAGGAAATTGAGTGTATTAGCCACTTATCACCGATATTCCGGTCATGATTAACAAACCGCCCCCGCCGAACAGAATCACCAAAAAGGATTTGTAGAAAAAAATCGTACATGCATGCGCACTGGTGCCCGCGCAAGGCTTCATGGTCATTGTAGTCTTTATTGGGGTAAACCCAATGTATTTGACTGCTACTCTTGTCCGTTGGCAACCCTACCACCACCACCCCCACCCCCCACCCCGGTCGGCCGGTCCGCAAGAATATTGTCAATATGAAACCGGTCCGCAGTGCGAAAAAGGTTGGGGCTCCCTGGTGTTAACCATAGGGCATTAGAAATTATGAGAGCTGTAGTCAAGAGGGAAATTTAGATTGCCAAAAGGCATGTTGAGAAGGATATTGCTGAAAATGCTAAGATTGACCCTAAGAGATTTTTTTCAATACTTTAGTAGTACAAAAAGTCAAGGAAAAAGCTAAGTGTGTGAGGAATAATAGTGAGGTGTTAAATTAAGCAGAGAAGGACATGATGGATACTCTCAACTCATATTTTGCTGAAGTATTCACCAGTGAAGATGTTTGCAATATGCCAGTGTGTAGAGAAAAATAAGATTGTTTTAACTTAGAGATCTTAGAAAATGAGGTCCTGCTTCAGCCAAAAAGTCTGAAAGCTAATAATTCTCCAGGGCCAGACAACATATATTAAAGAGGCCTGTTATTATATATACAAACCCCTAGCATGTATTTTTCAAAAGTCACTGAAGACTAGTGAAATCCCTAAGGACTGGAAATGGGTAAACGTTTTCCCAGTCTATAAGAAGAGCGACCACACTGACCCTGGTAACTATAGTCCGGTAAGCTTAAAATGTATTGCAGGCAAGATAATGGAAACATAAATACAGAATGAGCTGGAAAAGCAGCTAACAAGAACAGGCATGTTAGCTGAAAGCCAGCATGGGTTCAGACAGGGGAGATCATGTTTTACTGATATGCTGAAATTCTATAAAGAGACAACTAAAATTTATGGTAACAATAGAGGGACCTTCAGAAGGTAATAAACTTTCCTTGAGCTTCCAGCCGGGGACAGGTATCTATTATCACCACCACTTCGATGACAAACTCTGCCATCTTCATCAGGTTCTGCTACCACCAGATTTGATTGTGAGGTTGACCTCTGCTTACTGAAGAATTCCGACTGCCGGCAGGCATACACAAGACACTTCTACCTCAGGCCCTGGTACCACCAATACTTTATAGGCTCCCCAAGGAGGGTTCTGAGACCTATCGTCAGTGGGATAGATTCTCCTACTTACTATTTCGCTAAGCATTTAACGACAATGCTGTCTCCCTTTTTTTGGGGGCTGTGATTATCACATCACGAAGTCAACTGACTTTGTTAAAATGATAACCAACATCCAGCTGAACCTGGAGGACAGAATGGTCATTTTCGACATGGTGTCCCTGTTCACTAGAGTTCCCATTAATGACAACTTGATACTCCTGCAATCAAGGTTTGGTAAGGGTACCATGGACCTTTTCGAACAGACCTTTACATCAATGTACTTCCTCTATAAGGGGAACTACTAGGAACAAAGAGACAGAATGGCCATGGGATTGCCCTGTCACCGACTATTGCTAATTTCTACCTGGAGGACTTTGAGTTCATCACCCTTACACCCCAGATGCTTCTTCAAATTCATCAATGACACCTTCGTAATGTGGCCTCATGGACTCCAGGCACTCCAACAGTTCCACGACCATCTGAACAGCATACAATCAAACATTCAATTTACGATGGAGGTGGAGAAGAATAGTTGTCTCCCGCTTTTGTTGAGAAACCTCTTCTCAAGGACTGGGGCTCTCATGGAGCTCAACAGATGCTTCACCACCACTCCCATTCTCCGCCATCCCAACCCCTCTGGATATTTTGGGGTAGAGGTGGATGCATCTGATGTGGGCACCGGGGACATCCTTTACCCAGCAAGGCTGGGATGGGAAGACACATCCTCGTGCCTTCTTCTCATATAAGTTCAACTCCACGCAGTGCAGTTATGGAGCAGGAGACAGTGAGTTACTAACTATTAAATGGGCCTTGGAGGAATGGAGACATTGGCTGATGAGATACATTGAGCCCTTCTTGATCTGGACTCACTACCAAAACCTCATATCCATATAACAGACCCGCCAACTCAACCCATGCTGGCTCACTGGGTCCTCTTCCCTGAGTAATTCAACTTCAGCAGTATGACCCAACTCCAAGCACACTAAGGTGGGTGCCCTAACATGACAGTCTGACCCAGCTGAAACAGAGGTCGACCCTCAGCCTCTCATTCCATCCTTGCAAAGCCTTGTCCTGATAGTCCGGGATCTTGAGAATCAGCCCTGCCAGACCCTACAGCACAAACCTGCTCTGGCCAACACACCTGACAACCTCACGTATGCACTGGTGGCCAAGCGCTCTGAGGTACTCCAGAAGACCCAGTCCTTGCCGCTCTCCAGCCACCCTGGTGCAAGGCAAACTCTGGATTTTCTGCCACGCCAGTTCTAATGGCCCACCTTTATCTCAGATGTACATCAGTTCCTCGCTGCCTGCCCTCAATGTGCCCAGTCCTATTTAAACCCAGCTCTCATCTACAGTCTTTGTTCTCCACATCGAACCAACCAGCCTCAACCAGTGCCCTGAGCCTTCAGTTACCTTTGTTGACTAGTCATGTTCAGTATTCATTCTGTCCTGTTTTGTGGCCCCATGTGGCTTGTTATTTTGCAGTTTATTAGTAAAGTTATCGCTCACTGCTAAATCGTCTCCATTGCTCTGCGTATGGGTCAAGTTTCCTCTACATTTCCCAACAGTAGCAGTGCAATCTTTGGTTCTTCTATATTAAAGAAATACAGTGATAGCCATCACTCACTCAAGTCCCTTTCTCAGTCTCAAGTAAGCTGCCTACATCTAAGGAATGTCCACTTTCAATAAGTGTATGTGCAATTGGAAGCAACTACATTGTGCGAAATGCTGATTCTCAAATCTCCCATTGGCTTGAGGACTCCTACTTTTGTAAAATCAGAGGCAGCCTTCTCATGAATGTTGCATTCAAACAATAGGGCACATAGCAAAGCTGAGCATAAATAGTGAGGCTAACAACCATGGTGTGTGTGATGGAGGAAGGATGCACACAGAGGTCACTCCGTGAAACTCAGGCTAACATTGGTCCTAAATGGTGGAGCTGCAGTGGGATCCGTGTAGGCTGCTTTGCCTTGGCTCATTTTGCATGATTGTCCAATCTCTATTGAGTAGAATATTGCACACTCCCCTCCACTTTCACTTTCACTGAAGGCAATGAAAGATGAAGAATAAGGGATTATTGAAACAATGTTGTCCATTTACCCTGTATATTAGAAGGCACAGGCCCATGTTTTGATCAGTATGTCAGCAGCAGGGAGGGAAGCCTCACTTTTACCCAAAATAGAATGAACATCTCATACATTCCCTTACTGATATCACTGTGTCATTTGGATATTTGCAGAGTGGTCTCCCTGCCGGAGATTGGATTGTAACGTAACTGCAACGTGTGGCTCAGATAGGTCAGGATATCCGGTGTGTATCTGCGTGCCAGGCTGGAGTGAACCAGAGACCGGATGTTATGGTAAGTCTGCACCGAACACACAGATCACAGACACCATTTTCCAGTGAGTACTATTTCTGGATTTAGGTGAGCAGTGGCAGGAATCTGGAAAAGTTACCATTGTTACCAATGGTCTGCTTGGCCTACAGTCTCAGCTCTGCGTCTGAAGGTTACTCCACTGACTCAGAAACTAATTTGTATCAGATTCTTTCTCTATGTTGTCAGTCATTGTGTTGTACAGGACTGAAACAGGTCTCTCAGCAAATCACATCAAATCCAACCATCAAGCCTCTATCTACACTAATCCCAATCTATTGCTGTCATACCCCCATCAACATCACCCCTTTCCCATTCTCAACTATCTGCCATGCTTAGAGTAACTGAGGAGAATTTTCCATTAATACGAGAGTCTTGGATCGGGGGGGTGGGTGGAGGGCACGGCATCAGAATAAATAAGTGTCCCTTTAGAACTGAGATGAGGAGGATTTTCTTCATATAGGTGGTTAAGTATCTGTGGAATTTTTTTGCTATGGCTGTGAGAGCGTATTTAAGGTCAAGATTAATAGGTTCTAGACTGGAAATGGCTGCAGAAGTTCACAGGATAATGGGTTGAGAAAATAACTCACCAATGATTGAATGGCGGAGCAGATCAATGGGCCCAATGGGTGCATTTATTTAGAAATACAGCATGGTTTCAAGACATTCTGGCCCAATAAGAGTGCACTGCCCAACTACACCCATGTGACCAATCAACCTACCAATCTGTACGTCTTTGGAATGTGGCAGTGCCAGTGCACTTGAAGGAAACCCACACAGTCATGGGCAGAGCATACCAATTCCCGACAGACAGCACTGACATTGTAAGCAGCAGGCTAACTACTATGCTACCATGCCTAATTCTGCTCCAATATTTTGTTGCTGTATGGTCTATATGAAGCAGACTGCATTTTACAGTACATATGACCCATCCCTCCAGATGAAGGAGAGAATCAGAACTCTCTCTCCAGCCAACAAACTCACCCCTTCAAATCTTTTATATAGCTTCACTGTTAACCACAGAAGAAGCATGCAATTTATTTCATTGCTAAAAACAGCTTTGTGCTACTAACTCCCCTTTGATTAATTGCTTCTTGACTTAGTCATCAACTGCCTCTGGATTTTATAAAGGAGGCCTTTTTTATTCAAAACAAATCATTAATCTTGTTGTTCCTGGTTAATTATAAGTGTGCAGTGATACATTAATCATGATCAATATTCATTCTAACTATGCATGGAAAGAGTAGGGAACTTTAAGGCAGAGGAACACTTTGCCGAAGCGTTCATAATATGACCAAATTCACCTTGCAGTTTGAGGGAGAGAAGGTAAAATCAGATGTGTCAGTATTACAGTGGAGTAAAGTGGACTACACAGGCATTAGAGAGGAGCAGGTCAAGGCTCATTGAAAGGGAACACTAGCAGAACAGCAATGGCCGGAGTTTCTGAGAGAAATTCGAAAGATTCAGGATAGATACATCTCAAAGAAGAAGTGTATTCTAAAGGAAGGATAAGACAACTGTGGCTGGAAAGGGAAGTCAAATACAATATAAAAGCAAAAGAGTGGGTGTATAATATAGCAAAAATTAGTGGGAAGTTAGAGGATTAGGAAGTTTTTAAAAAGCAACTGAAGGCAACTAAAAAAGCCCCAAGGAGAGAAAAGCTGAAATATGAAGGTAAGCTAGCCTGTAATATAAAAGACAATACCAAAATTTTTTTCAGACATATAATGGGTAAAAGAGAGGCTAGAGTGGATATTAGACCACAGGAAAATGATGCTGGAGAAGTAATGACGGGAGACAAAGAAGTGGTGGACGAGCTTGTTAAGTATTTTGTGTCAGTCTTTACTGTGGAAGATACCAGCAGTATGCCAGAAATTCAAGAATGTCAGGGTAAGAACTGAGTGCAGTTGCTATTACTAAGCAAAAGGTTCCTGAGAAGCCGAAAGATCAGTCACCTGGATCAGATGGACTACATCCCAGGGTTCTGAAAGAGGTAGTTGAAGAGATTGTGGAGGTATTAGTAGTGATCTTTCAAGAATCATTAGATTCTGTAAATGGTTCTAAAGGACTGGAAAATTGCAAATGTCACTTTAAGAAGGGAGGGAGGCAAAAGATAGGAAATTATAGTCCCATTAGTCTGACTTCTGTGATTAGGAAGATGTTGGAGTCCATTATTATGATGAGGTTTCAGGGTATTTGGAGATACATGATAAATAAGCTAAAGTCAGCATGCTTTCCTTAAGGGAAAATCCTGCCTGACAAATCTGTTGGAATACTTTGAAGAAATATCAGGCAGGATAGACAAAGGAGAGATAGTAGATGTTATTTACTTGGATTTTTAGAAGGCCTTGGAAAAGGTGCTGCACATGAGTCTATTTAATAAAGTTAGAGCCCATGGTATTACAGGAAAGATACTAGCATGGATAGAAGATTGGCTGACTGGCAGGAGGCAAAGCATGGGAATAAGGAGGGTTTTTTTCTGATTGGCTACAGAGTCTAGTGGTATTCTGTAGGAGTCAGTGCTGGGTTTGCTTCTTTTTACGTTTTATTTTAATGACTCGGATGACGGAACTGATGGCTTTGTGGTGGTTTGTCAATGGTACATGGTGGAGGGGCAGGTAGTGTTGAGGAAGCAGGGAGTCTGTAGAAGGACTTAGAAACATGAGGTGAATGGGAAAAGATGTTGCAGGTAGAATATAGTGTAGAGAGGAGTGTGGTCATATACTTTGGTAGAAGGAATAAAGGTGTAGACTATTTTCTAAATAGGGAGGAAATTCAGAAATCAAAGTTCAAAGGTACTTGGGAGACCTCATGCAGGATTCCCTAAAGGTTAACTTGCAGGTTAAGTTGGTGGTAAGGAAGGCAAATGTAATGTTAGCATTCATTTTGAGAGGACTAGGATATAAAAGCAAGGATGTAATGCTGAGGCTTTGTAAGTTTTGTGCTAGTGAGGCTAGAAATAGGAGATAATACAGTTTAGCAGGACATCTCCATTCGGCAGCTCCTGTCCTTCAACTTAGCATGTAACTCCCTGACACAGGAGATTTTGCTGATGGTGGAAATCAAGAGCAACCCACACAAAATGCTGGAGAAACTCAGCAGGTCAGGCAGCATCAATAGAAATAAATAAATAATTGACATATCAAACTGAGACTCTTCATCAGGACAAGAAAGAAAGGGGGAAGATGCCAGAATAAAAAGGTGAGGGGAGGGAAGAAGGACAAGCTAGAAAGTGATAGGTGAAGCCAGGTGAGTGGGGGAAGGGGTATGAAATGAGAAACTGAAAGGTGATAGGTGCAAATAGCAAAGGGCTGAAGAAATATGAATTAGAGAGGAGAGGAGAGTGGTCCATGTGGAAGAAGGAGGTGCACCAGAGGTAGGTGATGGGCAGGTGAGGAGAAGAGTTAAGAGTTCAGAGTGGGGAATAGAAGGAAAGGGAAGGGGAGGGGAAAAAAAATTGAAGGAAAAGTTGATGTTCATGCCATCAGGTTGGAGACAACCTAGATGGAATATGTAATGTTGCTCCTCCAACCTGAGAGTGACCTCATCATGGCAGAAGAGGAGACTGTAGACTGACATGACAGAACAGGAATGGGGATAGAAATTATAATGGTTAGCTGCCAGGTAATTACACTTTTTGCAGATGGAGCAGAAGTGCTGGACAAAGCAGCCCCCCACTTTATGTCGGATCTCAGCAATGTAGAGGAGGCCACATCTGGAGCACCACCAGATTCACAGCTGAAGTTTCCTCACCTGGAAGGACTGTTTGGGGCCCTGAATGGAGGTGAGGGAGGGGGCAAATCAGCAGGTGTAGCATTTCTGCTGCTTGTAGTGATACGTGCCAGGAGGGAGATTTGTGCGGAAGGACAAATGGGCAAGGGAATCATGGAGGAAGCGATCCCTGTGGAAAGTGGAGAGTTGCGGGGGTGGAAGAGGCAACGATGTGTTTGGTGCTAGTATCCCGTTGAAGATGGTGGAAGTTGTGGAGAATGATGTGTTGGATCATGGTGTGGTAGGTGAGAACAAGAAGGGCTGTCTCCCTGTTAAGCTGACAGGAATATGACATCTGGGAACATGGACAAGATGTGATGAAGGCAGTGTCAACAGTGGAGCAAGGGAAACACTATCCTTTGAAGAAGGAGGATATCTCTGATGTTCTGGAAAGGAAGCCCCATCCTGGGGACAGATGTGGCAGAGACAAAGGAACTGAGAAAAGGTTATAACATTTTTAAAGGAGACTGGGTGGGAAGACGTATAGTTAAGATAGCCGTGGGAATCGGTTGATTTATAAAAGATTTTAGTTGACAGTTTGTTTCCAGAGATGGAGACAGAGACATCGAGAAAGGGGAGAGACGTGTCAGAAAAGGACCTAGTGAATTTAAGGGCAGGGTGGAAGTTGCAGGCAAGGTTGGTGAAGTTGTCGAGCTCAGCATAGGTGCATGAAGTAGCACCAATGCCATCAACGGTGTACTGTAGTGCAGAAAGAACCAGAGAGCATTACCGGGGAAGGCTTGGGACATGGACTGTTCCATGTAGCCAACAAAAAGGCAGGCATGGCTGGGGCCCATGCGGATGCCCATGGCTGCCCCTTGAGTTTGGAGAAAGCAGGAAGAGCTGAGGGAGAAATTGTTTATAGTGAGGATCAGTTCTGCCAGAAGGAGGAGAGTAGTGGCAGAGGGCAACCGGTTGGTTCTTTTATTAAGAAAAAAATGAAGAGCTTTAAGGCCTTCTCGATGGGGGCTAGAAATGTATAGGGACTTGATATTCATGGTGAAAATGAGGCAGTCAGGGTCAGGGAATTAAAATTTGTTGAGGAGATTGAGAGCATGTGAAGTGATGCAGATGTAGGGACTAAACCAAAAAGGATACAATGGAGTCAAGGTATAAGACAGGAGTTTGGTGGAGCAGGCAGAGACACTGGGCCTAACTGAACAAAAAGGTTTGTGGCTTATGGGTAGGAGGTAGAAACAAGCAGTGCAGAGTGAGGGAACTATGAGTTTGGTGGCAGTGGACAGGAGATCTCCAACGTTGATGAAGTTAGTGATGGTGTGGGAGACAGTCACCTGATAGTCTCTACGGGGGTCCTTTTCAAGGGGTAAGTAAGATGAGATGCCTGAGAATTGCTGCCCGGCCTCTGCAAGATAGAGGTCAGTCCGACACACTACTACAACAGCACCTCCTTTGTCTGTGGGTTTCATGGTGAGGTTGCTGTGGAGAGTATAAAAGGCCATGCTTTCGGGGGGGGGGGGGCGAGGTTTGAGGAGGAGAGAGGAACGCTGAAGTCGAGCTGGTTGATGTCTCATCAACAATTAGAGATTAAAAGATACAGAGCAGATAGGGAAACAGAGTGCGGTATCCAAGAAGAGGAGGAGGGATGGAGACAGGAGAAGTGGGTCATTGGTGTGGGGTGGGAGATCTTTTCCAAAGAGGTGGATGTGATGGAAGAAGAGCTTGGCATTGGGCTGGGCACAGAACTCACTGAGATACGGGCGAAGGGGAACAGAGGTGGTAAGCCCTTGCTGAGGATAGAATATTCCACCTTATGAATTTCTCCTTCCAGTAGTTTTTCCCTCCCCCTTCCCTCTCCTTCTATTCCCCACTCTGGCCTCTTCTTCTCCGGCCCTTTGCCTTTTCCACCTATCACCTCCCTGCTTCTCCCTTCATTACCCCTTCCCCACCCACCTGGCTTCCCCCATCATCTTATGGCTTGTCTTCCTCTTCTCCCCACCCTTTCATTCTGGCATCCTCCCCCTTAATTTCCAGTCCTGATGAAGAGTCTTGGCCAGAAACATCAACTGATCATTCACTTCCATGGATACTGCCTGACCTGCTGAATTCTTCCAGCACTTTATGTGTCTAACTCCCTAAACATGTCACCCTTCCTGCCTATGTTATCGGTACCTGCATAGACCACAACCTCTGGCTGCTCACCCACACCCTTAACAATGCTATGGACTCAATCCAGCAGGTCCGTGACAATGGCACCTGGGAGGAAGCATACCATCCGGGAATCTCATTCACGTCCATATTGTCTCCTGTTTGTTCCCAAACCAATGAATCCCCTATCATTACTGCTTCCTTTTCCCTACCCCTTTCCATTCTGAGTCACAGAGTCAGATTCAGTGCCAGAGATCTGACTGCTGTGGCATTCTTCCCCCCCACCCCGAAATTGTTTCCAAAACATGATACTTGTTACTGAGGGGAACAGCCATAGGGGTGCCCTGCATTGGCTGCTTTACCCCCCTTCACTCTCAGAAGATCATCCAGTCACCTTGTCCTGCAGCTTAAGTGTAACTATCGTCCTGTACCTCCTGGACCACTCCATCTCTCAAATGAGCTGAAGACCGTCCAGCTCCAGCTCTATTTCCCTAATATGATCTGTAAGAAGCTTCAGCTGCGTACACTTGCTGCAGGTGTAGTTGTTAGGGACACTGGAGATTTCCCTGTCTTCTCACATCTCGCAAGAGGAGAACTCTCCTGTCCTGATTGTCATTCTTACTGCTCTAAATGTGCACTAAGAAAGGAAGAAGGAAAAAACTTCCTAGAAACTTACCCTGGCCTTCTCTTTCTTCTTGCCAGAGGTTCTTTATTTAAAGCCTCAAACTCCCCAATCTAACCCTGTCCCACGCCAGCAATAACCTAAATCCTAACTTCTTTTTATTGGCCCTTGCCAAGTGCCCATTACTCCAAATGATGTCAAGCTCTGCAGAAAGTCTCAATGTGCCCCACTGGCAAGTAATCTGGCGCTAAGATCCACAAGCAGTTGCTTCCATGATCTTAAGACCATAAAACATGGGAGCAGAATTAGGCCATCTAGCCCATCAAGTCTACTCTGCCATTCAATCATGGCTGATCCTTTTTTTCTATCTCTTCCTCAACCCCAGTTCCCAGCCTTCTCCCCGTAACCTTTGAAGCCATGTCCAATCAAGGACCTATCAATCTCTGCCTTAAATACACCCAACGACCTGCCCTCCACAACTGCATGTGGCAACAAATTCCACAAAATCACCAGCCTTTGGCTAAAGAAATTTCTCTGCATCTCTGTTTTGAAAGGGCGCCCCTCTATCCTGAGGCTGTACCTTCATGTCCTAGACTCTCCCACCATGAAAACATCCTTTCTACATCTACTCTGCCTAGGCCTTTCAACATTCAAAAGGTTTCAATAAGCTCCCCCCTCATTCTTCTGAATTCCAGTGACTGCAGACCCAGAGCCATCAAACGTTCTCTGTATGATAACCCTTTCATTCCTGGAGTCATCCTTGTGAACCTCCTCTGGATCCTCTCCAAAAAACTGTTCACAATACTCAAGGTGAGGCCTCACCAGTGCCTTATAAAGGCTCATTATCACATCCTTGCTCTCGTATTCTAGACCTCTTGGAATGAACGCTAACATGGCATTTGCCTTCCTCATCACCGACTCAACCTGCAAGTCAACTGTCAGGGTGTTCTGCACAAGGACTCCTAAGTCCCTCTGCATCTCAGATTCCTGGATTTTCTCCCCCTTTAGAAAATAGTCTGTACATTTATTCCTATTGCCAAAGTGCATGAACATGCATTTTCCAACATTGTATTTCACTTGCCACTTTCTTGCCCATTTTCCTAATCTGTCTAAGTCCTTCTGCATCCCACCTGTTTCCGCAACACTACCTGCCCCTCCACCAACCTTTGTATTTTAATCTCCACCAAAATCACTACAGACCCCATTCATTTTTTAAAATCTGTCTCTAAGATCCATAAGCAACAGCTTCCTTGATCTCAATCTCCACAGAAAGCCCCAACAGGCCCTGTGCACTTTTTAAATTTGGCCATAAACTCAGCTGGACTGGTCACATCAATACCATGCTGCAAGAGTGGATCAGAGTTTGGGACAAGCTGACTCCCAGAGCCATTCCACCAGCCAGACAGCACTGGTCTGGCGTGTGATGCCACTGGAGCCTTAAGCAGTGAGCAGGACATGGCTGGGCATTTTACCACACTGCTGGTATTGAAACTTACCTCATATTAGGCTAGATCTGTGTGGAGTCAGACTGGAACCTGTAACCTTCTGAATCAATGAGACATGTTGCCACCAAGCAAAAACTGACACTTGGTGTCCTGGAAAATCTTTCTGAAGCTCAGTAAGGTCTCATACGAGAGAAACCATCTACTCATCTATTTATCTCTCCTCTACCTTCTTGTACAGACATTAAGAACATGGTGCAGACTGTAGGTGCCAACGTTACAGGACCTAACATCACACTGACGTGGGTAGTCAATCCAGTTCCAGGAACTGTGATCCTCAACTATCAAATTAACATCAATTGTACAAATAACACAGGTGGGGTCCAGCAGATTCAGAGCTCCTGGCCTGCAGACACGACCACTTTAATTTTAACAGGTAAGGTGTTCCAGATCCACTCTCATCAGTCAATATTGACAAATGGAGTGAGTGCTCAGTTGCTGAATTTGTCTTTCTGGGTACCCTTTCCAGGCTGGCGTTTTGGTGCAGTATCGTCGGGGTAGGGCTGATTTGGTGAAACAACAGTGGTGTGAGGTTATAGAAGTGCGGTGGGGTAAGGAAGGTGGGATTGCGGGGTGCTGTGCAGTGTTGTAGGAGTGAGGTTATTGGGGAAAGAGGAAGTGGTGTCATGATATAGCAGGGTAGTTTTGTTGGGGGTTT
Organism: Mobula birostris; assembly: GCF_030028105.1. NCBI lineage: Eukaryota > Metazoa > Chordata > Chondrichthyes > Myliobatiformes > Myliobatidae > Mobula > Mobula birostris. The sequence goes on along the minus strand of NC_092378.1, from coordinate 47,733,148 downwards.
GGTGGTGTGCTATAGGAGTAAGGATGGTTTGGGGAAGCAGGGATGGTGTGGGAATGTGGGTGATACAGTGTTGTTGTGAGAGAGGGGAGTAGTGGAAGTGGAGTTGGTGTTGGGATTGATGTGATGCAGTATAAGTGGGTTAGAGATAAAATGGGCTATAGGAAATTTGGTCGTCTACTGTTATGTGAGGTAGAGAAGGTGAGGATAGTGTGTTGTTACTGAAATGGGAGGTAGGGAAGTAGGGCTGTGTGGTGTGAAGATGGAGTTAAGTGGGTGAAATGGTGGCATATTGTTGAATGAGGGAGATGGGCCTGTCCGAGAGGTAATGTGGGAAAGTGGAGGGTTCTAAGTTCAAAGTAAATTTATTATCAAATTACACACACAGACACACACACACACACGTCACCATGTACAACCCTGAGATTCACTTTCTTGCAGCCATAATCAATAAATCCAATAACCATAACAGAATCAATGAAAGACCGCACTAACTCTGTGGATAACAAGTGTACAAAAGACAACAAACTATTCAAATACAAAAAGAAAGAAAAAGAGAAGTAATAATAATAATATTCCATCTCATGCTCATGATTATTAGAAACTCTTAATGTATATAAATTACACCCAATCCTTGTGAAATTTCTGCAATATCTGATGAAGCATTGGCCTACTATAATCACCCTATCCATTAACAACCAAAAATGAACAACTACCATTATCAAAATAAACTGAGGCATTTTCTCGAGCGACTCTCTAAGCCCACTATGGTTTTGGCTAGCTTTAAACCCGCTCTCTAATTTACCCGAAAAGTTGACTGTACTTTTTTTCCATAGGTGCTGCCTGGCCTGCTGAGTTCCTCCAGCATTTTGTGTGTGTTGATTGGATTTCCAACATTTGCAGATTTTCTCTTGTCTAATTTACCGAATAAGACAAAAACGGGATATCAAATCTGAGACAAGCAAATGAATTATACCTTGAAACCCCTCTATATAATGGAGAATTTGAAATTATACACTCCTTCATCAGTAAAACTAAAGCAATTAATTCAAATAGTAGAACTATTTTCCAAAGATATAAACAGGAACTTTGAACTAAATAAATGCAGAACATTAGACATTTAAAAAGTTACAATAGAGCTAGTAGGTTATAAAACAGAGCAGCAGGATACAATACAGCCTATAGGTGAATATGAAACATGCTGTATAAGCATCTGGGACATCAACAAGCAAATAATAGTGTGATAAAGGGAAAACGTTCAAGAGAATTTACTTCAAGGTTTAAGAAAATCTGCCAAACGGAGCTCAATAGTAAAAATATAGCAAAGGCAATAAACAGTTTCACTATTCCCATATTAATGTATTCCTTTGGCATAATAAATTGGTCTGAAAATGATCTGGAAATTTTACAAAGAAAAATAACAACTGAAATGACAAATTTTAGAAAACACTATGTACATTTGAACACACTTACATTAACACTATCTGGGATAGACGGAGGAAGAGGAATAACAGACATAAAAACTGACACAGCAGTGAGATAAAACTTCTGAGGGTATATTTTCATCAATGAGAACAGGATCCAGCACTCCATGCGAGCATATGAAATTCTGATAAGATGTACATACCCCTAAACTTAAGTGAAAGCACAACCCAGAAAAATGAAGAAATTATCACTACAGAAGAAAAAGTTAATGAATGGAAAAGCATGACCCTCTATGGAAGACATCCCCACAGTCTGAGCAGACTGGATATTAATAAGGAGGCGTCGAATGCCTGGCTCAGAGTTGGAGATCTCTTCTCAGCAACAGAGGGGTTCCCTGTGGCAATACAGGACCAGGTGGTTAACACAGAATATATCAAAAATACATAATAAAAGACCAACAAATTCAAGACGATAAGTGCAGAAATGGCAAGAGATACTAGAAGCAATCCAATGCATTACAGGGCTCAGCACCAGGTTAACTCAATTTGATAACTTACACAGGCACAATCAAGTGAAAAACATAATTCAGTAAAACCTTGCTTTAAAATACAAACTCATAAAATGTACCATACCCTACTATAAATACAAGCCTGATCCAGTTTTAGAGTGAGGGTCCTACAAATTATATTACCACCAATTCATTATTACAGGTAGGACAATCCATAATAACCATCTGGATATCCCAATATTAAGATGGAGAGTGACATAGTTAATTCAGAAACAAAGGTTCTGAACTTAAAGAAGGGTAACTTTGAAGGTACGAGACGTGAATTAGCTAAGATAGACTGGCAAATGACACTTAAAGGGTTGACGGTGGATATGCAATGGCAAGCATTTAAAGATCGCATGGATGAACTACAACAATTGTTCATCCCAGTTTGGCAGAAGAATAAATCAAGGAAGGTAGTGCACCCATGGCTGACAAGGGAAATTAGGGATAGTATCAATTCCAAAGAAGAAGCATACAAATTAGCCAGAAAAAGTGGCTCACCTGAGGACTGGGAGAAATTCAGAGTCCAGCAGAGGAGGACAAAGGGCTTAATTAGGAAGGGGAAAAAAGATTATGAGAGAAAACTGGCAGGGAACATAAAAACTGACTATAAAAGCTTTTATAGATATGTGAAAAGAAAAAGATTGGTTAAGACAAAAGTAGGTCCCCTACAGACAGAAACAGGTGAATCGATTATGGGAAGCAAGGACATGGCAGACCAATTGAATAACTACTTTAGTTCTGTCTTCACTAAGGAGGACATAAATAATCTTCTGGAAATAGTAGGGGACAGAGGGTCCAGTGAGATGGAGGAACTGAGGGAAATACATGTTAGTAGGGAAGTGGTGTTAGGTAAATTGAAGGGATTAAAGGCAAATAAATCCCCGGGGCCAGATGGTCTGCATCCCAGAGTGCTTAAGGAAGTAGCCCAAGAAATAGTGGATGCATTAGTGATAATTTTTCAAAACACTTTAGATTCTGGACTAGTTCCTGAGGATTGGAGGGTGGCTAATGTAACCCCACTTTTTGAAAAAGGAGGGAGAGAGAAACCAGGGAATTATAGACCGGTTAGCCTAACATCGGTGGTGGGGAAAACGCTAGAGTCAGTTATCAAAGATGTGAATACAGCACATTTGGAAAGCAGTGAAATCATCGGACAAAGTCAGCATGGATTTGTGAAAGGAAAATCATGTATGACGAATCTCATAGATTTTTTTGAGGATGTAACTAGTAGAGTGGATAGGGGAGAACCAGTGGATGTGGTATATTTGGATTTTCAAAAGGCTTTTGACAAGGTCTCACACAGGAGATTAGTGTGCAAACTTAAAGCACAGGGTATTGGGGGTAAGGTATTGATGTGGATAGAGAATTGGTTGGCAGACAGGAAGCAAAGAGTGGGAATAAACTGGACCTTTTCAGAATGGCAGGCAGTGACTAGTGGGGTACCGCAAGGCTCAGTGCTGGGACCCCAGTTGTTTACAATATATATTAATGACTTAGATGAGGGAATTAAATGCAGCATCTCCAAGTTTGCGGATGACACGAAGCTGGGCGGCAGTGTTAGCTGTGAAGAGGATGCTAAGAGGATGCAGAGTGACTTGGATAGGTTGGGTGAGTGGGCAAATTCATGGCAGATACAATTTAATGTGGATAAATGTGAGGTTATCCACTTTGGTGGCAAAAACAGGAAAACAGATTATTATCTGAATGGTGGCCGATTAGGAAAAGGGGAGGTGCAACGAGACCTGGGTGTCATTATACACCAGTCATTGAAAGTGTGCATGCAGGTACAGCAGGCGGTGAAAAAGGCGAATGGTATGCTGGCATTCATAGCAAGAGGATTCGAGTACAGGAGCAGGGAGGTACTACTGCAGTTGTACAAGGTGGTGAGACCACACCCTGGAGTATTGTGTGCAGTTTTGGTCCCCTAATCTGAGGAAAGACATCCTTGCCATAGAGGGAGTACAAAGAAGGTTCACCAGATTGATTCCTGGGATGGCAGGACTTTCATATGAGGAAAGACTGGATTGACTGGGCTTATACTCGTTGGAATTTAGAAGATTGAGGGGGGGATCTTATTGAAACATATAAAATCCTAAAGGGATTGGACAGGCTAGATGCAGGAAGATTATTCCCGATGTTGGGAAAGTCCAGAATGAGGGGTCACAGTTTGAGGATAAAGGGGAAGCCTTTTAGGACCGAGATTAGGAAAAACTTCTTCATACACAGAGTGGTGAATCTGTGGAATTCTCTGCCACAGAAAACAGTTGAGGCCAGTTCATTGACTATATTTAAGAGGGAGTTAGATATGGCCCTTGTGGCTAAAGGGATCGGGGGTATGGGGGGAAGGCTGGTACAGGGTTCTGAGCTGGATGATCAGCCATGATCATACTGAATGGCGGTGCAGGCTCGAAGGGCCGAATGGCCTACTCCTGCACCTATTTTCTATGTTTCTATAATATTACAGGATAAACAAGCTAGAACAGCTTACTTAATAGATACAGCCATTCCAAACACACATACCAAAATCAATAAGTGAAAACACCAGAAATATGCTGAATTAAAAGAGGAAATTGAAAGACGATGGAACATGAGCAGGGTGTACCTTATCCCAATTGTAATATCTAGAACTTGTGTCATCCCAAAGTCACTACACAATAGCATTAAACAATTAGGCCCACATCACAATATTTATGTAAATCTCCAGAAAGCCAATCACCACTAGAATAGTCTGAATGTTTCTTAGCAATTGAGAAACAAGGTTTTACTGAATTAAGCTGAGAAAAATAAAACAATAATAAATGAATATCGAAAACATGAGATGAAGAGTCCTTGAAAGTGATCCATAGGTTGTGAGAACATTTCAGTGATGGGGCGAGTGAAGCTTTTCCTTGTGGTTCAGGAACGTGATGGCTGAGGGGTAATAACTGTTCCTGAACCTGGTGGTGTGAATCCTGAGGCTCCTGTACCTTCTCCCTGATGGCAGCAATGAAAAGAAAACTTGACTGAGGTAGTGTGGGTTAATGTAGTGGGTTAACGCAGGAAATTGTTAGCCATGTGGATTCAGAATTGTCCTGAAGATCGAGGGTAATGGTTGATAAGACCTATTCTGTCTGGAGATCAATGAGTAATAATTTTCCTTAGGGACCTGTACTTCTGTATTACATTCAGTTCTGGTTACATCATTTTAGGCAGAATCCTAAGGCTTTGGAGAGGGTGCAGAAGAGGTTTTCCAGGACACTGTCGAGATTAGACAACATGTAATATAGGAAGAGATTGGACAAACTTGGGTTGTTTTCTCTGGAGTGGTAGAGGCTGAGGGGAAAAACTGATAGAGCTGTATAGATTATCTGTGAACAGAGTAGACAGCCAGTATCTTTTTCCCTGGGTTGAAATGTTTAATACCAAAGTGCATGCATTTAGAGTGAGGGGGTAATTTCAAATGTGATGAGTGGGGCAAGTGTTTTCCACAGAGTGGTGAGTACCTGATGAGCTGCCTGAGGTGATGGTGAAGACAAATAAAATGGGGATGTTGAGGAGGCTTTTAGATAGATACATGAATGTGCAGCAAATGGAAGAATATGAATATTGTATAGGGAGATGGGATTACTTCAGTTCAGAATTTGATTACTAGTTCAATTAGTTTGGTGTTGTGGTGTGGTACTGTAGGGGTAGAGATGGGTAGTGCAAACAGAAGCAGTGTGAGCCTGTAGAAGTCTGTGGAGTAAGGGTGGATGTTCAGGGGTGTAGAGGGTTGGTGGTTAGGTGGACTGCTATAGGAGTTATTGAGATGAGGTTGTGTAGGGGAGGCAATGGGAGTGGTTTTGTGGGAATGTGGGTGGTGCAGTGTTGTAGTGAGAGAATGGAGTAGTCGAAGGGGAGATACTGTCAGGATGGTGTGATGTAATGTAGAGCTAGAGTGGGTTAAATGGGGGTTTGGTGCTGTAGAGTAGAGTTATATGGTTGGATGAGGTAGAGGAAGTGATGGTAGAGACAGACCTTTGACTGGTTTTGAGGTAGAGACAGAAACCAATTACAAATGAAGCAGGGACTCCTAGGCCCAGGAAACAGATGCAGAGATCTCTGCTTTGAGGAGTGGCCTCTGAGTTTTAAAATTCCAGTGAGCTGCAGCAGATCCTCCTCCCTGAATTGGTTGACAAAATTTAACAGAGATCCTCATTAAGGCTGCCCAACTCAACAACTACTGTACCTCCATTCATACTCCACCAAGATCAATGTGAGATTTCCTCAGGTGCTGGGTTTTAATAAATGATTTGATTAAGAGGAGGGAAACATGGAGGTCTATGGAGGAAAAAGCAGAGCTGAAGTTTGAGAGTGATGTTGATAAACATGAAAAGAGAAGAGTACAGAATTCCAAGGAGATGGTAGGGCTGAGGAGGCCTCAGAGATGAGGAGGAGAGAGACCACTTAAGGATTTAAATATGAAGATCTAGTTTTGAAAATGAATGCATACACACAAGGGATTTCACATGCACAGGTATGATGGATAAGACCTGAAGTCAAATACAGTGGTAGAATTTTGGATGAGTGTAACTTTAGTGAATGTGTGATGTGGGAGGGAGCTTAGCAGACCACAACAGCATGAAAATAAAACTTAACAAAATGCATATGATGGAAGTCTGAAAGACATACAGAAAATAAAGGTCAGACAGCATCCACAGAGAAAGAAATAGGGTTAACATTTCTGGTTAGGACTGCTGATGGAGTGTTCAATGGAGACACAAAAGACTATAGATGTAGGAATCTATAACAAGGAACAAAACACTGGGGGAGCTCAGTGACTCAGGAAGAATCTGTGTTGTGAAATGAATCTTCAGTTGCTCTGGAAACAGTGAAGTGCTCAAGTGTGGAAGAAGACTGAGGCTGGTTCTCTGGGAATCAAACACGTTACAAGAGAAACAGGACAAAGCAGAGACTCCCAGTCCCAACGACTGGAAACTTGCCTCAGCGACACACACTGAGAGTTGGAGGTTCACAACCAGCAACATCGACAGATCCTTTCGCTCCTAGATGTTGTCTGCACTGCAGAGTACCTCCAGCAGTTTGTATTCTTGAAGAGGGAGTGTTAAACTTGTAGTTCATTATGAGGCACTGCCACGATCTACTTGTTGAATTCTCAGAGAAGGTCAGGTGTTTCCATGGAAATTGTTTTGCATATATTTACAGCTTACTTTGTTAACTTGAATCTCAGGTCTGGGCTCCCTGTCCATGTGTACGACTATCATCCAGGTAAACACCTCCTCAGACGGCCTGGTGACCTCCCAACCTTTCACCTTCAACATCCACTCTGGTGAGTCTCTAAGTTCTCTGTCATTTTGAGATTCTCTGCACAATGTATAGATTCAATTGGTAATTATTTTATTATTATCACATTTACTGAGATCCAGTAAAAATCTTTTGTTTGCAGTCAGATCACTCCATACATAGGTACACTGGAGTTGTACAATGCCAGGGAAATAAAAGCACAATGCGGAATATAGTGTTACAGTTACAGAGACAGTGCAGTGAGGGCCGATAAATTAAATACAAGGACCATGATAAGGTAGATGGTGAGATCAAGAGTTCATTTTTATTGTACAAGAGGTCCATTCAACTCTAATAATGATAGAATAGAAACTGTGTTCAGGTCATCTGTTGTGGGTTTTTAAGCTTCTGTATCTTCTGTCCAGGGGGAGGGGGTAGAAGAGAGAATGACAGAGTTGGAGGGGGCCTTGATTGCGTTGGCAGTTTTCCTGAGGCAGAGGGAAATATAGATAGAGTGGATGAGGAGAGGATGGTGTTTTTTTGATGGAGTATGTTCACAACTCTCTCAACTTCTTGTGGTCTTTAGCAAAGCAGTTCTCATAACAATCTGTGATGCATTTGGAGAGCTGTGCTCCATCAAATTCAAACTGACATTTGTAGGCAACTTGGTTGAGAACAGAACTGGGCAGAGAAGATGTTAAAACGTGAGGTAGTTTTGCTCCCTCTGTTTCTCTATCTTTCTATATACCTTGCACCCTCTCTTGCTCCATCTCTCTATATATCTCACATTCTACCACTCCCTCTATCCCTCCATATAGCTTACACCATATTTCTCCCTCTATCCCTCTATCTCTCACAATCTTAATTGCTATCTCTGACATTCTCTCGGTCTTTCAGCCTCTCTTATTCTGCCGCTCAGTCTTTCATTTCCCCCATAATGTAGTCTTTGACCGCAAGTATAAAACAGCTGTGAAGACTGGAATGATGGGTTCGAGGGAGGCACTTGTGACCAGTGAGTAATTTTGAGTATATTTCTATCCACCTAAGCTGCCTAGTAGTAAACTAACCAGCCAGTGAATTGAAATGGATTTTGATTTGATCTCACCATCTTCCTGCCAGGGTTAAATTAATTTGAACATTTAGAGTTTTACAAGTGTGAAAATTGAGCCTGTAATCTTAATTCACAAGAGCCTAAGGGTTTAAAACATTCTCCATTGTTTTAGCAGAACATCAATATAAACATACAATATAAATTAAAACTGAGCATAACACACGCCTGCTTTTCAGATGTGGATGGATGTCTGTCGGACAAGGGCGGCTGCTCCCAGCTCTGTGTGAACACAATGGGCAGTTACCACTGTGACTGTCACCCAGGGTACACCCTGAGACCTGGAAACAGAACATCATGCACAGGTTTGACCTTTTACATTTTATCCTTGAAGAACTCACTCCAACTACTTTGTTAAAAGCATGATTTGTGGTCTCCCTTAAACCCATCATTCCAATCTATTTTCAATGTTAGTTTGCAGGCTGAGTTAACATTCCTTTCTAGAATACTGAAATATAAAAGCAAGAATGAATTGCTAAGGCTTTATATGACATTAATCAGAACAAATTTGGGGTAATGTGAGCAGTTTTGGGCCCCAGATCTAAGAAAAGTTGTGTTAGCATTGGAGAGGGTCTGGAGGAGGTTTATGAGAATAATGCTGGGAATGAAAAGATTAACATAAGAGGACATTTCATGGCTCTGGGCCTGTACTTACTGTTGAAAAGCCAAAATAGAGTGGACACGAATAAGTTGTTTCCATCACTGGGAGACCCTAAGACCAGAAAACAAAGCCTCAGAATACAACAAATACTCTTTAGAACAGAAATGAGGAGGAGTTTCTTTAGCCAGATGGAGGTGAATCTGTGGAATTCATTGCCACAGACAGCTGTGGAAGCCAAGTCATTGTGTGTATTTAAAGCAGAGGTTGATAGGTACTAATAAGGACATGAAATGTTATGGGGAAAAGACAGGAGAATGGGGTTGAGTGGTAAAATAAATCAGCTAAGCTCAAATGGCAGAATCTGTGCCTATGTCTTATAGTCTGATAGTCATAACATGCCCCTGCTTTTCAGATGTCAATGAATGTCTGCAGGACAATGGCGGCTGCTCCCAGCTCTGTGTGAACACGGTGGGCAGTTACCACTGTGACTGTCACCCAGGGTACACCCTGAGACCCGGAAACAGAACATCATGCACAGGTTTGACCTTCTGCATTTTATTCTTGAAGAACCCAAACCAAATATTACCATTTTTTAAAAGCAAGACTTGTGGTTCTGCAACGTAATCATGTAGCAATGGAAAATCAAGCATTTTCATAGCTATGGAGACAATAGTGAATTCTTTCCTTTCTTCAAAACTGCAGATGTGGATGAGTGTCAGAGTGAGGGCCACAACTGTCACAGCTCGGCCTTCTGTTCCAACACCCCCGGCTCTTTCCAGTGTGTGTGTGGGGCTGGGTACACTGGGGATGGACAGACTTGTACAGGTAAGTGACACTGAAGATTCAATGCCAATTCAATGCCTTTCATGGAAGGATTCTATATGGTCAGGAATCTCTGAAGTATGTTGTATCGTTAGGTGTAATACACACGTCCACACATCCTTGAAGTTAGGACAGGACAACAGGATGGTTAAACAGGATGTGTTCTGTTATTATTTGAAACATCAAGTATACAACTATGGAAGTAATGCTCAAACTAAATCCAGCACTGGTTAGACCACAGTCTGTGTACTTTAGAGAGTTCTAGTCACCACATTCCATGACAGGTGTGATTACACTGCAGAGAAGGCAGCAGGTTAACCAGAATGTTTCCAGGACTGTAAAACATGTGGCTGTGAGGAAGAATTGAAGTTCAAGTTGTTCTATTTGGGACAGAGAAAGCTGAGAAAAGTCAATTGAGGAGTAGGGGTAAATAAAAGGGACCCATTTCATAGAACGTGGAACATAAAACAGTTAAACACAATACAGGTCCATTGGTCCATGGCAATGTGCTGGCCTTTTAACCTACACCAAGATCAATATAATTCTTCTTTCCATATAGCCCTCCATTTTTCTATCATCCCCATTGCTTAAGAGTCTTTTAAATGTCCTTAATGTATCTGACTTTTCCACAACCCCCAGCAATGCATTTTGTGCACTTTCACTGTCTGTGTTAAAAACATATTTCAAACATCATCCCTATACATTCCTCTCATATTAACCTTTTCTGCGCTGAGAAAAAGTCACTGGCTGTCCACTCTAGCTATGTCTCTTATTATCAAACACACTTTTATCAAGTCACTGCTTATTCTCTGCCTCACGCCCTAGTTTGTCCAACCTTTCCTCATAAAGCAGGCTCTCTAATCCAGACAGCATCCTGCTAAATCTCCTCTGAACCTTCACTAAGTTTCCATATCCTTCCTATAATGAAACAAACAGAATGAAACACAAAACTCCAAGTGTGATCTAACCAGAATTTTATTGAGCATTACCTCTCAGCTCTTAAACTCAGTTCCCTGACTACCAAAGACCAACCTACAGTATGTTTTCTTAACCACCCTGTTGGCTTGCATCACAACTTTCAGGGATCTATGGACTTGGACCCCAAGATCCTTCTGTCCCTCCACAATGCTAAGAACCCTGCCATTAATATTGTACTCTGCCTTCAAGTTTGACCTTTCAAATTATATCACTTTACACTTTTCTGGATTGAACTCCATCTGCCACTTCTCAGCCTAACTCTGCATCCTGTCAATGTCCCATTGTAACCATGGCAACATACTACACTGCCCACAACAGTACCACACTTTGTGTTGTCTGCAAATTTACTAACCCACCTTTCCACTTCCTCATCTAAGTGATTTATGAAAATGACAAAGAGTGGGAAATCCAGAACAGATCCCTGTGGAATACCACTCGTTATGGACCTCATCCTTTTGTTGGCAAACCAAATCTGAATTTATGCAACACACACAAAATGCTGGAGGAACTCAGCAGGCAAAGCAGCATCCATGGAAAGGAATACAGTCGACATTTCGGGCTGAGCCCATTCCTCAGGACTGGAGAGTTCCAGTGTGATGCTTGGATTTCCAGCATGTGCAGATTTTCTTTTGTTTGCGAATTCATGCACTAAGTTTCCATTAATCTTCTGCCTCTTGACTTTCAGAATGGGGAACCTGACAAATATTTCCCTAAACTCCATGTGCATCACATCTACTGCTCTACCTTCATCAATTTGTTTTGTCACTTCCTTGAAGAATTCAGTCAGCCTTGTAAGGCCTGAACTATCTTGCTGACTACCCCTAATCAGCATGTTTCTCCAAATGCTCGTAAATCCTGTCTCCAAGAGTTCTCTCCAAACCCTGCAAACCACTGATGTAAGACTCCCAAGATTATTCCCATCAGCTTTCTTGAACAAATGTATAACATTTACTGTCCTCCAATCTTCCGTTAGTAAGACAGCGATGCAGCAATCTCTTCCCGTCGTAACATGGGGGATATCCCTCCTGGCCCTGGGAACTCATCTATCCTAATGTTATTCAAACATCTTCCACTTCTCTTCCTACCCAGCCATCAAAGTAATTGACCCATATATTGGTGTCAAGATAATAGAGGCTTATTCTGTGAATAGTGTGAGGAGATAGGCAGCTAGAGACTCCTGCAATGACTACAGAGGTTCTTTTGTGAGGAAACAAGCTGACTCAGGCTCTTTCACATGCAATATTTGTACATTGTGGTGAGAAGTTGATTGTTCAAGAAGCAGGTGACCTTCCAGTGACCTCTCTCTTTCTTCCCAACTCCAGATGTGGATGAGTGCCAGACTGGAAGTCACAACTGTCACAGTTCGGCCTCCTGTTCCAACAGCCCCGGTTCTTTCCAGTGTGTGTGTGGGGCTGGGTACACTGGGGATGGAAGAACTTGTACAGGTAACTGGTACTGAATTTTTCACTGTGGAAATCTCTCAGTTAACTTATTTGTTTGATACCATCCCTCCATGAAATGATGATTTATCCCATTGGGACCAGGGACTTATTTATCCAAATGATTTTCAAAATTTACAGCACATCCTCTTTCTTAATTTTGATATGTTCCAGCATACTAGACTGTTCTGCACGAAGCTCACATTTGTCAAGGCTCCTGCCACTGGTGAAACTGAAGCAGTGGACTCATTAAGTACCTCCCCTACCTCCTCTGACTCCAGACACGCGTTTCCTCTTTTATCTCTGATCACTCCTATGCTCACTCTAGTCATCCTCCTTCAAGTACATGCAGAATGCCCCGCTTTTTTTTCTTAATCCTATTCACCAAGGCTTTCTCATGTCTCGTTTTAGCTCTCATGTCTCCTTTTAGCTCTCTTAAGTGCCTTATCTCCTAGCATCTTTAAAACTCTCAAGCTGTCTGTCTGATCTTTTCGTCCTAAACATTAAGTATGCTTCCTTTCTCCTTTTGACTAAATGTTCCACTTCTCTTGTCAACCACTGTCCCTTCACCTTACCATCCTTTCACTACCTGAATGGGACAAACCTACCCAGAACACAATGCAAGTACTCCCTAAACAACCTGCACTTTTCCATTACACATTTCCCTGAGAACATCTGTTCCCAATTTTCTCTCCTATGTTCTTGCCTAATAGCATCATAATTAGCCCTTCCCCCCACCCTTCTGCTCTTGTCATTATCCAAGACTATGGTAAATCTCAGGGAGGATGAAAGGTGACTTGATAATAGGTTAGAAGATGATAAGAGGCATAGATGGAGTAGATTGCCAAAGACTTTTTCCCAGGGTGGAAATGGCTAATATGAGTGGGGCAAATTTTTTAAATGAGAATTGAGGAAAGTGTAGAGGGTATCAGAGGTAAGTCTTATACAGAGAGTGGTAGATGGTGGTGGTGAAGGCAGATACATTATGGACATTTAAGAAACTCTTAATTAGGCACTTGGATGAAATAAAAATGGAAGGTAATGTAAGAGGGAAGGCCTAGATTGGTCTTAGAGTTACCTAAAAGTTCAGCACAACATCATGGGCTAAAGGGCCTGTACTGCGCTGTAAAGATCTATGTTCTATAAATTATGGTCACTGTCTCAAATATCCACTGAGAGATCTGCAGTATAACCTGACAAGGTTCTTGTGTAGTGCTAATCCTCCTCTCATTTCCCTTTGAGGTGGATTCAGTACAAAGAGTCAATGAGTCTAGGTAATTGGTAAAAGGATTAGAGGGAAAGTGAAGCAAAGTTTTTTTTATATATCAGAGACTGGTGGGAGTCTTGAATTCTCCAAGGGACTAGATGGTGCTCTCCTGCTCCCTGTCCCAATTTTCCCCCTTTCTCCCCTCTTGCCCCTTTCCACTTTCCACACCCTTTCCCCCACTTCTCCCTTTTTCCACCTTCCCTCTTCTCCCTCTTCCCCTAACCTCTTTCCCCCTCCCCTTCCCTTTCCCCCTCCCCTTCCCTTTCCCCCTCCCCTTCCCTTTCCCCCTCCCCTTCCCTTTCCCCCTTTACCCCTTCTCCCTCCCCCTTCTCCGCTTCCCCTTCCCCTCCTTTCCCCTCTTCCCCTTCCCTTCTACCCCTTATCCCTTACCCCACTCCCCACCTCCCCTCTTTCCCCCTTCCCCACCTCCCCTCTTTCCCCCTTCCCCTTGCCCCTCTTCCCCTTACTCCCTATTCCCCACCTTCTATCCCCACTTTCTCCCCAGATCTCCTTTCAGTCTCCATCACAATCCCGCTTGCACCCCTGTCTCCCTTCCTCTACCCCTTCTTTCCCTTCTTCCCACCTCCAATTCTCCACTCTCTCCCCATGTTCACCCTCCTTCCTATCTCTGTATCATGCCCCCCTCTTGTTACCTATCTTGTCCTATCACTTCCTCCATTCCTCACCCCCACTCTACAGCCTCCTTCCCCATGCCCCTTTCTTCTATAACATCTCTCTCTCATTCTCTCTCTCTCTCACACATTCTCTCTCTCTCCCCCTCCCTCTCCCCCTCTCTCCCCTCCCCCTCTCCCCCCCTCTCTCCCCCTCCCCCTCCCCCTCCCCCTCCCCCTCCCCCTCTCCCCCTCCCCCTCTCCCCCTCCCCCTCTCCCCCTCCCCCTCTCCCCCTCCCCCTCTCCCCCTCCCCCTCCCCCTCCCCTCCCCCTCCCCTCCCCCTCCCCTCCCCCTCCCCCTCCCCCTCTCCCCCTCCCCTCTCCCCCTCCCCTCTCCCCCTCCCCTCTCCCCCTCCCCCTCTCCCCCTCCCTCTCCCTCTCTCATATCACCAACCAGTTCTTTGATTGAAATGGCATCCAAGCTTACAACAACCTCGACTTTTTCGTTTTAAAACATGGAAACTGCAACTATAATCTGAAACATTATAATGAAAGCATTAATTTATTGTAACATCAATGTCATTTCCTGAAAATAAAATTGAGTGTAAGACAGCACTGTTTTTCAGATGTGGATGAATGTCTGCAGGACAATGGCGGCTGCTCCCAGCTCTGTGTGAACACGATGGGCAGTTACCACTGTGACTGTCACCCAGGGTACACCCTGAGACCCGGAAACAGAACATCATGCACAGGTTCGACCTTTTACATTTATCCTTGAAGAACCCAAACCAAATATTTTCCTTCTTTAAAAGCAAAACTTGAGATTCTACAATGAACTGTTGCAATGACTGAACTGATTGAGATGTGAAAAAATGGGAACTAGATGAGATTATTCAGCCCTAAGAATCTGTTCCATCAGTCAATGTGATCCTCTACATCACTGCCGTAAACCGCTGTCTCCCCCATATCCCATGATGGCATTTGTGTTTCAAAATCTCACCATCTCTTTCTTAACTATAACCTCAACATCGGTCAGAAGATTCCATCCTCTGACTGGAGAAATTTCACTTCATCTCATTCCTGAATGTTGTTCCCATATCCTGATACTGTGACCCCTGGTTCTGGGCATGCCCACTACGGGAAACCTCTGCTTTAGCTTGGCAGAAGTATGTAGTTTTGATGAAGTGAGATTGCTACTGTAGAAATAGAAAGATTACATACTATGATGTTCGTCCGTTTAAACATTTGGACCCCGTTACACATCTGAGCTGTTGGAATGACTCTACAGGACACACTGTAGACTAGTCACACAGACAGTCATTATAACCAGGTCCACACTCCTCTTCCACCTTCCCTCCATCTCTGGTGGTTTACTTATCTACTCTTTTCAGATGTCGATGAGTGTGCGGATCCTGCGCTGAATCAGTGTGACAGCAATGCTCAGTGTCTGAACTCGATGGGGTCCTACCACTGTGAGTGCAAATCCTATTACAGAGGGAATGGGACACACTGTGAAGGTGAGTAACAAAATAACAACCTCAGCCTCCTTGCCCATGATATATCAGATGTCACTCACGACGATTGATTAGGGCAGCAAAAAGAACCTTGAAAAAATCCAATTTGTTCAGTGATTCGTGTGGTCTTTCTTTGGTTTCAGGTTGCTTTTGCCCACCAGAAATTATCCCGGGAACTGTGGATCTGCAGGCTCTTTCAAGGAATCCCTGTCCCTGTGCATCTGGTTTCATTGTGTCCATTAATTTCCCCAGCTACTACCAGCATAGTGCCGACATGTACTGGTTCTTCAACTTGGTCCAGGTGTCTAACTCCACTCACCTGTACACAGGTAACACTCTGTTTCCAAAGATAAAGCAACAGTCATGACAGTTGCACCATCCAATGACCAGAAATCAGATGATGGGAAGGAAAGAAAGAGCTAGCTCCACAATCCAGATTGGGATTGACCACATTCCAAGAGTCTTATTTACATGTTCAGAACTCGTTTATCTATTTCATGACTTTGCCTTTGCTCATGTGATGTCAGTCATTGCAATCAGTCACTATGTGGTTGCTGCAGTGCACACAGATGTCGAGGCTATGGAAAACATTTTTCTATTCCCTTGTTTCACTTATTTGTGTGAGCAAACATAATAGTCACTGTGAGAAGAAAATCAAACCTTGTTATTCCTCACAGGAATGTCTATTGAATTTGCTTTTAAATCCTTCAGGGCAGATCATTCAGGAAACATAACAAGATTGAGACGTGGACAGCACGTTTCTGAGAGTTTGCTCTAATCCAGCTGGTTTACCAGTTGTGGAATCATTAATAGGTACATGGGACTTCATGGATGTATGTCAAATTGTCCCACATTCAGGAAATAGTGCAGCTCCTCTCAGTGTCCTGTCACAGAGGGATCCAACTGGTTACATTTAGAAATTATAGACATCCCACTGACTGACAACGTGCTGTGATGTGATTTTGTAAACTTTGAGTCTCTCTTCACTTTTGTGTGATGCCAGAGGAAAAAAGGATCCTAGCTTTAAGTTGCAAAATTGTTTTCATGAAAGGGTTGATGTTTAAGGAGTGTTTGTTGACTCTGGGTCTGTACTCACTGGAGTGTAGAGGTATTACGGGGATCTTATTGAAGCCTATCCAATATTGAAAGGCCTTGATAAAGTGAACGTGAAGAGAATGCTTCCTACAATGGTGGAGTCGATGATCAGAGGGCAGCGCCTCAGAGTTTAAGGGTATCACTTTAGAACAGAGATGAGGAGGAATTTCTTCAGTTAGAGGGTGATAAATTTGTGGAATTGGGTACTTTTAAAACACATTTGATAGGTTCTTGATTCGTAAGGGTGTTGAAGGTTATGAGCAGAAGGCAGGAGAGTAAGATTTTGGGGGGATAAAAATCCGTTATGATAGAACAGCATAGCAGACTTGATGGGCCAAATGGTCTAATTCTGAGCCTATGTCTTATGAGCCTATGGACAAGCTGCTGGGTGAGCTCAACAGGTCAAGAAGCATCTGTGGAGGAAAATAGACATTTAGCATTTTGGGTCATAATCTGTCACCTGGGTAAAAATTGGAGAGGACAGGTAGCCAGCATGAATAGGTGTGGAGGCAGGAGGAGCAAGGGCTGGAAAGTGATAGGTGGATCTGGTGAAGGTCACTTGTCAGAAGTGGTCTGATGAGAGAGGGAATAGGCTGGCATAAGTGGTGTCTGCACTGTAGCATAGTTCATCTTTTTTTTGTAGTTCCTTCCAAGATGTAACCAATGTGATTGAAAGACTGAATTAACCAGGATATTGCAACGACTTGGGGACCTGATTTATAGGAAAAAGCTGAGTAGATTAAGATTTTATTCCCTGGAGCACAGGAGAATGAGAGGAGATTTCAGAGATATACAAAGTTATGAGAGATATAGATAAGGTAAATGCAAGCGGGCCTAGCAAGCTTTTTCCCCTGAGTTTGGTTGAGACTAGAACTTGAGGTCATAGGTTAAGGATGAAATATTATGAGGAACCTAAGGAAGAACTTCTTTACTCAGAGTGCTTGAGAGTTTGGAATGAGCTGCTAGAGGAACTGGTGGATGTGGGTTTGATTTCAATAGTTAAGAGAAGCATAGATGGGAGACATATGGAGGGCTGTAATCCCGGTGTCGGTCAATAGAACCAAGCAAATAACAGTATAGATGGGCCAATAGGCCTGTCTCTGTGCTGTGGTGCTCTATGACTCTATAAGGAGTTTTACATTACCTTGCTAATAATGCCGTACAATCTGAGAAGTTGTTCCAGTTGTAATTTAGGAAGCAAGACACTCCAAAGGCACACAGGCAGAAACCACAAACAGTGCAGTGATAGTGGCCAGTCTGATTGCTGGGAGGTAATTACAGCTGAAGTCTCTGGGAGATCTCCTCAGTTCATAGTTGGAAAATAGCTGAGATACAAGATAGGACTTGATTCGATATCCATCAGGGAAGCGGACCATTCATCCTTCAGTCCCCCACCAATTTATTGACAATTCAGTACCTCATCAGTACTGCATGAAGTTCCAGCCCTGGAAATATTCTCAAGACTCCGAAGGAGAACGTGGATCCAGATCATTTTCATTCAGAGGGTAGAATGCACAATATGAGACGGGTGCTCTCCTACATCCAAATGCATACGATAGAACTGAGCATGCCTGAAGCTGTATGTGGACTGCTGAGAAATGGTGCCTCAACTAACTAGGGCATGTGTTTTACCTTCAGGGATCCGATTCAGGGTGGACTTGTTGACTGTGACATCCCAGGAAGATCACATCTCCTTTGGCTGTGGAATGAATCCTGATCAAGACGTGCGATTCTCTTTGACTGAGGAAGACTTAAACATCGGAACATTTCGTGTCTCCAATTGCACTAACGTGTGGGTCCATTTCCATTCTGGTCCACACACACCAAGCACAAAGTTCAACATTTATTATGAAATGGGTGAGTTCTGCCTCAGTTTTCTCTCACTTCTTCTTATCACATTGTCATCAAAGCCTCACGATTGTGGACCACAGCTTCTCCATGTTAAACAAAATCCTTCACTCCCAGTACTGCTCCAATATTTTCTGCAGTTTCCGAAGACCTTCCTCAAATTTGATATCCAGAACTGGATACATTAACCAGAGATTTACAAAAACTTAAATTGATATCCTGCTTTTTGTAGTTATTTCCATGTTAATTTAGTCTCTAGCAAGTTCTTTTTCACATTATTAAATTTCTTAAACACCTTCAAAGATCTCTATATGCAGAATCTGAGGTATCTTTACCCGTATTCTCTTTAAACTGTTACTATTTAATTTATTTTCCTTTAGTTCACACCTCCCTGTATACATTTTTGTGCCTTGTGTTTGTCCATTTCAGCTCTATACCTTCCTAAAGTCCATCACTGTGCTCTTCATTATTCACCAAGTCTTGTGTTACCTTCACACCTAAATTTGTACAATCTTCATCTGGGTCATTACTGTAAAATAAAAGATGAATGTTTACTTTCTCAACCACGGAAATCCCTCGTCTGAACCATCTCTGAGAAATCAAACAATCATCATTTCTTTCTATAGCTTTTCCTTACCCTTTAATTCTGGTTTTGAGAACAGTCCATCTTGCCACACTTTATTCAATAGCTTCTGAAAGTTTAAACTGTGTTACACTGATCAGGAAAAATTACAAATCTGCCATCTGATGATTGGACATTCTACTAATTTAATTAATTTATTTGGGTACTGTTTCACCAAAGGATTTTGTACCTCTCCATTTCAAATTCAAAGTTGTGGTATTTTTGAGGCATTTGTTGAAAAAGTATGTACTCGACAATATTTTATTAGTAATGGTATCTTTCTCAGGCACATTTTTGCCTCTTTCAACATTGCTTATGTAACCAGGTGCACTGTATTTTTGTGGTTTGTTTCAAGGAGACAGCAAAGTCTTGCTGGGCCTCATGGTGGGTCATATCAACATGGGCCTTAACATTACAATGCAAAATGCCCACCCACTCATTGTTGGTGAGGAAGATCACAATCCTCACCACCATTATTCCATCACTATTTAAGATGCATATTTTGTTGTAATTTATTTCTCCATCATTGCCCAAAGTGGTGAAAGGGGCAGTTGTCAGTAAAACAAACTGTATCCCAACCTATATAAATAGCATAAGCATGTTGAAGTGACCATAAGATATAGGAGCTGATTAGGTTAATTGGCCTGTTGATTCTGCTGCATCATTTAATTTCTACTGTTTCTTTTGAACTCCATTTTCTGCCTTATCTCAGTAACCATAGGCACCCCATCAATGAAGAACATATCAACCCTAAGTACATCCAACACCTTGGTCTTCACATCCATTTGTAGCAAAGAATCTTGTGGATTCCCCAACCTGTGTTGAAGAATTTTTTCCACAGCTCAGTTTCGTCAGGATATCCCATTACTCTGAGGCTGTTCTCTCAGATGCAAGACTCACCTGCTTGTAGAAACATCTTCTCCACGTCCACCATATCCAGGCCTTTCAGTATTCGGTAGGTCTCATCTTTCTGAACTCCTTATGAGTGCAGACCCAGAGACATCCAACACTCCTCAGAGGTAAAGCCTTTCATTCCTAGGATTGTCTTTCTGAATAACCACTTGTACAAAAGGAAGGTGTCCAGAAGCAATGGTCACAATCTCAATCTAAGCAGCTGAGAGGGTATTCAGTAATATGATAAAGAGGAATTCCTTCACTCAGAGGGTAGCGATTACAATTCCCAATCACAGATGTCTATGTGGTTTCCATTAAAGAATTCTATGAACCAATGGAGTTCCAGTTATTAGAGGATTCAAGGGATATGGGGATATTGCAGGGACATAGAGCTGGGATAGAAGGTCAAACATGATTTTGATAAATAGCGGAGAAGCTCATTGAACTGAATGACATAACATTTTACATGATTATGATTTGATCGTTTCAACAGAGACATCTTTCTTGAAAATATAAATATACATCACAATATTATAAAATCAGCTGGAGCATGCTGATAGAAAAGCAAATTAAAATGGCAGCATAACATTCCTCTGGAAGGAGGATAAGTTCATTTAAATAGCACTAAAAGTAAAAGGTAGCAATGGAGAGGAGTAAGAACAACAGCCCAACCACAATTTTAAGCGAACCTCCCCACTGACAATCCAACGTAGGTGAATCAAACCTTCCTTTCGATGAGAATGGGCGACAGCATTCTTGTCTGAAAGCTATGCAGGCAAAGGTTTAAAATGTACCGAGTGAGACTTTAAAGAGCAACACTTCACAAAGAGAGCTCACTCAGATGCAGTAACATCATAAGCATCATAAATCCCCACAAAGGGATCTACTTTTATTCTACGAGTACAAAATAAATGAGATGTGCAGGAGAACCAAAAAGACTTTTGCTTTCTGAATAAATAATTTAGTAAGAGAACAGAAGCAAGATGAACACTACCTTATTATTCCCTCCCTAATGCAATATATTATTTTGTAAATCATAGAAATTTTTATAACTTTGCACAGTACTGCTGCCACAAAACAACAATTTTCAAATTCAAGTTTAATCAAGTTCAACTTCAAGTTTAATTGTCCTTCAACCAAACACATGAATGCAGCAAATGAATCAGTGTTCCTTCAGGGCTGAGGTGTAGTCTCACACAGCACAAGGCACATATAGCACATATAATTTCAATAGAAGAAAAACATACAATCACAAAAAGAAATAATACATCCCAAGTCCCTGAGTGTCACGGCCTGTAGATTGATGTTGGTCTCCAGTTACGTTTCTGAAGAACAAGCGTGAAGCAAGCCTCGTCACACTGCCGACAGCTGCAATCCAGCTCACCTTCCACTGGGTGAATACTGGAGGGCAGCAGCAAGAGGAGGAGGCAGCCCCCATCCCAACATGGACACCAACACATCAGCTGCACCTCGGCCCTCTTCCACACTGTCTCTGGTGCCTTGGTCCCGGGCCAGTTGCAACAGGTGACCCTGTGGCTTGAGGGCCTGGTCTGTGCAACTGCAGCAATGCAGCTCACCCACCAATGAACCTGTGAACCAGACTTGCAGTGTTCTACACTATCAAATCATATAGGACGGTAATGATAAACCTGATTCTGATTCTCATTCTAAAGTCAGATTTTCTCACATGATCCAATGTGCCACAGCATATCTCGATCTTCAAACAGAGGCAACACAGGCATCCTAGGATGAAAAATCAGATCCCCCCACCCGGAAAGAAAGTGAGCTCTGTGCAAGCACTCTGAAAGTTCCCTAATATTCTCAAATGCTGAGCAGGAGACAGGCTTTAAATAAAACAATTGACAAAGTGAGGGTCTGGTGTCAGCTAGCAAGTTGGTGGGATTTGTTAAATCACTTAAAAGACAAAATGTTGAGTGAGGAAGAGAACTGGATAATCAAAAGTCGAGTGAGCAAGGAAAAATTGCTTCCCAGATGTGGACAAGGAAAAGGACCCAGAATGCTGCATATTAATACCAGAGGGCATCAGGTAGATGAGTCCTTAAAGTTTATTATCCAGATCTGAGATAGTTGAGAAGCTTGTGTTTATTATCAACTCTTTTTTCAAGTATTCACAGGGGAACAATAAACAGCTTCTTCTTCTTCATCTGCCTTGCGTGTTACACACTTGGGCGATCATGGCTTTCCACATCGAACGATCCCATGCAGTATCAATGATATCTCACACACTTAGGTCTGTTAGTTCTTTCACAGTGTCCAAGTATTTTCTCCTTTGCCTTCCTCTTCCATGTTTCCCAGGCATACAGCTTTGTAATGTATGGCATTCTATTTCTCCCTTTCTGATGACATGGCCCAGGAATTTAAGTTTCCTCTCATTTAATGTTCTCATTTAAGATCTTTTTGTACGGGCACGTTGGAGTACTGTCTTATTAGTGACCCTATCTCTATATGATATTTTCAGCATTCTTCTAAGAAACCACATTTCTGTTGTTTCTAAGTTTCTTTGGAGTTCTGGTGTTATAGTCCATGTTTCGGAAGCATACAGCAAGATTAACCAGATGGAATATTTTAGTAGCCTAAGCCCTGTTGTCATAGAAGTGCATTTGTTGGTAAAAATGTGTTTCATTTTTTGAAAGTTGGTTTTGGCAATGGCAATTCTTCTTTTTATTTCTACTTTACTTCTAGCATCTTGTGATATAAAGCTACCAAGGTAATTAAAGCTGGTCTTTTGTTCAATCTCTTGGTTACCGATGTACAATTGGCAGTTGGGAGTATCCTGCTGTTTTGATATTACCATACATTTGGTTTTTTTACAGTTGACAGTTAGACCAAAATCTGCACTTGTTTGTACTACTTTGTCTAGGAGGATTTGTAGGTCTTCTGCAGCACTTGCTATTAGGGTGGTATCATCTGTAAATCTTATATTGGTGTGTTAACACCTCCAATTTTTATCCCATCTAGGTCTTCTATTTCTCCGAGAATCATTTCACTATAGGTATTAAATAATTCCAGTGAGGCAACGCATCCCTGTCTAACTCCTCTTTGAATTTTAGTCCAACTGCTTATATTATCATACCGCTGTCAATTAGTTCCAATATAAATTTTGAAGCAGTTGTTGGTCCCTTCCGTCAATGTTTGGTTTACCAAGAATTTGAAATAATTTTTCATGTTGAACTTTGTCGAATGCTTTAGTGAAATCAATAAAACATAAAAAGACATCATTGTGATATTCAATTGCCCTTTCTGAAAGCATTTGTAGTATGAAAATTGTGTTCCTAGTTCCTCTATCCTCAATAAACCCACATTGTAGTTTAGAAGTTTCTGGTCTTAACTTGTTTTTAATTCGACTCAGAACAATTCTCAACAAAATCTTTAATATGTGACTCATAAGACTGATTGTTCTATAATTTTCACAGTCAATAGTTCCAGGAATTTGTGGCAGAGTTATAAATATTTCAAGATTTCAAGAGATCGTCAGGCAATACACCAGACTTGTATATGCCATTAAACAGTTCTAAAAGAATATCTATGCCCAGATCTTCTAGACCTTGTATCATTTCCACTGAAATTTCATCAGGTCCAGTGGCTTTACCATGCTTTTCATTGCTTTAGTTATTTCTTCTTTGGTAATAGGTGGGCCAGAATTAGGGTGTTTAATATCTGGGGGTTCCCCTCTATTATCCTTAAACAGCTGCTCTATGTACTGAATCCACCCCTCACATACTTTATCTGGATCTGTCAGTATGGATCCGTCTGCTGGTCTTATGCATCCTGTAGAGGAGATTTTCTTAATTCCAGTAATTTCCTTAATTTTCTTGTGCATTTCTTTGCTGTTGTTAATATGGCCTTCTACTTCATTGTATTTTTGATTCAGCCATTCTTCCTTTGCAATATTGCACAATTGTCTGGTCTGTCTGTCTAGCTGTCTGTATTGCACTTCATTATTCTTCACTAACCTTCTTTGTTCCATCAGATCTAGAATTTCTTGGGTTATCCACCCCTTGTCGGTGTGTTGGATTTCTTGTACTGGGATTATCTCCTCTGCTGATTGCTGTATAGCATATTTAAATCTGTCCCAAATAGGTGTTGTTTCATTTTCGTTGAGGTGTTCTTCTACAACTGTCTTGAATTGTTGCTTAAGTCTGCCATCTTTTTTAAGTTCTCCCAACATATACTTCTTTTTTCTTTTTTCCAGGTTTCAGTTTCTTTAATTTTATTTTAATAGTAGCTATTACTGGATGGTGACCTGAACCACAGTCTGCTCCTGGGTAGGCTGTAGAATTTGTGATATTATTTCTAAAGCGTTCATTGATGGTAATGAAATCTATTTGATTCCTTGTTCTATCTCCAGGGCTAATCCAAGTACATAACCTACGTGGATGGTTTTTCTACCAAGTATTGGTGATCACTTGGTTGTTTCTGACACACCAATCAGTAAACCTTTCTCCATTTTCATTTTTCTCACCTAATCCAAAAGGTCCTATTATGTTATCAACCCTTTCCTGTCCAACTTTGGAGTTAAAATCTCCCATGACTAGTTTTATATCCTGAGATTTACATTGCTCATAAGCACTGTCGAGATCTTCATAAAACTTGTTGATACCCTCTTCATCCGCATTATATGTTGGTGGATAGTCTTGGATTATGCTAATGTTAAAAGGGTTACCCCTTAATTTAACTAAAAGCAGCCAGTCGGATATTGCCCAAAATCCCATAAGACATTTTGTTTAAAATAATTCCAACTCCATACATATGCTATTGACCTCCAGAATATATTATCAGAGAACTATTTTTAGTGAATTTGCCACTGTTGGTCCATCTAATTTCTGACAGGCCTAAGATATCAACTTCCAACCTTTTCATTTCATTTGATGTGTTGTCCAACTTTCCTTTCTGGTAAAGTGTACGGATGTTCCATGTTGCTACCCTTAGCCTTTCCCTATTGCTTACAGTGTCTGGATGACAGTCTGGTGTCACCTGCAGCACACAACTACCCCCACCGAGCGAGGTGTTGTTCTGTTGATTAGAATCAACCCCATTCACGCTGTTGTCTGGTTTCCTTCTTTTGTTTCTTTCCATGATTGACTGGGCAAAAATTTCAACAGTGGTTTGTCGTTGCCTTCTGTTGCCGCAGTGCTCATCTAACTAGAGCACTTGACCTCTACTGGTGTTCCCAATGGGGAATCATACACTTGACGTCGCCCAACCTTTGCCATTGTTGTACAAAGACAATCCTCCACCAAAGTTTGGAATCCATCTCCCTGCTGCCGAAAACTTCAGTGATTGTAGGTGACACCACCACCATTGGTCTGGTTATTTTACTGACGCCAAACACTCGCCATAGACAGAGCACCTCCAGCGAGACAGGGCGCACCCGGACTTAAGTCCTACGTGAAGGCGGAGCTGACTTGGGTGGGAGAAGCTATATAATCGCTATTGGCATTTGCTGCTATTTAGTCTGGACCTAACCACCCCATACACCCCCGCTAAACAGCATAATCTTTAAATTACAATTACTATTAATAATCACTTAATTAGCATACACAGTATAAACAACGCTTCCAAAACACATATTTTATGTGCATGTGTGAATGTTGAATAGATAATTTTTTTCATCTGGAACAAGATAATTGGGGAAGATTTCACAGCAAGAACACTGTCAGACCATAGCTCAGTAGTATCAGTGCAGGCTTTGATGATTTATATTAAAGAAATAATAGTCACTGTCTCTTAAATCCATGCTTCATTTATCAGGAAGCAGCCTGCCTTCAGGCTAAGTCTAAGAGATATCAGCTTTCTGTAAGTGCATCTCCAATTGGAAGCAACTGCATTGTAAGTCTAATTAAAAGGGGATTCTCAAATCTCTCATTGGCTTACAACTCCTACTTCTGTAAAATAGGAATCAGTCCTGGAGTAAACTATAAGGCACATGACAGAGCTCAGTATTGCTACTGAGGCATGGAGTGTATGAAAGAGGAGAGACAAATACAATGTTTTTTTCCCTGAGACTCCAGCAATTTGTACCACTAATTGTAAATGGTGGAACTACAGAGAATTGGTCCTCCATCTGAAATCCATGTAGGCTGTTTTGACTTTGCTCATTTTTCATGATTGTCTGATCTATATTTAGCTGCTTATTACACACTGAAGTGAACGGTGGATTGAAGGATAAGGAGTGATTGAAACAATGTTGTCCATTTATACAGTTCCGTTGAGGTCAAGTATATTAGAAAGCATTGATCAGTATGTTTGTAACAGGGAGGAAAGCCTCACTCTTACACAAAATAGAATCAATGTCCCATCCATCCCTTTACTGATATCACTGTGTCACTCTTGACCTTTGCAGAGTGGTCTCCCTGCCGGAGATTGGATTGTGACGTAACTGCGATGTGTGGCTCAGATAGGTCAGGATATCCGGTGTGTATCTGCGTGCCAGGCTGGAGTGAATCAGAGACCGGATGTTATGGTAAGTCTGCACCGTACACATAGATCACAGGCACCATTTTCTGACTGGAACAGTGGATATGGATGCACAGCAGAAGGAAGTTGGAAGTTGTACCATTGATTCAAGGTTCTGCTTGACTGACTACCTCAGCCGTGAATTCAGAAATTCATTTGGGTCCAAATCATCCGTATGCCTTTAGACACCATGTTGTACAGGGCAGAATGAGGCACTTCAGTCCATCACAACCTACCTTCCACATATGTGAAGAATAACTTACGGCAACCATTTATTTTGGGATATGGTAGGAAAACAGAGAACCCAGAGGTAAGCTAATACTGCCACACAAAGGATGTGCTAACTCCACACAGACAGTGCCCAAGATCAGGGTCAAAGGCTGTTCAATGCCTTTTTAAGTAAAGAGAATCCATTTGAATATATCAATCAGACTGTGTTATACAGTATTTGTCATCAGTCCCTTCAGTTTATTTCTTTCTTTATTTAAAGGGGATAATTGAAGTTTTCTCACCAGCCACCCAATACACCCTGACTAATCTTGCACACATCTTCATTGTTAACTGTAAAACAAACATATACTTTACTTAACAGAATGGAAGACTTCTGTACTATTAACATCCCTTTGTTTAGTTTATCATGTTGCCTCTGGACATTATCAAGCATGCCACATTTATCCCAATCAAGTTCCCTACACTTGCTGTTCCCTTGTTCATTAGTAACGTGTAGTGATACATTAATCATGATCAATATACATTCTATCAGCACACTTGCTCATCCACATCAGAAACAGAAGCAGCAATAGGCCATTTCAACCCTTATTTATGCCTGGTCAAGCATTCACTAAGATTTCAGCCAATCTTTCTCCTCAGTACCACATCCTTACAATAAAACTTGTTCCTGTTGATGTCTGAATATTTGTGCTGAGTCTTCGCAGGCTTCATGTATAGACAATTCTGATGATTTACTGCTTTCTGGTTGACATTTGCAACTCAGAAGTGAAAATCTGGAGCAAAACACAGGTTTTTATTTTGATTTTTCTCCCCTCAGTCTCAAAGACATTCACCAATTACAATTAGCCTACCTTTATTATTAAATTCCAGGTCTCCAACATACGAGTATGTTCCCACAGACTGCACTGATGGAAATGTGATCACTTCAAAGATACTGTTAAACTTCATTTGTGCTTTCAGATGGATGTTAGCTCCCATGATTCTATTTGAAAGACCATAGAGTAGATTTATCCAGTTCCCCTCAAGCAACTCGACATCAGTGGGCATACAGTACATTCCAATACTTTGCTGCATGTGGGTGTAATTTGGTTGTTTGCTAAGGAGGTGTGAATGGAGTTCAATGCTCTGCAGTTATCTCCATTCTGACCTTCCATCTATCATAAGATCAGTCAGATGTGGGCACAACTGCACAATATTCAATGCTATTCACAACTTTTCAGAAAGCAGCCAGACTATTCCTGCATGCAGCAAGACTAGGTTGAGATAAGATATAACTATATATCCGTAACATTCAATGACATTTATCATTAATGAGTCTCCCACTATAAATGTCTGGGGTCACCAATGACCAGAAATTCAAGTGGGCTGGTTACATAAATACCATGGTTGAAAGTGTAGTTCAGACGTTAGGACATCCTGATACTCAGAGCCTTTCCACCAGCTAGAAGACACAGGACTGGAGTGTGATGGAATTAGAGCAGTAATTAGCCTGATTGGATTGATCCTAATTTTGGTGAACAGGGCACAGATAGGCAATTTTCCACATTGCTGGGTGTTGTAACTTACCTCTTATCAGGCCAGGTCTGTCTGGAGTCAGACTGGAACCTGTAACCTTTTGCATCAGTGAGAAATGTTCCATGAAGCAATAGCTGACACTTGGTTGCCTGGAAATTCTTTCTGAAGCTCAGTAAGGTTTCATACCAGAGAATCCATCTACTCACCTGTTTATCTCTCCTTCTGCCTTCTTGCCCAGACATTAGGAACATGGTGCAGACTGTAAATGCCAATATCACAGGACCCAACATCACACTGATGTGGGTAGTCAATCCACTTCCAGGAATTGTGATCCTCAGCTATCGAATCAACGCCAATTGCACAAACCATGCAGGTGGGGTCCAGCAGATTCAGAGCTCCCGGCCTGCAGACACGACCACTTTAGTTTTAACAGGTAAGGTGTCCCAGATCCACTCTCATCCTGTAGCCATTGCTTACCACCTGAGGCCTTCCTTCCATAAATCTGTTACAGTAACCAAGCCTGCGAAACTTGCAGAAATCACATTCATTAAAGGGGCTTTTATTTCTGCTATGAGTTTCCTTTACCAGACAGCAATTGAATTTTTTGGAATTATTTCTGATGCAGCCCCTTCCTGGATAAAAACAGGCAGACCGTATGTACAACTAGAGTGTTCAGCTGATAACCCCGCCAAGTTCCAGATTAATGCCATCATGTGAAAAGCTGCAGTGGAGATTAAAGTTTTGGTTTGGTGGTGTGTGCTGTGGTGCTTAGGAACTGGGGAAGTGAGTGGGGTGTGGTGATATAGACATGGAATGGGGTGGTTGGAAGTCAGTTTTGGTGTTGTGGTGTGGTATTGTAGGGGTAGAGATGGGTAGTGCAAACAGAAGAGGTGTGAGCCTGTAGAAGGCTGTGGAGTAAGGAAGGATATTCAGTGATGTAGAGGGTTGGTTGTTAGGTGGACTGTTATAGGAGTTATTGAGATGAGGTTATGTAGGGGAAGCAGTGGGAGTGGTTTTGTGGGAATGTGGGTAGTGCAGTGTTGTAGTGAGAGAATGGAATAGTCAAAGTGGAGATACTGTCAGGATGATGTGATGTGATGTAGAGCCAGAGTGGGTTAAATGGGGGGTTGGTACTGTAGGGTAGATTTATATCGTTGGATGAGGTAGAGGAAGTGAGGTTGTGGCTGTTATTGAGATGGGGGGTAAGGGAAGTAGAGCTGGGTGGGATGTAGTTAGACATAGCTGGGTGATGTAGTAGTACAATGGTGGATGATGGAGATGGGGCTGTTCTGGGAAAGAATGTGGTGGTGTAGGAGAGTGGATACTTGGGAAATAATGGAATGGGTCAAGACAAGGTAAATGGAGGGTGATGTGTGAGAGAAGGGCTGGAGGAGGGTGATTGTGGTGTGGAGGGGTGTGTGTGTGAGTGGGAGAAAATAAATCCATGGATGAAAGCAGTAAAGGGCTTGAATTTGGAGACAGAGCTTTGCCTGCTTTTCAGGGAGAGACAGAAACCGATTACAAATGAAGCAAGGACTCCCAGGCCCAGAGACTGAACACTCACCTCAGCAACAAACACTGAGAGATGCTCGGGACTGTTCAGGAGACTCCCTCCCGTCAGGACACAGATGCAGAGATCTCTGCTTTGGGGAGTAGCCTCACAGTTTTACAATTTCAGTGAGCTGCAACAGATGCTTCTCCTGGAGTTAGTTGGCAAAATTGAACACAGATCCTCATTAAGGCTGCCCAACTCCAGAACTACCCTACCTCCATTCATATTTCATCTATAATATCGTCATGTCTCCTCAGGTACTTGGCTTTCAAAAATGATTGAATGGACAGAGGGGAAACGTATAGGTCTATGGAGGATCTCAACTGAATTCCTCCTTAAGGCTACCCAACTCAACAACCACTATACCACCATTCATGCTTCACCTATATCAATGTGACATTTACTCAAGTGCTGGGTTTTTAGAAATAATTTAATGGAGAGAGGGGAAATGTGGAGGTCTATGGAAGAAATAGCAGAGCTGAAGTTTGAGAATGATGTTGATTAACATGAAGAAGGATGAGTACAGAATTCCAAAGAAATTTTAGGGCTGAGGGAAGCCTTGGAGATGAGGAGGGGAGAGACAACTTAGGAATTTAAAAATGAAAATTAGTTTTCAAAATGAATGGATGCATACAAGGGATTTCCCATGCACAGTGATGATAGATAAGGTCTGAAGTCAGGTACAGTGGTAGAGTTTTGGATGAGTGTTACTTCAGCGGGTGTGTGATGTGGAAGGGAGCTCAGCAGACCACCAATGGCATGAAAATAAAACAAAATGAATATGATGGAAGTCTGAAAGACGTGAAAAATAAAGGTCAGGCAGCATCCGCGGTGAGAGAAACAGAGTTAAAGTTTCTAGTTAGAACTGCTAACGGTGTGCTCAATGGAGAAACAAAACACTGCTGATAGTGGAATCTGTACAAAACACTGGGGGAGCTCAGTGAGTCAGGAAGCATCCTTGGAGAGGAATGGATCTTCAGTTGCTCTGGAAACAGTGAAGGGCTCAAGTCTGGAAGAAGACTGAGACTGGTTCTCTGGGCATCAAACACGTTACAAGAAAAACAGGACAAAGCAGAGACTCCCAGTCCCAGTGACCGGAAACTTGCCTCAGCAACACACACTGAGAGTTGGAGGTTCTCAACCCGCAACATCGACAGTTCCTTTTCCTCCTCGGTGCTGTCTGCACTGCAGAGTGCCTCCAGCAGTTTGTACTTCTGCTGATGGTGTGCTGAACTTGTGGTTCATTGCAATACATTGCCATCATCTATTTGTTAAATTTTCAGAGAAGGTGAGAGCTTTTCATGGAAATTATCTTGCAGATATTTTACAACTTACTTTGTTAACTTGAATCTCAGGTCTGGGCTCCCTGTCTACTTGTACGACCATCATCCAGGTAAGCACCTCCTCAGACGGCCTGGTGACCTCCCGACCTTTCACCTTCAACATCCACTCTGGTGAGCCTCTCAGTTCTCTCTCATTTTGAAATCCTCTGCACAATGTATAGATTCAATTGGTGATTATTTTATTATCAGTCACAGTCATACTTTATTGATCCCGGGGGAAATTGGTTTTCGTTACAGTTGCACCATAAATAATTAAATAGTAATAAAACCATAAATAGTTAAATAGTAATATGAAAATTATGCCAGGAAGTAAGTCCAGGGCCAGCCTATTATCACTTTTACTGAGATCCAGTGAAAATCTTTGTAGTCAGATCACTCTATGTAGGTACACTGGGGTAGTACAATGTCATGGAAATAAAAACACAATGTAGAATATAGTGTTACAGTTACAGAGAAATTGCCTTGATGGTCAATAAATGAAATGCAAGGGTCATGACAAGGTAGATGGTGAGATCAAGAGGTTTTTGTTATTGTACAAGAGGTCCATTCAAAAGTCTTATAACAGTGGAATAGAAACTGTCCTTAAGTCTTGTGTTGTGTGTTTTCAAGGTTCTGTATTTTCTGT